>NC_069501.1:82906582-83254082 GCF_027579735.1 Bombina bombina
GCCTGTTTTGGTTAATATAGTCATCAGTGATATTGGCAGAGGACATCAAAGGGATGAGTATCTTTACAGAGGATAAAGCATGTGTAACAAACTTTCTGGGAAGACTTGATCAAAATGAATAGTGTTACTAAAATATAGATTTGGTACAATGTCAATGTAACACTACTATGTGCAAATTATTATGAATGTGGAATGCAATAACCTAAAGGTTAATAAACTGAATAGCCCTATATTGACAGCAATAAAAAAGGTACTATGGCGCCGAATTATCAATCTCAGAATGGAGCTTGATGCCACTGTTTCCGTGCAAACCTTCAGGCTCACCAGAAACAGCAGTTATGAAGCAGTGGTCTTAAGACCGATGCTTCATAACTGGTCCGCCGCCTCTGAGGCTGCGGTCTGCAATCCACCTGATCCTATACGATCGGGCTGATTGACACCCTCTGCTAGTGGCCGATAGGCTGCGAATCTGCAGGGGCGGCATTGCACAAGCAGTTCTGATGAACTGCTTGTGCAATGTTATAGGCCGACAGCGTATGCTGTTGGCATTCAGCGATGTCTGTTGGACATGATAGCTACAGCTCTGGACACTGGGAAGAAGGAGAACTGAGAATGTCCATCACTCAACTTGTAAGAATAGGGAGATACAACTATTATGCAAATTATGTGGAAAGGGTGAAGGAATGGAGCGATCAAGAGCCGCTTGGATTTGAAAGAAAAAAGGGTAAAGAACCCGTGGTAGGGGGGGCGGAGCCATAATGGTCTAGCCTATCAAAGATAGGTTCAGTTTTAAAGGAAAATGATCTACTGGTTAAGTACAAGGAAGTAAAGAGAGAGACTAAATAGCACTACTATCCGGTGTCCTTGAGATGCTCTATAATAATTGAGGCAGGTAATTAACCTTGCTATAATATTAGAGTTAGGTGCTGTGTACTTTTTTGTACTACAAAAGAGGGGTTGATTCAATACAAGGATTGAAGCGTGTACACTTATTAACACTCACATTTAGAACCTCTAGTGCCAAAAGGGGGGACGGTCTGTGCCGTAAAAATAAAATATAACCTTTATTAGGATTGTTAAAAAAGATTCCACAAAACAAACATAAACATATGTGAATTAAAAACACTTAATGTTGAGGAGGATAATATCAAGAGGATATAGATGCTAAATGTAGCTATCTGTAAGGAGAGTTATCTTCAGGCTTATGATTAGGGGTATTCCTGGTTCCCTGGATGTCTCCTGGTTATAGCTACTGCTGTATGTGATATATAATGCTTGTGAAAATAATGGTACTATTTCCTGGTTCAAATATTGTAGTTATTCATGGTCTCAAAAATCTTTTGAAAATAAATTTATTTTGCAGTATAGTACCTATAAATATAATTGTATATGCTTCTCGGGCATGTGCTTTGGGTTCTTTGATATTAATGCTGCTAAAGCAGTGATATTATTAATGCATAGCACTAGTTATTGTGATACTGTTGAATTATCACTTTCTGGACATATAGTTGCTATCGTGAGCTTGTTATATACCTCCCATTTCGAAGGGTTAATTTAGCTAAGTTCTTAATACAGATAAGATAACCTATTGAATTGGCATAACTAAACGGTATGCCCTAATAGTATTAGGTATGTAATTTTCCGTTATTTAACATAAATATATAGCTATTATAGGGCTGTATGCAATTTTCAACGTTGATACAAATGTTACTATTAGAACATAGCGTTATACAAGTCCACACAGTGTGAATTGTATCCAGATTATTGGTCTATGTTTTTATGGAGGTATTTGTTGTTTATCCCCCAGTATTTTATACTCTGCGTTATGCAGATTAACACAATGTCAATTTGTATTCGGATTATTCCAATTGTTAGGCTATGTTTCTCTGAGGGTATTTAGCGCATATTCCCTGGTGCTTGGTGCCAACAATATCAAGTATTTCAATGCTATGGATATCTTGCACTGATATCAGCAATTGTGCTGCTGTTAGCTAGAACTTTAGTACAATTAGTCTTTTAATTTAATAATGCACTCTTTCATTCATCATTCGTACTCAAATGCCCAAGAGCTGCACAAAGTCAGCAACTATTAGTTAAATCCCATTAGCATAACTTGCTATAATCGTAAGATATACTACAGTTAGCTTTATATTTATAGTTAGCTCAATATTTTCATTTATGTGGCGGTCCACCTTACATTCATGCACTTGGCTTGCTAGCCGTTCTATAATGCTTAGGTGTAGGCTAGTCACTATAGTAGTTTTCTAGTGAGCTAAACTATATTGATGTCCTCTAAAACGTAATACACCTAACTTCAACCTTTTTACTTATAACTTGGCAGTGCGCCTTCCGTAATTGTAACGCTAAGGTTTCAGTGGTGTAACTAAATACTATATCCTGATTTCAACATTAGCAGTTAAAAAAGTTTGGCTTAAAGCCTAACAACATATTCAAAGCCCTGACATGTTTCGCCACCAACGTGGCTTTCTCAAAGGGTACGGCGCGGCGTTTGGCGTGGTCTCTTATAGACTCTGGTCCAACCCTTTGTGGTGACGTCACGTCCTATCAGATTCATTGTACTTTGTGAACCAATGAGAATGGTTCTAACATTATGACCAACCAATAGCCTTTTGCTGATTGGCTCAATATCGATGTCATTGTTTTAGAGAGTGTCAGAATATTATTCTAATCTGAATGTTTAATCTATGCATTTATATAGAATTTTCTGACTTCGTTTATATTGCAGGAAGTATAAACGATTGGTTAATTCAATCATTTGTCTGATTACCCTTAAAACATTCTTGGAGTGCAGTATGTATATGTATATTTCTGGTGATATATAGTATTACAAATATTCTATTATCACTATATCGATGTTATGCTCATGGGTCTTATGTCAAGATGTGTTGTTAAATTAAGTAGTCATTCTTGTTGCTTATTATAAATGAGTGGAAGATACTATGCATGCCATTTAGATATTATGTTTCTAATAGCAGGTATTCTTATTTTTTACATTTTTTGCAGAGTCATAGAAGAAATGGGTATTTAAGTGTAACATAAATAAATGCTGGTGGATAGTAATTTCGTCAGGATCTAAGTGAATATATAGTTCGTATTGATCAACATTTTATTAATGTAGTAGTTGTTAGTGTAAAGTTCACTCTTAATTGAATGTTTTCATATATTGGTGGAGGTACCCTATAACTATAGTGACAAGAGTATGGTTGTGATTGGTTCGTGCTATAGTTACAGGTCAAAATAAAAATAAAGTATGAAAATTTAAAATTAAAAAGTTAAGAAATAAAAATAATTAGTGTTAAATGTGAAATAAAAGTGAGAATGAAAATAAAGTGGTCTGGTGGAAGAAAGGCACCTCAGATTTGAGATGCTTAAGAATGTGTGCCTAGAGATGGGCTTAGTTGATACAAAAAGAATTATTAATCATATATTAAAGTGTCTATTTATTACTAGTGATGCCGATGTACATATATTATTGTCAACAAAGTTACCAAAAGGGGGGAGTAGGAGTGGGAGTGTGTGGTATGCACTTGAAATGCATGTGATGGGTGATATATAGGTGGACTGGTGTGGCTTAAGAATGTGATTTTAGGATCCTCTACTTCTTTTAATATCGTTTTGATGTTTTGTATAACTTCAGAATGTAACTTTAAGATCCTCTACTTTTTTAATGTCATTTTAATGTTTAGTTGTTATATAGCACATATAAATTTCATTCTTAAAGTTGTCCTTTTATCAATCTCTTGCAGGCGTTCTCTCATATTGTAATTGATTTTTCTTATATCCTCTTAATGAGAATAACGCTGTACTTCCTGCTTTAGGTAAAATATCTTTATAGGTATGACACATAGTTGTTATGCTCATTTAACCCATTGGGTGTAATTGAATTTAATAAGTAGATCCATCTACTTTCATACTGTAGTAATGATTTCTCTTTATCTCCTCCACGTATGCCCAGGTTTATTTTCTGCACTCCATAGCATTGCAGGCAGTTAGTTTTGCCTTGATGATATTTATAGAAGTGTTGAGCTACTGACGTGATGGTTTTTCTTTTCTGTAGATCTTTTGCTGCATTCCTTATGTTTCGTACGTGTTCCTGTAATCGTGTGTGTAATTTGCGTGTCGTCATGCCAACATAGTTTTTTGGGCAATTGCAGCTCAGAACATATACTACTCCGGTAGTATTACAGTTGATGAAGGATTTAATGTTGTGTACTTTGTTGAACCTATCCTTAATTGTAGTGGTCTTTTTCAGGAACTTGCAGCTTGTACAAGATCCACATGCATATGAACCATTTGGTATGGTGCCTTTTGTCCTTTGTTTTTGCGAAAAGTGGCTTGGACTAATCATGTCTTTTAGGTTCTTAGGTCTCCTATAGCTGACCTCAATTTTTGGTCCTATTATAGGTTCCAATAGCTTATCAGCTTGTAAGATATGCCAATGTTTTTTAATTATTTTAATTACTTCCTGGCTCTGTGCATTGTAAGTTAATACTAGTCTTGTCTTTCCATCACTCTGTTTGGATTTCGGTTTTAGCAGATCTTGTCTGTTGGTTCTTTTGGCTCTGTGTTTGGCTTTCTTTATGGATGAACGACTGTACCCCCTCTGGCTGAGACGGGCAGCTACTTCTAATGCTCTTTTTTGATATAACTCATCTTCTGAACAATTTCTCTTTGTTCTCAGGAATTCCCCTACCGGTAGAGATTTAATTGTACATGGAGCGTGAGCACTTGTGCTGAATAGTAACGTGTTAGTAGCTGTCTTTTTTCTGAATAGATCGGTACCTAACATTTCGTTGGTTTTCTTGAACAGTCTTAGGTCCAAGAATGTAATTTCCTCTTGACTGCATTCATATGTCAATTTGATATTGAGGTTATTGTTGTTCAGGGTAGTGAGGAATTTGTCAAGTTTGTCTTTGGGTCCTTCCCAGATCATCAGGATATCGTCTATGTACCTCAGCCAGAGAGGGAGATGTTGTGTAAATTCATCATTTTCTGCTGTAAAGACTGTATGATGTTCCCACCAACCTAAGAATAGGTTGGCGTAAGTTGGTGCACAGGCAGTTCCCATTGCTGTCCCTCTACACTGCAGGTAGAATTGGTTGTTAAAGACGAAGTAGTTTTTCTTCAGTACAAATTCCAATAATTTTACAACAAATTCATTATGACTTGAGTCTTCTTCATTAGTCATATTGAGGTAATATTGTACTGCTTCAAGTCCCAGATCATGCTTAATGCTAGTGTAGAGGGCTTCGACATCGGCAGTAACTAGCCAAGTGGTAGGTCCCATTTGGATATCTTGGAGTTGTTGTAACGTTTCCATAGTGTCCAATGAAAGATGGTATTTGGGTGAGAAATTCCCTCAATCTTATGTCAATGTATTGACTTGCCTTCTCTGTGAGGTTTTCGTTACCAGACACTATGGGGCGTCCGGGTGGATGTTTTTGATCTTTATGCACCTTAGGGATCAGGTAGAAGGTAGCTACCTTGGGATGATTGACGGTTAGAAATCTTTTTTCTTTATTACTGATGATATTGCTGGTTCTGGCATTCGCTATCATATCATTGTATTGAGTATGAAACTGTTCAGTCGGATTACTCCACAGTTTTCGATAGCAGGTCTGATCTGATAATTGTTTATTGGCTTCTTTAAGATATTGGTCGGTTGGCCAAATTACAATATTTCCACCTTTGTCAGCTTTGCGTATGATGAAATCGTTCCAGTCTTGAATTTCTGAAAGAGCTTTTTTCTCTTGTTTTGTTAAATTCGTTGGAGGAGGTTTCACTGTCAATTCAGATATTTCTTTACACACTATATTATTGAATATCTGTATGCTCGGACTTTTGGAAGAGGGTGGTATATATTTTGATTTGGTGGTTAAATTCTTTCTCCAATTTTGTGATGGACTTTCTTCATTTTCACTTAAGAGATCTTCCATATCCTGAAGTAGTAGTAATTCTTCTGCAGTCCAGTTGAATTCTAGTCCTTCATCTTTTTGATTTTGAATATCCAAATATTGTCTTCTTAAAAGTAACTTTCTTAGATATAATTGTATATCTTTCACATTTTCAAATTTGTCCATGGAGACACTGGGGCAGAATGACATGCCCTTTGAAAGTAATGAGATGTGATCTTCAGAGAGCATTTTTTTGGATAAGTTTAAGACTTTCATAGTTTCATTTTTATCTTCGAGAAGGGGCTGGGGCTTCTTTTGTACGGTTTGTTCCCCTGTCTTGTTTCTCGTACACTTTGTGTTCTGGTTGCTTTTTTGTTGGCCCCCCCTACCTCTTCTGGTGGATCTGAATTTAAAGTTACATCTCCATCTAAAAAATTCTTCCTCTTTCTTCCATCAGTCTGAATTTGCGTTTGATTAGATGAGACAGGATTAGGAGGTTCATCACTGGGGTTGTCAGAGTCCTCGCCCTCAGTTTCTGTATCACTTTGAATAATAGTTACCCTATGGCGATTGGAAAAGTTGCCAGTATTGAACTTCTTTTTCCATCTATACACTCTGTTATTCTGAAAATCTTCAATATCTCTATTTAGTTTCCCCATTTTGGTTTGCTTAATCTCAGCTTCATATCTGTCTAATTCTTTTTGATATTTTTTATACGCATTCTCAAACTCTTTCATAGTTTCATATTGCTTCAATTGTGTGTTCTGAGTTTTGATTAATTCCTCCAGTCTATCATACTCAGCGATATCATGCTTTATTAATATGCTCATTACAATATGAGAGAACGCCTGCAAGAGATCGTTAAAAGGACAACTTGAAGAATGAAATTTATATGTGCTATATAACAACTAAACATTAAAATGACATTAAAAAAAGTAGAGGATCTTAAAGTTACATTCTGAAGTTATACAAAACATCAAAACGATATTAAAAGAAGTAGAGGATCCTAAAATCACATTCTTAAGCCACACCAGTCCACCTATATATCACCCATCACATGCATTTCAAGTGCATACCACACACTCCCACTCCTACTCCCCCCTTTTGGTAACTTTGTTGACAATAATATATGTACATCGGCATCACTAGTAATAAATAGACACTTTAATATATGATTAATAATTCTTTTTGTATCAACTAAGCCCATCTCTAGGCACACATTCTTAAGCATCTCAAATCTGAGGTGCCTTTCTTCCACCAGCCCACTTTATTTTCATTCTCACTTTTATTTCACATTTAACACTAATTATTTTTATTACTTAACTTTTTAATTTTAAATTTTCATACTTTATTTTTATTTTGACCTGTAACTATAGCACGAACCAATCACAACCATACTCTTGTCACTATAGTTATAGGGTACCTCCACCAATATATGAAAACATTCAATTAAGAGTGAACTTTACACTAACAACTACTACATTAATAAAATGTTGATCAATACGAACTATATATTCACTTAGATCCTGACGAAATTACTATCCACCAGCATTTATTTATGTTACACTTAAATACCCATTTCTTCTATGACTCTGCAAAAAATGTAAAAAATAAGAATACCTGCTATTAGAAACATAATATCTAAATGGCATGCATAGTATCTTCCACTCATTTATAATAAGCAACAAGAATGACTACTTAATTTAACAACACATCTTGACATAAGACCCATGAGCATAACATCAATATAGTGATAATAGAATATTTGTAATACTATATATCACCAGAAATATACATATACATACTGCACTCCAAGAATGTTTTAAGGGTAATCAGACAAATGATTGAATTAACCAATCGTTTATACTTCCTGCAATATAAACGAAGTCAGAAAATTCTATATAAATGCATAGATTAAACATTCAGATTAGAATAATATTCTGACACTCTCTAAAACAATGACATCGATATTGAGCCAATCAGCAAAAGGCTATTGGTTGGTCATAATGTTAGAACCATTCTCATTGGTTCACAAAGTACAATGAATCTGATAGGACGTGACGTCACCACAAAGGGTTGGACCAGAGTCTATAAGAGACCACGCCAAACGCCGCGCCGTACCCTTTGAGAAAGCCACGTTGGTGGCGAAACATGTCAGGGCTTTGAATATGTTGTTAGGCTTTAAGCCAAACTTTTTTAACTGCTAATGTTGAAATCAGGATATAGTATTTAGTTACACCACTGAAACCTTAGTGTTACAATTACGGAAGGCGCACTGCCAAGTTATAAGTAAAAAGGTTGAAGTTAGGTGTATTACGTTTTAGAGGACATCAATATAGTTTAGCTCACTAGAAAACTACTATAGTGACTAGCCTACACCTAAGCATTATAGAACGGCTAGCAAGCCAAGTGCATGAATGTAAGGTGGACCGCCACATAAATGAAAATATTGAGCTAACTATAAATATAAAGCTAACTGTAGTATATCTTACGATTATAGCAAGTTATGCTAATGGGATTTAACTAATAGTTGCTGACTTTGTGCAGCTCTTGGGCATTTGAGTACGAATGATGAATGAAAGAGTGCATTATTAAATTAAAAGACTAATTGTACTAAAGTTCTAGCTAACAGCAGCACAATTGCTGATATCAGTGCAAGATATCCATAGCATTGAAATACTTGATATTGTTGGCACCAAGCACCAGGGAATATGCGCTAAATACCCTCAGAGAAACATAGCCTAACAATCGGAATAATCCGAATACAAATTGACATTGTGTTAATCTGCATAACGCAGAGTATAAAATACTGGGGGATAAACAACAAATACCTCCATAAAAACATAGCCCAATAATCTGGATACAATTCACACTGTGTGGACTTGTATAACGCTATGTTCTAATAGTAACATTTGTATCAACGTTGAAAATTGCATACAGCCCTATAATAGCTATATATTTATGTTAAATAACGGAAAATTACATACCTAATACTATTAGGGCATACCGTTTAGTTATGCCAATTCAATAGGTTATCTTATCTGTATTAAGAACTTAGCTAAATTAACCCTTCGAAATGGGAGGTATATAACAAGCTCACGATAGCAACTATATGTCCAGAAAGTGATAATTCAACAGTATCACAATAACTAGTGCTATGCATTAATAATATCACTGCTTTAGCAGCATTAATATCAAAGAACCCAAAGCACATGCCCGAGAAGCATATACAATTATATTTATAGGTACTATACTGCAAAATAAATTTATTTTCAAAAGATTTTTGAGACCATGAATAACTACAATATTTGAACCAGGAAATAGTACCATTATTTTCACAAGCATTATATATCACATACAGCAGTAGCTATAACCAGGAGACATCCAGGGAACCAGGAATACCCCTAATCATAAGCCTGAAGATAACTCTCCTTACAGATAGCTACGTTTAGCATCTATATCCTCTTGATATTATCCTCCTCAACATTAAGTGTTTTTAATTCACATATGTTTATGTTTGTTTTGTGGAATCTTTTTTAACAATCCTAATAAAGGTTATATTTTATTTTTACGGCACAGACCGTCCCCCCTTTTGGCACTAGAGGTTCTAAATTTAAAGCCACATCACCACGAGATGTGAGTGCTAATAAGTGTACACGCTTCAATCCTTGTATTGAATCAACCCCTCTTTTGAAGTACAAGGAAGTGTCTGTGTGAAATATATAGGAAAGGAACGGGGGGCGCACAGGGTGCCAAGGTAATGGCACCCCTCCAGGATAATGCTAAATCAATGTAGGGTAAAGGAAATCGTGAAGGATGGTCTCCTCTGAGAGAGAGCCTGCAATATCTGTATAAAATACAGAATTGTAAGTACAAGTCTTAAAAAAAGCGTAAGGGGCCAGGGGCATGAGGAGCAGTATTAAGTGTGTGGGCCAAAATAATTATGCTAGAGTACTAGGACATTGACTATTATAAGAGTATGTGTGGAGATTGACATTTATAGTGGTTTTGTTGTAGCTGGCCTGCAGAAGAGTTAGTGTTGGGATGAGCTAAAGGGAGGTTCGTAAGGGATTTTAAGAACTAGGTTGGTGGGAGCATCGCAGGAAAACTGTTCACAATTACCTGTAGCCCCGTGTTGGTGCGGGGCTGTGAGCTATGAGAGGATAGGGTATAGGAATGTATTGCTCTCTGGAAGAGGTAAGGCCTCTATTTTCCTATATAGTGCCAACCGGGAATGTAGGGCGGATACATCTCCAGTGCCAGATATACCAAAACAAACATTTATGCATAACAATAAACAGTGCCATACAAACCATTAAACAATTAGCCACCTCCACGGCAACATGTATGTAGGTGGTTACTATATAAAAGATATATACTTATCTGAACTATTTCACAAAGGGAATAAAGAAAATTATCTAGCGACATTCTACATGTGAGGAGGGGAGATCTCCTCAAGGCTGAGGGTCAGGGATAAAGTGGAGTAAGCGATTAAGGAATGAAGGTGTATGTGAGGTTATGGCAAGTCCTAGAGTAACTCTTGCCTGTGCTCGCGATGGGAACGGAAAGTCCCGGTAAGGTAATGGTATCAATTTAAGGAAGGAGTATGGGTATGAGGTGGGGTGGATTGTGAGCTTTAGGGGTTGTAGGTGAGGGTGTCCTGGGGAAGGGGAGGAGGGACTTGGACTATGTGTTTCACCTACAGATAGATTACAGATACGTGGTGTGGAGGTGAGAGGGTGACATCCTGAAAGTAATATACATGGTTAAATTTTAATTAAACATAAAACCTTGAATATGCAGTGAGATAGTTAACATAAACAGGTGTTTAAAAGATAAGCCCTAAGAGAATGACTTCTAGTAAATTAAGTCTTAGGGATGCATTGTATACACATGTTAGGTAAATATTAAAGTTAACAAAACTACAAGTCCGGTTAAGGGGGTAGTGTGGCCATTAAGACCATAGTGAGGGGAAGATCCCCTATATACATCAGAGTAATTGTAAAAGAGCTGAAAGTGGGTAA
This sequence comes from Bombina bombina, assembly GCF_027579735.1. Taxonomy (NCBI): domain Eukaryota; kingdom Metazoa; phylum Chordata; class Amphibia; order Anura; family Bombinatoridae; genus Bombina; species Bombina bombina. Next base: position 82,917,522 of record NC_069501.1, read on the forward strand.
GACATGTACCCATTTGTGAGGTCTGAAAGTACCTGAGTCATGGAGTTCCTCCTAATTGAAATGTGCCACAATAATCACGGTCGACAGAGCTCTCTAAGAGTAAGATATGTAAGCTCTCGTCAAACATGCTCAACTGTGTTTCGATCAGTGAGAGGGCAATGGGATGTACTCCACATTAGGGATCTCTGGGCCATCTCAGTCTTGTCTCTTCACTTGTTGTTCTGTAGCTGGAGGGTGTGGGCTCCAGTCAGGAGCTGAGGCATTGAGAGAGTCAGAGGTTTCTTTAGACTTGAGGTTTGAGTCCCGAGAGGAAGATAGACCCAGTGTATGAAGAAGTTTCATACCCTGCTCTGGAGATGAGATCACGTAGGAATGGTCCTGATGTTTCAGGAATATTTTCACTGGGAATCCCCACCTGTATTTGATGTTATTGTGTCGAAGGACTTGGGTAAATTGCTGAAAAGTCCTTCTCTTGGCAAGAGTATGTTGTGAAAGATCTGGAATATCTGTATTTTTTGGTACGGGTCTTTAAGAGCTCTATTAGTGAAAGATGCTCTAAGTATTCTCTCCCTGGTTGAATAGTAGTGCAGTTTCAGGATGACATCTCTAGAGGTGTCTGAGGTAGAATTGCGAGGACAAAGGGCCCTGTGGGCTCTGTCAATCAGTAGTTCATGTGTTTTTAATGTGCTTTTAAACAGCCCATTTAGGTATTCTGAGAGCTCTGCTGTGGCGATAGTCTCTGGGATTCCTCATATTCTCAGATTGTTTTGGCGGGGTCTTCTAGGTCCGCCAATTTGCCCTCTAAGTCTGTGATCTGTTCTGCAAGATTTTGAGAGTAAGAGAGGAGATTGGAGTGATCTACAGAGAGATCTTCATGCTTCTTCTACAAAGTTTCGGTGCACTCTCCTAATGACAAGATGTCTTTTTTATTCACTGACTGACTGCCGGAGCTCCTTGCGAAGAGAAGTATAGTGTCAGGTTAGGTAAAGTCCAGAAGAAGACCCAAATGCTAGGGCAAACTAAAACAACACCCTTGCACTCTGAGTTTAATCCAGGACGTGACCCCACGACAACTTCTATAAGACAAGGTACTCACGATATGGAGCAGTGTTGGTCTGAGTCCTCTGGAAAGAGTAATGGAAATCTTGATAGCAGCAGGATAGACTTCAGAATAGGGAACTATAATCAGGCAGTTCAGGAATAGTCCTCCACAGTACCAGAGTTGCAGAGTAAGACAACTTATTCTCAGACAGAAGGAGGGTTAAACAATAAACAGTTAATAATGCAGGAGTAGGTAACTTGAAATCAGGCAGTTTGAGGGTTAAGCACAGCGTAGTCAGTAATGCAGAGTCTGGCAACAGGTAATCAGGCAGTTTGAGGGTTAAGCACAAGCGTGGTCAATAATGCAGAGTTTGGCAACTTGTTATCAGGCAGTTTGAGGGTTAAACACAGCGTAGTCAGTAATGCAGAGTTTGGCAACAGGTAATCAGCCAGTTTGAGGGTTAAGCACAAGCGTGGTCAATAATGCAGAGTTTGGCAACTTGTTATCAGGCAGTTTGAGGGTTAAACACAGCGTAGTCAGTAATGCAGAGTTTGGCAACAGGTAATCAGGCAGTTTGAGGGTTAAGCACAAGCGTTGTCAATAATGCAGAGTTTGGCAACTTGTTATCAGGCAGTTTGAGGGTTAAACACAGCGTAGTCAGTAAAGCAGAGTTTAGCAACAGGCAATCAGGCAGTTTGAGGGTTAAGCAAAAGAGAGGTCGTCCAGGCAAAGGTTCAGGAACAGAAATGTATACTTCCAAAGATACTGAATACTCACAACAGCCACGGAGTTAACAAACAAACGGGCACCGGAGGAACAGGAAGACCGAAATAAGAAACCTAGCCTGACGTCTGCTGAAGGGGACAGCTCAGCAGAGCGGGATGTTGCCAGGCAACCAGGCATGCGAGGTGAACCGCCGGAACTCCCGGTGGCCGAGCGTGACATATAGTGAGTGTCCATCTTGTCGGAGAGCATTTTGATTACATCTAGGAATTGAGACAAAGCTGAGCGGTCCATTCTTGGCATGTCTGTTTTGGTGTTTCTACTAAAGAACGTGGTTGAATCTCTGGAGTCATCTTCCGATAGCTCTTGGTCTGATGTATTTTTACTATGAAGGTGATCTGTTAAGGTTCTCTTGGGATTTTCTTGATGTTTTTGTTTTTTCCTCATTGCATGTGCCATTCTGGTTAGGTTGCTGAAAGGCCTCAGGTTCGAGTGACACAATGCAGAGCTGTTATGAAGATAGCATAGAGTGGTTTCCTTAGTTAGGATAGAGCCTGCGGACCATGGCTTTTGTGTAGGACGCAACTAAGAAAATGTCAGGAAAGACCAACTAGAGCAGCTGAACTTTATTTGGGGTTAATCAGAGGCACTTTAAATGATGGCAGGCGTGTGATGACTCTTATTTAACATGGTTTTGAATGTGATTGCTTAATTCTGAACACAGCTACATTCCACACTTATGCAACCACATTATTTTAGTTTTTTTTGTTTACTTCCCTCCACCTTAAAGATTTCAGTTTGTTTTTCAATTGAAAATAAGAAGAAACAGAGGGGCGCCTCATGTGTAGTATCATCAGATATATGTGGATTACAATGAAAGGACAAGCCAAATGGGTACTCTCATATTACAAAAGCACACTTATGTGCTAGTAGGTACAGGCTGTAGATTTGAACAGGTGTAACAGCTCACCCACAATAGAGTTTTTCCTTTGTGCTGCAGTACTGGGAGGGAGTGAAACAGAAAAACAGGCACTACATGTGCAGATCATTCAAAGTGTAATTGTGTTCACTTTAATAAATTCCAAAATGGGTACTCACATTTAAGATGAGCACACATATGTGCTGTTAGAAGCAGGCTGGCAGATTAGGGAGAGGTGTGTCAGCTCACCCCATATATAGAGATCCAAAAGAGGGTGTAGAAGTTTGTAAGATTAGCCTCCCAAATGTTAATCAGGATGGCAGGCAGGTAGGATGATTCCACTCAAAGAGTTGTTTCCATAAAAAATATGTATTTATTAAAAACAAAGTTTAAAATACAACACAGCAGTGTTATAAAAGTGGATCAGGGGTATTTCAATGACCCCCTAAAAAATGCAACGCGTTTCTCGGTTTAAAACCATCTCCTCAGGCATATATACGGGGTGAGCTGACACACCTCTCCCTAATCTGCCAGCCTGCTTCTAACAGCACATATGTGTGCTCAGCTTAAATGTGAGTACCCATTTGGGAATTTATTAAAGTGAACACAATTACACTTTGAATGATCTGCACATGTAGTGCCTGTTTTTGTGTTTCACTCCCTCCCAGTACTGCAGCACAAAGGAAAAACTCTACTGTGGGTGAGCTGTTACACCTGTTCAAATCTACAGCCTGTACCTACTAGCACATAAGTGTGCTTTTGTAATATGTGAGTACCCATTTGGCTTGTTCTTTCATTGTAATCCACATATATCTGATGATACTACACATGAGGCGCCCTTCTGTTTCTTCTTATTTTGTATAGCCTACCCGGACCTGTCGGTGAGGAGGAGGCAGCCAGCACCTGTCCCCTTGGAATCAAAGAGGACTCTGTTATACTTAATGGTCAAAAGAGACATTTTATCCATACCAATATTATATTCTACTGTTATATTTTAAATATCCCCTGTATGCATGTATGTGTTTGTATATGTATATATAAATAGATATATATTTATTGTGTATATAGCATTGCACTATTCATATGATAAGTAAGAATTACACTACTGAATACACATTCAATTCATTTGCATATCGCTACCTTTAGGTCAGCGCCCCTCCCTGTAATTAGGGTCTACCTTTATTATCATGTTTTTCAATTGAGTTGTGTAGTTTATAGGTCACATTAAAGGTGGAAAAAATTCTGAAATGATTTATCTTTGTCTAATTTTTTTACATCACAGAAACCTGACATTTTAACAGGGGTGTGTAGACTTTTTAAATCCACTGTATATAAAAAAAAACCCACAGTGTACAAAAAATATATAAGCGCTGGTAGAAAACTCAGACCGCTAGAAACTGGCAGTTTAAAATATGTAAGATACCTTACTCCTATCCCGTTGAGTTAAAAACAAACCATCTTTGAAACAAATCTCTGTTAGCTGTTTCGTGAAACACCGACCGGATGAAGATATTGTGGCTCACTTCAGGTGACACAACTCCAATCCTATTGGCTGTAGCGTTGCACACCTTTACTCTGATAGGTGGTAGTATGGGTCAATCCAATGCCAACTATTACGCTGTGGATAGATAGTCCGTTTTGTTGCAAAGGAACTTGGTTAACCTTTGTGCATATGTCACTTTATATGTGGAATCTTTGTGTGGAATAAAGCCCTTAACCACAACGTAGGCTGTGTGCTTCTTACTTCTCCGTTCAGTGTCTGCGGTCAGTACACGGAGGAAGTTGATTGCAGAAAGTGCCCTCTGTTCCAATATTTCCAGTTGTTGCTCAGTACTCCCTGATCATTGTCTTGGCTTTCTCTCCTAAGCCATAGAAAAGAGTCCACACAAGAGAATGAAAAGAATTTGATAATAGGAGTAAATTAGAAAGTTGCTTAATATTGCAAGCTCTATCTGAATCACGATAGAAAAAAATTGGGTTCAGAGTCCCTTAAATTAAAGTTACAATTATTAACTAAATAATACCTATTTAAACTAAAAACAAACTTACCTGTGAAATAAAACCTAAGCTAGCTACACTATAACTAATAGTTATATTGTAGCTAGCTTAGGTTTTATTTTTATTTCACAGGTAAGTTTGTATTTATTTTAACTAGGTAGACTAGTTAGTAAATAATTATTAACTATTTACTCACTACCTAGTTAAAATAAATACAAACTTACCTGTGAAATAAAACCTAAGCTGCCTTACACTAAAACCTAACATTACAAAAATAAAAAAAAAACTACCATTACAAAAAATAAAAATCACTAAAATTACAAAAAATAAAAAATCTACCATTACAAAAAATAACAAACGAAATTATCCAAAACAATAAAAATTATTCCTATTCTAATACCCTGTTTAAAAAAAAATACACCCCACAATAAAAAAAAACCTAATCTATAATAAACTACCATTAAAAGGGCCTTAAAAGGGCATTTTGTAGGGCATTGCCCTAAAGAAATCAGCTCTTTTTCTACAAAAGAAAAACAAACACCCCCTAACAGTACTAACAGTATACAAATCCCCACCCCCAAACCCACAAAATAAGAATAAAGTAAAACCTAATCTACCCCTTGCCCTGAAAAGGGCATTTGTATGGCCATTGCCCTTAAAAGGGCATTCAGCTCTTTTGCTGCCCATTAAAAATAAAATGGCTATTCTAAAAAAAAAACACAGCAAAAAGAAAAAAAAAATTACACAAAATAACAAACGAATTATCCAAAATAATAAAAATTATTCCTACTCTAATAGCTGTTTTTAAAAAAAAAAACACCCCAAAATAAAAGAACCCTAATCTATAATAAACTACCAATAGCTGTTAAAAGGGCATTTTGTAGGGCATTGTCCTAAAGAAATCAGCTATTTTTCTAAAAATAAAATCAAACACCCCTAACATTACAATCCCCCACCCCCCCCCCAACCCACAAAATAAAAAAACCTAACTAAAAAACCTAATCTACCCATTGCCCTAAAAAGGGCATTTGTATGGGCATTGCCCTTAAAATAGCATTTAGCTCTTTTTCTTGCTTTAAAAGGGCATTCAGCTCTTTTAAGAAATGCCCAAACCCTAATCTAAAAAAAAACCCTCTTTAGGTACTCACAGCTGCTGAAGTCCCGCTTGAGCGATCTTCATCCCGGCGGCTCCATCTTCATCCAGGCAGCTCCATCTTCATCCATCGCGGGACCGGCATCTTCTTCATCCCTGCGGAGGCAGAGTGGTCAATGCGCGGAGGCAGAGTTCCAGGCGGAAGTCCATCGATCCGATGTGGAAGTCCTCTTTGTGCGATCGTCTGCCGCACACTGAGGTTTAAAATGCAAGGTACCCCTTTTATACTGGGGGTACCATTGCATTCCAATTGGCTGAAAATTTTAAATCAGCCAATAGGATAGGAATTAGGGCTGCTACAATCCTATTGGCTGTTCATTTAAGCTCTCATTCCTATTTGGGTACCTTGCATTTGAATCCTCAGTGTGCGGCGGACGATCGCATGAAAATAGCACTATAAAAATAAAAAAGCCCCCCCCAAAATTAAAAAAACCCCTAGCCTACAATAAACTACCAATAGCCCTTAAAAGGGCCTTTTGTAGGTCATTGCCCTAAAGAAATCAGTTCTTTTACATGAAAAAAAATACAAAGACCCCCCAACAGTAAAACCCACCACCCAACCAACCCCCCAAAATAAAAAACCTAACTCTAAAAAAAAACTAATCTACCCATTTCCATGAAAATGGCATTTGTATGGGCATTGCCATTAAAAGGGCATTCAGCTCTTTTTCTTGCCCTGAAATGGCATTTAGCTCGACCAACGACGTACAGGGTACGTCCTACAAAAAACGGTCGTTAACGACCAAAGACATATGTCTTTAGTGTTTTCAAGTGGCGGAAGCGATTCTGATCACTTTCAGCCGCTTTCAAGTTATTGCATTGATGACTTGATATTAAGACATCCTGCAATAACATTTTTTTAGCCATCCGATGCAGAGAGAGCCACTCTGTGGCCCTCTCTGCATCGGCCATCAATGGTCATGATCGTTGGTGGGTAGGAGCCGTTGCAGGGAGGTGGGTGGGCGACCATCGATGGGGGATGTGTGTCAGAGGGGGGCGGGATCACGCGCAGGGGCGCAGGGAGTACGCACGGGCGGGGGCGAGCACGGAGGCGGGAATGGGTGGGAACGCTACACTATGGCACAATTTGTTTAGGATAAGGTGGGAGAGAGGAGGTGGGGAATTTTTATCTAAGGGATCTGGGGGTAGGTTATTGAGGGGGGCAGCTATACTACAGAAAAATAGCGTTTATATTTAAAAATTAAAATAAATACCAAATTTTATGGCAAACTGGGTACTGGCAGACAGCTGCCAGTACCCAAGATGGCGGAATATAAGGTAGAGGGGGAGGGTTAGAGAGCTGTTGGGGGGGGGGTCAGGGAGGTTGGGGGCTAAGGGGGGATCCTACACAGCAGAATATATCTTTTTTTTTTAAAAAAAAAAAACAAAAACAAAAAAAAAACTTTTATTTTAGTTCTGGCAGACTTTCTGCCAGTTCTTAAGATGGCAGGGACAATTGTGGGGTAGGGGAGGGAAGAGAGCTTTTTGGGAGGGATCAGGAGGTGGCATGTGTCAGGTGGGAGGCTGATCTCTACACTAAAGCGAAAATTAACCCTACAAGCTACCTAATTAACCCCTTCACTGATGGGAATATTAAAAGTGTGGTGTGCAGCGGCATTTAGCGGCCTTCTAATTACCAAAAAGCAACGCCAAAGCCATATATGTCTGCTATTTTTGAACAAAAGGGATCCCAGAGAAGCTTTTACAACCATTTGTGCCATAATTGCACAAGCTGTTTCTTTTTATTTGATCGCATTTGGTGGTGAAATGGTGGCATGAAATATAATAAAATGTGCCTAGATCAATACTTTGGGTTGTCTACTACACTAAAGCTAAAATTAACCCTACAAGCTCCCTAATTAACCCCTTCACTGCTGGCATAATACACGTGTGGTGCGCAGCAGCATTTAGCGGCCTTCTAATTACCAAAAAGCAACGCCAAAGCCATATATGTCTGCTATTTTTTAACAAAGGGGATCCCAGAGAAGCTTTTACAACCATTTGTGCCATAATTGCACAAGCTGTTTCAAAATAATTTCAGTGAGAAACCTAAATTGGGAAAAATGTAAAAAATGTTTTTATTTGATCGCATTTGGTGGTGAAATGGTGGCATAAAATATAACAAAATGGGCCTAGATCAATACTTTGGGTTGTCTACTACACTAAAGCTAAAATTAACCCTACAAGCTCCCTAATTAACCCCTTCACTGCTGGCATAATACACGTGTGGTGCGCAGCGGCAATTAGCGGCCTTCTAATTACCAAAAAGCAACGCCAAAGCCATATATGTCTGCTATTTTGAACAAAGGGGATCCCAGAGAAACTTTTAAAACCATTTGTGCCATAATTGCACAAGCTGTTTGTAAATAATTTCAGTGAGAAACCTAAAATTGTGAACAATGTAACGTTTTTTTTAAATTTAATTGCATTTGGCGTGAAATAGTGGCATGAAATATACCAAATTGGGCCTAGATCAATACTTTGGGTTGTCTATTACACTACACTAAAACTAAAATTAACCCTACAATCTCCCTACAAGCTCCCTAATTAACCACTTTACTGCTGGGCATAATACACGTGTTGTGCGCAGCAGCATTTAGCGGCCTTCTAATTACCAAAAAGCAACGCCAAAGTCATATATTTCTGCTATTTCTGAACAAAGGGGATACTAGAGAAGCTTTTACAACCATTTGTGCCATAATTGCACAAGCTGTTTCAAAATAATTTCAGTGAGAAACCTAAATTGGGAAAAATGTAAAGTTTTTTTTTATTTGATCGCATTTGGTGGTGAAATGGTGGCATGAAATATAACAAAATGGGCCTAGATCAATACTTTGGGTTGTCTACTACACTAAAGCTAAAATTAACCCTACAAGCTCCCTAATTAACCCCTTCACTGCTGGCATAATACACGTGTGGTGCGCAGCGGCATTTAGCGGCCTTCTAATTACCAAAAAGCAACGCCAAAGCCATATAAGTCTGCTATTTCTGAACAAAGGGGATCCCAGAGAAGCATTTACAACCATTTGTGCCATAATTGCTCAGGCTGTTTGTAAATAATTTCAGTGAGAAACCTAAAGTTTGTGAAAAATGTAACTTTTTTTTATTTGATCGCATTTTGTGGTGCAATAGTGGCATGAAATATACCAAAATGGACCTAGATCAATACTTTGGGTTGTCTTCTAAAAAAAAATATATACATGTCAAGGGATATTCAGGGATACAGTGCTACTTGTATTTATTGCCCTATAACTTGCAAAAAAGCAAAAAACATGTAAACATTAGCGGCTAGATTACGAGTTTAGCGTTAGAAGCTGTGCGGTGCTAATGAGCAGTTTATGTTCACCGCTCACATACAGACAGCGCTGGTATTACAGGTTTTTCCAAACCCGGTGTTAACCACAAAAAAGTGATCGTAGAGCAAAATTTTGCTTCCATCTCACCTCAATACCAGCACTGCTTACGTTAGCGGTGAGCTGGCTGAACGTGCTCATGCACGATTTCCCCATAGGAATCAATGGGGGAGAGCCGGCTGAAAAAAACCTAAGACCTGCAAAAAAGCAGCGTTTAGCTCCTAACGCAGCCCCATTGATTCCTATGGAGAAAATACATTTATGTCTACACCTAACACTCTAACATGAACCCCGAGTCTAAACACCCCTAATCTTACACTTATTAACCCCTAATCTGCCTCCACCGACATCGTCGCCACCTACATTATATTATTAACCCCTAATTTGCTGCCCCCAACATCGCCGACACTTACATTATATTTATTAACCCCTAATCTGCCGCCCCCAATGTCGGCGCAACCTACCTACACTACTTAACCCCTAATCTGCCGCCCCCAACGTCGCCGCCACTATATTAAATCTATTAACCCCTAAACCTAAGTCTAACCCTAACACCCCCTAACTTAAATATAATTTAAATAAATCTAAATAAAAATAACTATCATTAACTAAATTATTCCTATTTAAAACTAAATACTTACCTATAAAATAAACCCTAAGCTAGCTACAATATAACTAATAGTTACATTGTAGCTAGCTTAGGGTTTATTTTTATTTTACAGGCAAGTTTGTATTTATTTTAACTAGGTAGAACAGTTATTAAATAGTTATTAACTATTTAATAACTACCTAGCTAAAATAAAGACAAAAGTACCTGTAAAATAAATCCTAACCTAAGTTACAATTACACCTAACACTACCACTATAATTAAATTAATTCCCTAAATTAAATAAAATTATCTAAAGTACCAAAAAAAAAACACTAAATAACAGAAAATAATAAAAAATTACAAGATTTTTAAACTAATTACACCTAATCTAATCCCCCTAACAAAATAAAAAAGCCCCCCCAAAATAAAAAAAGCCCTACCCTACACTAATTTACAAATAGCTTAAAAGGGCCTTTTTCGGGGCATTGCCACAAAGTAATCAGCTCTTTTACCTGTAAAAAAAATTATAAACCCCCCCAACATTAAAACCCACCACCCACACAACCAACCCTACTCTAAAACCCACCCAATCCCCCCTTAAAAAAACCTAACATTAACCCCCTGAAGATCGACCTACCGGGAGACGTCTTCATCCAACCTGGCAGAAGTGGTCCTCCAGATGGGCAGAAGTCTTCATCCAAGCCGGGCAGAAGTGGTCCTCCAGACGGGCAGAAGTCTTCATCCAGATGGCATCTTCTATCTTCATCCATCCGGTGCGGAGCGGGTCCATCTTCAAGACATGCGACGCGGAGCATCCTCTTCTTCTGACGGCTACGACTGAATGAAGGTACCTTTAAGTGATGTCATCCAAGATGGCTTCCCTTCAATTCCGATTGGCTGATAGAATTCTATCAGCCGATCGGAAATTAAGGTAGAAAAAATCCTATTGGCTGATTGGATCAGCCAATAGGATTGAAGTTCAATCCTATTGGCTGATGCAATCAGTCAATAGGATTGAGCTGGCATTCTATTGACTGTTCCAATCAGCCGATAGAATGTGAGCTCAATCCTATTAGCTGATTGCATCAGCCAATAGGATTTTTTCTACCTTAATTCCGATTGGCTGATAGAATTCTATCAGCCAATCGGAATTGAAGGGACTATTAGTTATAGTGTAAAACTCTTAACTACTGACTTTAAAATGCGGTACCAGTCTTGACAGGACAGGGTCTACCGCACACTTTTTGGCAGACTCGTAATACCGGCGCTATGCAAGCCCCATTGAAAAAAGAGGATACGCAATTGACGTAAATGGATTTGCGGTATTACCGAGTCTGGCCAAAAAAGTGAGCGGTACACCTGTATTTTCAAGACTCGTAATACCAGCGGGCGTTAAAAAGCAGCGTTGGGACCGGCCAACGCTGCTTTTTAAGCCTAACGCCAAACTCGTAATCTAGCCGTAGGTATTTCTAAACTCAGGACAAAATGTAGAAACTCTTTAGTATGGTTGTTTTTTGGTGAAGATAGAAGATGCCGTCTGGATGAAGACTTCTGCCCGTCTGGAGGACCACTTCTGCCCGGCTTAGATGAAGACTTCTGCCCATCTGGAGGACCACTTCTGCCCGGTCGGATGAAGACGTCTCCCGGTAGGTCGATCTTCAGGGGGTTAGTGTTATTTTTTTTTTAAAGGGGGGATTGGGTGGGTTTTAGAGTAGGGTTGGTTGTGTGGGTGGTGGGTTTTAATGTTGGGGGGGATTTGTAATTTTTTTTACAGGTAAAAGAGCTGATTACTTTGGGGCAATGCCCCGCAAAAAGGCCCTTTTAAGGGATATTTGTAATTTAGTGTAGGGTAGGGCTTTTTTATTTTGGGGAGTCTTTTTTATTTTGTTAGGGGGATTAGATTAGCTGTAATTAGTTTAAAAATCTTGTAATTTTTTATTATTTTCTGTAATTTAGTGGGTTTTTTTTTTTGGTACTTTAGATAATTGTATTTAATTTAGGGAATTAATTTAATTATAGTGGTAGTGTTAGGTGTAATTGTAACTTAGGTTAGGTTTAATTTTACAGGTATGTTTGTCTTTATTTTAGCTAGGTAGTTATTAAATAGTTAATAACTATTTAATAACTATTCTACCTAGTTAAAATAAATACAAACTTGCCTGTAAAATAAAAATAAACCCTAAGCTAGCTACAATGTAACTATTAGTTATATTGTAGCTAGCTTAGGGTTTATTTTTTTAGGTAAGTATTTAGTTTTAAATAGGAATAATTTAGTTAATGATAGTTATTTTATTTATATTTATTTAAATTATATTTAAGTTAGGGGGGGTTAGGGTTAGACTTAGATTTAGGGGTTAATAACTTTAATATAGTGGCGGCGACGTTGGGGCGGCAGATTAGGGTTTAATAAATGTAGATAGGTGTCGGCGATGTTAGGGACAGCAGATTAGAGGTTAATAAAATGTAACTAGTGTTTGCGAGGCTGGAGTGCGGCGGTTTAGGGGTAAATATATTTATTATGGTGGCGGCAATGTCTGGTTCGGCAGATTAGGGGTTAATTTTTTTTTAAAGTGTTTGCGATGTGGGGGGGCCTCGGTTTTGGGGTTAATAGGTAGTTTATGGGTGTTAGTGTACTTTTTAGCACTTTAGTTAAGAGTTTTATGCTACGGCGTTGTAGTGTAAAACTCTTAACTACTGACTTTAAAATGCGGTACCAGTCTTGACAGGAGAGGGTCTACCGTTCACTTTTTGGCAGACTCATAATACCGGCGCTAATTGACGTAAGTGGATTTGCGGTATTTCCAAGTCTGGCCAAAAAGTGAGCGGTACACCTGTACCTTTAAGACTCGTAATACCAGTGGGCGTTAAAAAGCAGCATTGGGACCGGCCAATGCTGCTTTTTAAGCCTAACGCCAAACTCGTAATCTAGCCGTAGGTATTTCTAAACTCAGGACAAAATTTAGAAACTCTTTAGTTTTTTTCCATTGTTTCATCACATTTTATAATTTTTTTTATAGTAAATTATATGATATGATGAAAATAATGTTATCTTTCGAAAGTCCATTTAATGGCGAGAAAAACGGTATATAATATGTGTGGGTACAGTAAATGAGTGGGAGGAAAATTACAGCTAAACATAAACACAGCAGAAATGTAAAAATAGCCCTGGTCCCAAACGGTCAGAAAATGGAAAAGCTGTGGTCTTTAAGGGGTTAAGAAAAGCCCAAAACCTAATTTAAAAAAAAAAAACACTGAAAAAAAGCTTATAAGAACCTAACACTAACCCCCGACGATCCACTTACAGTTTCTGAAGTCCAGAAATCCAGACGGGGAAGTCTTCATCCAGGCGGCAAAGTCTTCATCCTGGCGGCGAGGTCTTTATCCATCCAGGCGGCGTCTTCTATCTTCATCCAGGCAGCATCTTCTATCTTCATCCCGGAGGCGTCTTCTATCTTCATTCCGGTGGCGCGGAGCGGGTCCATCCTGAAGACATCTTCATATGGTCACCGCCATATACTGAATCTTCAATGCAAGGGAGCCTTTTCAAAATGGCGTCCCTTGCATTCCTATTGGCTGATTTGATTTTTGAAATTCAAATTAGCCAATAGGATGAGAGCTACTGAAATCCTATTGGCTGTTCAAATCAGCCAATAGGATGAGAGCTACATAAATTCTATTGGCTATTCAAATCAGCCACCATATCGCACGCACAAGGCGGCTTTTCAAAAACTTGTAATGGCAGCGCAATGGAGGGTGAAATAACAAAACTTTTGTTGCGTTCGTTTCGCACTCTCTATAGCGCAAAACGTGTAATCTAGGTGATTGTGAAGAACATACAGATTTGCAAATTAGGACTAACACGGTCGGGTTAGCGAACGTGAAGAATTGCTATCTTCAATGTGCGTTATTGAAATATTAAATATTATAAAAAATATTTTAAATTATATTTCATATATTTTCATATAGTATGTAAAGTATGTATAATAATTTAAAATAATTTTTATATTTGTTTAAAAATATTGAATATTTAAATAATGTGCATGGAAGATAGCAATTGGTTTCAAGTTTTGAATCCCGATGCATGTTACGCATATTTTACATTCCTACGTTCTTCACATAGAAAATAATGTACTTTTTTTATTAATATCTATATATAGGTGTTAGTTTTTTTGTTTGTTTGTGCGCTCCAGTGACTTCTATGGGGAGAAGTTAAAGTGGTTTGCGAAAATTTGTTAGTGCGTGCCGGTTTTTATTTTCAGCTTCATTCCGCAATACGCACACTACCTAATATATGCAAAAAACCTACGTTTTGGGCTAAATTGCGCTCCACTAATAATCTAGCCCTATATGGGAACTGAGAAGGAGGAGAGAGGAATGAAGAGAGACCTGTCTGTAGGTTAACTACAGTAGAGAAGCACATAATATTACCTGTGATTCACGCCTTTATCACTTGAAAGCACTATATATACTGTATATATATTTGTCTTATATCTGTGTAGTGTGTCTATATGTGTAATAAATGTAGACACACAAACACACACACACATATATAGAAACAAAATTCTGAATTTACCAAAGCAACAATGACATGAGAAAACATTATTAGTTATATGAACATTTTATTTTAGATTCATGAAACAACCGGATGATGGATTCAGTTGTTTCACTGGAGAGATGTTAAAGACATTTTTTGTGGACTACAGAAGTGCCATATTCTTTATAATCAGGGGATGTTATCCACATTCTTTTGAAGGATTTCAGGGTAGTAAGGACAGATGCTCCGATCCACACGCTGTATTTTCTATCAGGTGGTGCTTTTATCCCCACTGGCATGCCACTTGGTACCTGGATTTGCATCTCCTTCATTAGTCTCTCATCAAATCCTTTAAAAAGAGTAGAGCCTCCTGACAAAAGTACATTACCATACAGATCCTTGCGTATATCAATGCCACATTTCATAATGCTATTAAAGATCATTTTATGCACCCCAGGTGTCTCAAGGCCAATATTAGCCGGGGTAAACATTATCTCTGTAGCGCGGAACCGCTGGTTACCAACTGCAATGACTTTCCCATCAGGAAGTTTATACTCTTTCATGATTTCCTCATGGTTTCTTTTCATTTCCAGTTTTGGATCCAGTGCCACATAGCAGAGCTTCTCCTTTAGCTCCCTTACCATTTCTCTCTCGGCAGTTGTTACAAATGAATGTCCACATTCTAAAAGAAGCCTCATAAAATGTTCTGTAATGTCTCTGCCTGCAACATTAATTCTAGACACTGCATGTGGTAAACAGTAGCCATCATATATGGGCACCACATGGGTAACTCCATCTCCACTATCCAAAACAATGCCGGTGGTACGGCCAGCAGCATATAACGCTAGAACAGCTTGCACTTCCACATACATGGCTGGGACATTAAAGTTTTCAAACATTATCTCAGCCATCTTCTCACGGTTCTGTAAAGGGTTCAAAGGAGCTTCTGTCAACAGTACAGGTCTCTCACTGGACTTCACACGTAGTTCACAATCATACATGTGTCTCCAGATTTTTTCCATGTCATCCCAAGAGGTAACTATACCGTGCTCAATTGGGTAGTTCAGATTTAAGATTCCTCTTTTGACTTGGGCCTCTTCTCCAACATAATATTCAGTACATCCTGCACCAAGCATTGCTGACTTTCCTTTAGAATAACCAATAATTGATGTAATAATTGATCTTGGAGCCCGGTCCCCAGAAAGTCCAGCTTTACATAATCCTGATCCATTATCAAAGATGACAGCCGGCATCTCTAAAATCTTGTAATCAAACATTGTGCTGACGTGATGTTTAAAAAGAATCTATGTAGTGGAGATCCTGGATTCCTGGTGTAATTTCTTATCAGCAGACAGAGAATGTTTACTGCTTATGGTATCAGTGGAATCTTCTGCAGTACTGAATTGTTATAAATACTGACTCACTAAATATCTTGCAAAGCCACTATGATGTCACAATGATATGATGTCATAAGTCACATGAAGCTCTGTCATGGTATCTTAGCAAGTACTTTGCAAATAAGTTTAAAGGAATAAGATAGATGTGTCAAACAAACGTGGAACTTAGAGCCACATCCTAGAGGTTTAATCCTAATCAGGCAACATTTGCAAGCCATACATTTTTTGGATTCTTTTAAATTGTTTTAATATATCTTAAAGGAACATTTAATACTTTGATATGCTAATATAAAATACTTACGGCTAGATTACGAGTTTTGCGTTATGAGCGGCTCGGTGCTAACTTGCAAGTTATTGTCACCGCTCACCTCCCTATAGCGCTGCTATTACAGGTTTTCATAAACCCGGCATTAGCAGGCAATAAGTGAGCGTAGAGCAAAATTGAGCTCCATACCGCACTCCAATACCAGTGCTGCTTTGAGCTGCTTTTACGTGCTCATGCATGATTTCCCCATAGACATCAATGGGGAGAGCCGGCTGAAAAAAAGCCTAACACCTGCAATAAAGTAGCGTAAAGCTCCGTAACGCAGCCCCATTGATTCCTATGGGGAAGGAAAAGTTATGTTTAAACCTAACACCCTAACTTAAACCACGAGTCTAAACACCCCTAATATGCCGCCCCCAACATCGCCGACACCTACATTACACTTATTAACCCCTAATCTGCCACCCCCAATGTCGCTTCCATCTACATTATTCTTATTAACCCCTAATCTAATGCCCCCAATGTTGCCGCCACCTACATTACACTTATTAACCCCTAATCTGCTGTCCCTAACATCGCCGCCACCTACCTACACTTATTAACCCCTAAAATGCTGCTCCCAATGTTGCCGCCACCTACGTTACATTTATTAACCCCTAATCTGCTGCCCCTAACAGCTGTTCCAATCAGCCAATAGAATGCGAACTCAATCCTATTGTCTGATTGGATCAGCCAATAGAATTGAAGCTCAATCCTATTGGCTGATTGCAACAGCCAATAGGATTTTTTCACCTTTAATTCCGATTGGCTGATAGAATTCTATCAGCCAATAGGAATTCAAGGGACGCCATCTTGGATGATGTCAGTTAAAGGAACCTTCATTTGAGAAGAGCCGTTTTCAGAAGAGGATGCTCCACGACGTATGTCTTGAAGATGGAGCCGTTCCGTGCTGGTTGGATGAAGATAGAAGATACCATCTGGATGAAGACTTCTGCCGTCTTGGATGAAGACTTCGGCCTGCTTGGATGAATACTTCAGCCCGCTTGGATGAAGACTTCTGCCGGCTTCGCTGAGGACTTCTGCTGCTTCGTTGAGGATGGATGTCGGGTCTTCAAAAACTGTAAGTGGATCTTCGGGGATAAGTGTTAGTTTTTTTTAAGGGTTTATTGGGTGGGTTTTATTTTTAGCTTAGGGTTTGGGCAAAAAAAGAGCTAAATGCCCTTTTAAGGGCAATGGCCATACAAATGCCCTTTTCAGGGCAATGGGGAGCTTATGTTTTTTTAGTTAGGATTTTATTTGAGGGGTTTGGTTGTGTGGGTGGGGTTTGTTGTGTGGGTGGTGGGTTTAACTGTTGGGGGGTTGTTTGTATTTTTTGGGGGGCAATTCCCCGCAAAAGGCCCTTTTAAGGGCCATTGGCAGTTTAGTTTAGGCTAGGGTTTTTTTTTTTTTACTTTGGGGGGGCTTTTTTATTTTGATAGGGCTATTAGATTAGGTGTAATTAGCTTAAATATTTGATAATTTCTTTTTTATTTTGTGTAATTTAGTGTTTGTTTGTTTTTGTAATTTAGTTAATTGTATTTAATTAATGTAATTGATTTAATTGTAGTGTAAGGTTACTTTAGGTGTTAGTGTAACTCTATTTAGTTAGGTAGTTAGTAAATAGTTAATAACTATTTAGTAACTATTCTACCTAGTTAAAATAAAAACAAACTTAGCTGTGAAATAAAAATAAATCCTAAAATAGATACAATGTAACTATTAGTTATATTGTAGCTAGCTTAGGGTTTATTTTATAGGTATTTAGTTTTAAATAGGAATTATTAAGTTTTTAATAGTAGGTTTTATTTATATTTATTTTAATTACATTAAAGTTAGTAGGTGTTAGGGTTAGACTTAGGGTTAGGGGTTAATAACTTTAGTATAGTGGCGGCGACGTTGGGCGACGGAAGATTAGGGATTAATTAATGTAGATAGTTGGCGGCGATGTTAGGGGCGGCAGATTAGGGGTTAATAAGTGTAGGTAGGTGGCGGCGCTGTTAGGAGCGGCAGATTAGGGGTTAATAAGTGTAATGTAGTTGTCGGCGGTGTCGGGGATGGCAAATTAGGGGTTAATATGTTTATTATAGTGGCAGCGATGAACGGAGCGGCAGATTAGGGGTTCATAATTTTATTTTAGTGTTTGCAATGCGGGAGGGCCTCGGTTTAGGGGTTAATAGGTAGTTTATGGGTGTTAGTGTACTTTGTAACACTTTAGTTATGAGTTTTATGTAACGGCGTTGTAGCATAAAACCCATAACTACTGACTTTCAGTTTACGGTATGGATCTTGATGGTATGGGCTGTACCGCTCACTTTTTGGCCTCCCAGGCAAACTCGTAATACCGGCGCAAAGGAAGTCCCATTGAAAAAGGACTTTTGGAAAGCTGCGGTAGTTACGTTGCATTACGGCCAAAAAAGTGTGCGGTGCAGCTAAACCTGCAAGACTCGTAATACCAGCGGTAGTGAAAAAGAGCCTTAACGCTGCTTTTTCACTCATACCGCAAAACTCGTAATCTAGCCGTTAATTATGTATAGAAAAGCAACTTTGCAACATGCTTCTATTATTTATTTTGTCAATTTTCCTGCAATTTAAGTCTAAAAATTGTGGAGTTTCCAGATCTAAAAACCGAGAGCACATGACATGCTAACCTTGCCATATCTCTCTTCAATTTTCAGTTTGTTATCTTATCCTTTCTGTTGAATCCAATCAGGGAGATGAGTCAAGTCCAGATTGGCTCCTTCAAATAAGAAAAGTTGTGGGGGACCATTGAAAAAACTATTCCAGCAAACAAGATGTTGATCTGTTCCAATAATGTCCAGAGTCTGCTTTTACATTAATCTTGTAATTAGAAGCTGTTTACTGTTCCTTCATTATAGTGTTATATTTTTTCTTATTTTAAAAACACTCTTCTAATGCGGTATGAGTGAAAAAGCAGAGTTAAGGCTGCTTTTTTCACTCCCGCTGGCAGGCCCGGACTGGCCATAGGGCATACCGGGCATTTGCCCGGTGGGCCGCCGGTAACCTTGGCCCCGCCCACCATTACAGCACAGCTGCCAATCAATTATATTCCCCAAATCGGCCGCACACTGACTCACTGTCCGGTGGTGAATGACTGTCTGAGTCTAGAGCACCTGCTGACCAATCACTACACTGATGCTGCGTGCGTGTCAGGCTGTCAATCACAGTGCTAGGAATAGGAATTTATTTAGGAAAGATGCCGGGCCGCGGGCCTGTCCCAAATATCCAATAGTGACCATGAGTCTCTCTGACCTCACCTGGCCACCTGCTGAGTCTGCTCTGAGTCCTCACTGCCTGGTCAGACCGTCATGGACCATTACATATAGGTAGTAAAGGCTGTGTATTAGCTTAATGCAAAATTTAAAAAGCATTAATGCTAAACCTCTGCTATATAGTGCTCCAGACACAGGTGCACTTCTAAGCCTTACTAGATATGATCGTCAACAAAGGATACCAAGAGAACAAAGTGAATTTGATAATAGAACTAAACTGGAAAGTTTTTATTTTAAAAAAAAAAAAAAATTGTCCTCTCTATCTGAATCATGAAAGAAAAATTTTGGGTTTCGTGTGCATTTAAGATTTCACTGATTATTATCATAAAATGCTATAGATGGTGTCTTTAACCAAGAAACCAAATCACAGTTTGTTTAACGTTTGTAACACTAGAAAGTCATGGAATAATCATTTACATAGGAATATTATTAACACAACTACCAGCATCTATCTAATTACTTAGAGCCCAAAGGTCAAAACTTTGCCAGGGCCCCCTTCCATTTGCCTTATTTAAGAAGCAAAACTGGACTTACATATATGTAGCAGGGTAAGGCTGAGAATCCAGCAGTGTGCACTTCCGATTCTCAAAACTGGAAAACCCAAAATATTGAATTACAGAAAAAGGGGGGAAATAATTAATCAATACATTTAGCCTTTTTTTGTTACTACACAGATGGACAGATCACAGTTGTTTAGGAAAGTTTATCCAATAATTTTTCTACAAAATGCCCCATTAAAGTCTATAGGGATTTTTATTGATAAATAACTTGATAATCTTTTCTAAAGGATTTATGTACATATTTTATACAACAAACTCATTGGGGTATATTTACTAAGCAGCGAATGCTGCTATTACCGCACTAGCCTTCCGGTTCACCAGAAACAGGAGTTAAGAAGCAGCGAGCGGTCTTAAGACCGCTGCTCCTTAATTCGTCTGCTACCTTTTAGATCATTGACATGCCCTGCTAGTGGCCGATTGGCCTTGAATGAGCAGAGTACGGCATTGCACAAGCATTTCTTGTGAAATGCTTGTGCAATTTTAAATTCCGACAGCGTATGCTGTTGACATTTAGCGATGCAGGGCGGACATGATTCGCTATAATTAATCATGTCCGCCTGGTGTTTGATAAATCTATCCCTTGATGTCTAATGCCCCTTTTAGCCCTATCATTATAACATGTAGAACTTTATATATAAAATAAATAAGAAATATAAATTTTCACACAATGTGTGACACAAAAAAAAATTGATTTCAAAATATAATAAAATGATAGTTGATCTAAATATTACAATTAAAAGTTCCTCAAAGGGGGGGCGGGGCTGGCCAGCAACAGAGCCGGTCGCACGATCTGGGAGCTCTGTTAATATAGCATCTAAGAAAGCCCAACACTGTGGATATACCCCAAAAAGAGAAATGCTGAACTACCGAATAATCATACTAGGTGCAGTCCTGGATGTGCTGATAAGTGCTTAATAACTTTTCGATTTATGCTGAACTGAAATCTGTTTAGGACTGGGCCGTATCACCAGGCGGCGCCATCTTGGCATGTTATTGCACCCGGCTGGGATATTGCTGGGATATTGCTCACTACATTCTGAACCACCTAACAGATCTTTAAGCACGAGCCACTATGGAATCGCAGATATCGTACTCTGCTGTCAGAGATCTCTTGTAAGAGTATGGGAGAAAGCTATGCAAGAGACTTGATGCCCTTATTTATATGTCTCAAGCCATGCACATGAATAGTGACGGCCTCATAGTGGAGCGCAGGGTGGTGCAAGAACCGCGGAGCAACATGGCCCTGGCAGTTCCTCAAGTGCGCTCTTTCCCGCAGATGCCAACAGATACAGGCTCGGGGACTGCGTACCTCTCAGCTAGCATGCATTTGCGGCCACAAGCAGCTTATTGCAAGGAGGAGGAGAACTGCGGGATGATAGTCACAGAGATTCCGGTACTGCAACATGATACGATCCTCACAGCTCTCCACGCAGACTTCCCTCAGCCGCCGGCTCGTCCGGCTCTCAGAGTGCCTGTGAGGTTGGACTGTATATACTTGTTCCGACTGGATGGCTGTGAGAGCTGGCGGATCCTACAGACTCTCCTAGTTAGAGCACTATGGCATCATGCTTCCCAGGGACCCCGGGCAGGCATTGGATAAGTGATGGGTTATAACTTTAGGGATGTGTTGTTGTCTGAGGGGATTGCCATTGATGAGACACTCTCTCTATGTATATTGCTGTGGTTCCCAAATAATATGTTATGATGTCCGTTGCAGCTTGTTATGACGGCCCTGAGGCCTGATATTTGGACTTCCACACTGAATTTGCTTATTTGCCCAGATTATGCTCTTATGCTGTATATTCATATTGTTTACTGTTACCAAGTTTTCCATTTTTATGTGCCTTGTTCTCAGTGGATTATGTTCTTAACTATTGGGAACTCTTATTAGGAAAGTAACTGCTAATGTATGTCATTTTTTCCCACTCCCGCTTTTTTGCTGCAGTTTATTTACATCTTGTTAGGGGAGGAATGGGCTTTGCTCTAGGGAAATATCTGACTAACTCACTTCCTTATCGGTAACCCCAATAGCTTATAAATATATAGTACTTGCAGAAACCTTTATGCATGGGGTGTTAATCTGAATCAGGTTCCATTGTCTATGATTATTTATCCCACACAACTGATATTCTGAGGCTGGTTGCGGCCTTCGTTTAATTGAATCCAGGAAGGTGCAGGTTTTTGAACTATCCCCCAACCGCGGATCTTCCTAGCTCCTAGACTAATATTTCATTGATTAAATGCCCTAAATAGTAGGAGACGGATCCACATGTACATGTGCTTCAAGTATGTGGATGTGCCTGCTTCAGGGGATGGGTATTATGCTATTGTTTTGAGTTCAGTGCTTGGACTCCCTGCATAACTGTACGTGTACTGAACGCAATGAATCTATACTTATGAAGAATTGTATTGGAGGAGGTGCAGATTGTATAGCTGATTCTTCTTACTGCTGATATTGTATGTAGAACTATTGAAGACTTAAGATAGTAGTATTAAGTGCTTAGTTGCCTGCATGATATGTTGCACTACTATATGTTCCTGTCCTTTATTATGTTTTACTGTAGAAAGTTATTTACTCCCCATGTATAGACTGCTGTTTAAATGCAGCCAGATTATATTAGATGTAGCATAACTTTCAAGCATCACTGGAACGCCCACTACTGCAGGTACCAATTTGTACATGGCCTCCGCTAAGATTAGAGTCACTATGTATTTGTGTTTACAGTTAGATTTAATCAAAATGTCCACTTATTTATTACAAGGATTGGTGGTTGGGGGACAATAGAATGCCAATCTTCTCTCCACTCCCCCCCCCTCCCTTTCTATGCGGTAAGGGATAAGTATTTATCCTCCGCATTCCCTTATCGGCAGAGTACCGTAGCCTTTGCCCAGTGTGAAAACCCCTAGCCAAAGCTTTCCTCTGTACATCAGTTGATAAGCTCTTCAGGCCCTTAACAACCGGAAATGTTATAGTGTCTGCACTTATGTGCCTCGTTATTTACACATTTAGGAGGTCTATTGTATTTGACCAGGCACCCTTAGTTTGTTGGCATATACATATGATGGATAGCTCTACTAGTGTACTTTCCACTGCAAAAAAGCTTATTAATAGTATCCTACTGCACTTAATGTGATGCCTAAACTTTGCGAGGACGTAACATTATTTTTCTTTAGTTTACCTTACACAATGTTATCTGACACTATCTTTGTATGTACTGGGTTTCATCCACGTAGGTATGAGAATTAGGGCCTTTTAATAGACCTAGATGGCTTTGATGACACAACAATTTTCAAAAATTTAAATTGAAGAACAGAGAAGTATGGCCATTAAGATTATTTTTGACTTTACTGTTATGATGCTTGGACCTGAGATATGACTTGTATTTTTTTTGCCAAGTATGTAATGCTGTGTTATGTTTCTTCAATAAAAAGAAAGTTTAAAAAAAAAAAAAAAAAAGTTCCTCAAAGAGAAAAAGAGGTAAAAAACATAGTGTAATATTAGATTACCAGTGCTACCAATAAAGGGGATTTTTATTTTAGTCAAGAAGTATAAAAATCTTCATGCTGAAAGTACCTTTATTTGAAGCGAGTTTATGCCAAACTGAGCACCTCTGGCCACCCATGGAAAAGCGCTATTTTCTAAATGAGGTGACATGTCCAGCTCTTAACCAATAGCGTGCTAGCCATAAGGCATAATGCCAAACGGCTAGCACCGCTATTGGATAAGAGGTGGCAATGTCACCTCATTGAAAAAAATAGTTTTTTATACTTTATTACTGAATGTCCCCTTTTTTTATGGCACTGGTAAATCCTAGCATTTCAAAAATGCTTGGATTTACCATAATTTTAAGTGATTGTAAAGTTTAATGATTTAAAGCCCAGTATTTAAAAAAAAATCTTAAAAACAGGGGCACTTTAATTATACAAAGACGCTTCTTTCTTTTAAATACTTACCATTTTCTTAAGATGAACATACCACTGATCCTCCACACTCATCTCCTTCTGTATTGAACATATCAATGACGAATCTGGCTTCCTCCAATCGTTGTCTGTCCCCTTTGGCGTCCAGCCAAATACATAAAATGATTTATATTTTATAGTTTTACTTTCATTAAGTGTGTCGTATGGCTAGCATGGCTATTGGCAAAGAGGTGGAAACTTTCTCATGAAAAAAATTAGGTTTGCTGTGGGCAGACGGAGGGGCTTAGTTTGTAGTAATGGAGTAACAAAATAAAGGTACTTTTCCATCTAACAAGGTTTTGTAGTTTGCCTCAAAGTTTTCTGGAATTAAGTATTTTCTCAAACTCAAATTATTCTTGACCTTGTAAAATTACAGGAGGGGCAGAAGTTGACACTATTCCAGGGAAAATATTAGGGATGTATGGTTTAAGAAGTGAGATGTGGAAGGTTCGATGAATTAAACACTTATAAAAGGCGTTTGAATTTAAAGCCTTACTATAATATATATATATATATATATATATATATATATATATACTGTTTATATATATATATCTATATTTTATATATATATATATATATATATATATATATATATACACATATATATTATACACAACCCCAATTCCGAAAAAGTTGGGACAGTACGGAAAATGAAAAAGAAAAAAAAAGAGTAATTTGACAATTCAACTCACGCTATACTATATTGAAAACATATTATTAACACATTATTTGATGTTTTACTTTGTGAATTTAATGTATTTTTGAAAATATACACTGATTTCAAATCTAATGACTACAACACACTCAAAAAAAGTTGGGACAGTCGACTGTTTACCACTGTGTAACTTCACCTTTTCTTTCAATAACACTTATTAAGCATTTGGGCACTGAAGACACCAGTTGGTTAAGTTTAGCTAAAGGAATTTTCCCCCATTCATCTATTATGCATGTCTTCAGCAGTGCTTCTGTACGTTGCTTATTTTGCGCTTCATAATACGCCACACATTCTCAATGGGAGACAGATCAGGACTGCAGGCAGGCCGTACTAGCACCTGCACTCTCTGCATATGTTGCTCTAAAATGTATACATATCATTCATCATTAATGGTGCCTTCAAAGATGTGCAAGTTACCATGTCATGGTGTCAGCCGTTTTTTGATCAGTCCAGAACTAGACCCAATAGCTAGAGTGAATATAATACACACACTAGCACACTGAGAGAAACCCAGGATGTGACCCACTCTGAAAGTATTGAGTAATGTAGTGCAGAATAAACAGAATAAATTACTCACAAAGAGGAGCTGCATACTGGATGCAGAGCCGTGGTCAGGTTGGCTTAAAGGTAGGTAAAGGAGTGTCCAGGATATATTCAGGCAGTAATATATAAATCCAAAAGTGTTGTATAAACAAACAGACATCAGATAAATTTCAGGCAAGCACAGGTTAATCCAAAAGAGTTGTCAGGCAAAGTAGAGTTCAAGTTACAGTTCAGGCAGGCACAAGATAACATAAAATAGAACGTAACCAGGATACAGAAGAATTCAACAAACGGGCAGTGAGGATCTGAGATGCCGGGAATTTAAAGACCCGTCTGACATCATCAGAACAGGCCGGCACAGAGAGACTGCATCACGTTGCTAGGCAAGATGACACAGCAAGCAGGAAAACAGATCCAAGAGCTGCATAATGCCAAATGGCTAGCATCACTATTGGATAAGAGGTGGCAATGTCACCTCATTGAAAAAAATAGTTTTTTATACTTTATTACTGAATGTCCCCTTTTTTTATGGCACTGGTAAATCCTAGCATTTCAAAAATGCTTGGATTTACCATAATTTTTAAGTGATTGTAAAGTTTAATGATTTAAAGCCCAGTATTTAAAAAAAAAAATCTTAAAAACATTGGCACTTTAATTATACAAAGACGCTTCTTTCTTTTAAATACTTACCATTTTCTTAAGATGAACATACCACTGATCCTCCACACTCATCTCCTTCTGTATTGAACATATCAATGACGAATCTGGCTTCCTCCAATCGTTGTGTGTCCCCTTTGACGTCCAGCCAAATACATAAAATGATTTATATTTTATAGTTTTACTTTCATTAAGTGTGTCGTATGGCTAGCATGGCTATTGGCAAAGAGGTGGAAACTTCATCTCATGAAAAAAATTAGGTTTGCTGTGGGCGGACGGAGGGGCTTAGTTTGGTGTAATGGAGTAACAAAATAAAGGTACTTTTCCATCTAACAAGGTTTTGTAGTTTGCCTCAAAGTTTTCTGGAATTAAGTATTTTCTCAAACTCAAATTATTTTTGACCTTGTAAAATTACAGGAGGGGCAGAAGTTGACACTATTCCAGGGAAAATATTAGGGATGTATGGTTTAAGAAGTGAGATGTGGAAGGTTCGATGAATTAAACACTGATAAAAGGCGTTTGAATTTAAAGCCTTACTATAATATATATATATATATATATATATATATATATATACATATACTGTTTATATATATATATATTTTATATAGATATATATATATATTGTCATGAGATGCAGGACATATGCAGGACACAGCAATGATGGTACAACTCTATTTTATTACAGAGCATAGCAATACACATCCAGACAGGTTGATTGTACTAAACTAACTGCGACACAGACACCGGACCTAAGCCCCGCCCACCAGCTAGTGACATCACATCCTGCTATCATCACATCTTCCCCTTTTTCAAAGGCAAAGCATACATTCGCATATATTTAATAACAAGGTACACCAACAGGGTATACAACAACATTTTGTTTTAGAACATTATAAGAACAGATAGATTAGAAAACATGAACAAATAAATTACATCCTGACTTGGACATCGGGGTAGACTACCCTAGTCCACAGTGACCATGGGATTATTCTGCCCATACTTCCGGTCACTGTTCTAGCTAAAGTCAGTCCCTGTATCGGGCCGGAAGCCTCACCACTCTTCCGCTTGATGTAACTTTGCATGAACTGTCCTCTGATACAGAAGATGGTGAACAAGAGTCTGCTGGAGGCAAAGATATATCCCCGCTATGATCTTGCTGAGGGGAAGGCACCTCTCTTAGAACAGGAGATCCCACCGGCGGTGGTACTGAGGTATCCGGTTCCAGACTCTCAGGTACAGGCTGAAGATGTCTTCGGTTACGGCGTGTAACCGTCCCTCCCTCTGTAAGGACTGTGTAAGACCTTGGTTCTGGAGAGCGGCCCACTACCGTAGCAGGCGTCTTCCATTTCTTCTCATCATCCAGTTTAATTCTGACACTTTGGCCCGCTTTCAGTTCCTGTAAAGGCCTGACAGAATGTCTCCTGTCGTAGAAGAAACGATAACCCTTTTTGGCCTCTTCATCCCTCCTAAGGACTTCGTCCCGAGGAACAGGGCCAGGCGGCTTGAAGACACCCACTGAGGGTAAAGTGGTGCGAATCTGGCGTCCTAGCATCAGCTGTGCCGGGCTAAACCCGGTGGCTTGAATGGGCGTCGCCCTGTATGACAAGAGGGCTAGGTACGGTTCAGATTGCTTTAGGATGAATTTTGTTGTTTGAACTGCCCTTTCAGCCATTCCGTTGGCCTGCGGATAATGTGGACTTGACGTGGAATGTACAAAATCATATTCCCTGCTGAAAGCACTGAACTCTGTAGAAGCGAACTGCATGCCATTATCACTCACCAGCTCCATTGGAATGCCCCAGCGGGCGAACAAGCTCTTCAGGCGAATGATAACGGCCTGACTTGTGATATCATTCAGGGGTGCTATTTCCAAATACCTGGAATAGTAGTCAATAACAACAAGAAACTTTTTCCCGTGCAGTTCGCACAAATCAGCAGCTATTTTCTGCCACGGCCCCGCAGGCAGCGGAGTAGACATTAAGGGCTCCCTTCTCTGAGTAGGCCGGCGTTCCCGGCAAAAGGCACATTTAGACACGTGATTTGCAATGTCGGAGCTGATCCCAGGCCACCACACAGCTGTAGCTGCTCTTTCCCTGCACTTTGTGATGCCTAAGTGCCCATCGTGTATCCTGTTCAACATCTCCTTCCTCATGCTGACAGGAATTACAATACGGTCTTGGAACAGCACCAACCCCTCCAGCTCCGTGAGCTGTGACCTCTCTGGCTGGTAAGCATTTAAAGACATCCAGGCTGCCCGGCTCTCGGGCCAGCCATCTCTTATGTACCTTATAACTTCTTGCAGATCTGTGTCCAAATATGTCTCTTTCTTTATCTCTTCCAGTTTCCTTGAAGAAATGGACTTAGAGGCCAGAACTGAATCAACATACACTTTTACATCCGACTCTGTGGAGGATTCTTCAGCAGCAGCCAGCGGGAGCCTGGACAGTGTATCCGCCACAACCAGCTGCTTCCCCGGCACATGCACTGCCTGAACATTGAACCTGAGCAGTCTCATTAAAAGTCTCTGGCATCTCAAGGGTGTTTTGTCGATGTCATAAGAATTGATAAGAGGGACTAGCGGTTTGTGGTCAGTTTCCAGACTAAATTTCTCCAAACCCACTAGATAACGCTGAAAGCGCTCACAGGCCCAAACTGCAGCCAGGCACTCTTTCTCAATTTGAGCGTATTTTGACTCTGCAGCCGTCAGTGTGCGGGAACAGTAGGCGATGGGCTGTAGTTTGTTGTCATTCAGCTGCAGAAGTGCAGCCCCCAACCCATAACTGCTAGCATCAGCACTAACCACAGTCTTTTTTGAAGGGTCGTAGAACCCCAGCACTGGGGCAGACCCCAGCAGGGACTTAGCATGCAGGAACGCTTTTTCTTGTGAGGGTCCCCAAACCCAGGCAACATCTTTCTTAAGCAACTCTGTGATAGGGTGCAAAACTGTAGATAAATCTGGAAGAAACTTGCCCACGTAATTTACAAGGCCCAATATCTGTCTCAGCTCATGTACATCAGAAGGGCTTTTCATCTGTTCGATAGCCCGAATTTTCTCGGGGTCCGGCTTGATGCCATCCCCGTTGATGACATGCCCAAAGTAGCATAATTCCGTTTTCCTAAAATGACATTTTTCTTTATTCAGCTTCAGCCCAGACTCTTTGATAGCCTGCAGCACACAACTCAAACGCTGATCATGCTCTTCCACTGTAGACCCATACACTAGAATGTCGTCCATGACGACTGCTGTGCCCACGTGGCCACTCAGGAGAGAACTCATTTCCCTCTGAAAGATCTCAGGAGCGGAGGATATCCCAAAGGGAAGTCTGCAGAAACAGAACCGACCTACCGGAGTGATAAAGGTAGTCAGTTTGCGGCACTTTGGATCCAGGGGGATCTGCCAAAAGCCGCTAGAAGCGTCTAATGTGGAAAAGAACTTCGCCCCAGCCAACTTCGGGGCTATATCTTCCAGTGTCGGCAGCACAAATCTCTCCCTCTTCACTGCCTCATTCAACCTTTTCAGGTCCACACAGATGCGCACCTTTCCGTTTTTCTTTGCAACTGGAACAATGGGGGCACACCAATCAGTTGCTTCAACAACCTCTTCAATAACCCCCATAGACTTCATGCGCATGAGCTCTTTCTCCACTTGAGGCATGAGCGGGAACGGAATTCTACGAGGAGTAGAAATACTGTACGGGACTGCGTCACTTTTAAGTGCTATACGGACAGGTTTGCAGCTCAGTAGGCCCAACTCGCCAAACATATCTTCAGAGATCTCATTCACTCTGGCCACGAGGCCCAAGTCACAGGCTGCTTTTCTGCTCAATAAACTGTTAACACACTGACCTCGGATCACATGCACCCACATGGTGAACTTCCTTTGTTTGTACTCACAGCTGGCAAGAAATTTCCCCACACAATCAATGCGGCCACCAGGACTATGAACATTTGTAGTAACCTTCGCCAGCTGGGGCTGTCGAGGCAGTTTCATAAATTCAGCAAAAGACATTACAGTGATATCAGCTCCTGTGTCAATCTTAAAATCAACATTGGCTCCCATTACAGTAAAGGTAACTTTCCAATCTTCCTCTGAGCTTGTCCGTTCCACCACAGACCCCACAAAAGACACTTCCTGACCCTCCTGGTCACTGTCCACCTGCATCTCCTTAATGTATTCAGTTTTACACACCACTTCAAAATGGCCTATTCTGTTACATTTTCTGCATCTTTTATCTCTGGCCGGGCATATAGCACTCTGATCATGAGCCCGGTAGCACCGTGTGCATCGGCCATGTTGCGCCCATCCACTTCTAGGCCTTTCCAGTACTTTAGATCTACCGCTCACACTGTGCCTTTCACTAGTAATTTTCCTAGACTGTTGCACTTCATCCACAATACTCTCAGACCTCAGATCAGCACTTTGCTTTTTCACCAGTTCACTCTGGCGGGCCATCCTAATAGCCCCGTCTAACGTTAAATCAGGCTCTAACTGCAGCTTCAGGGAGACTTCAGCATCTGCAATTCCAATAACTATTCTGTCTCTGATTTGCTCTTCTTTAGCAACACCAAACTCACAGAATTCAGCTAATTCATACAGGCTGCGCACAAATGACTCCACAGATTCTCCCACACGCTGATTACGTTTGTGAAAACAAGCTCTCTCATGAATCACATTTCTTTTGGGCACAAAGTGGGCACTGAGTTTATCCATAACTATATCAAAGTTAACTTCGTCCCCTTCTTGGAAAGTAAAAGCATTGAACACTGGCTCTACATCTTTCCCCATAGAATATAAAAGAGAATTAACTTGTACTTCACCACTCTCCTTGTTCAGTTTGGATGCAATCCTGAAGCGCTGAAACCGCTGACGCCATGTGGGCCAAGCTGCAGGCTGAGAAAAGTCAAAAGGCTCAGGTGGGGTAAACTTTGACATCGTCATCATCAGAAACAGAAGCGTAGTCCAGAACTTCTGACACCATGTCATGAGATGCAGGACATATGCAGGACACAGCAATGATGGTACAACTCTATTTTATTACAGAGCATAGCAATACACATCCAGACAGGTTGATTGTACTAAACTAACTGCGACACAGACACCGGACCTAAGCCCCGCCCACCAGCTAGTGACATCACATCCTGCTATCATCACATATATATATATATATATATATATATATATACACACATATATATTATACACAACCCCAATTCCGAAAAAGTTGGGACAGTACGGAAAATGAAAAAGAAAAAAAAAGAGTCATTTGACAATTCAACTCACGCTATACTATATTGAAAACATATTATTAACACATTATTTGATGTTTTACTTTGTGAATTTAATGTATTTTTGAAAATATACACTGATTTCAAATCTAATGACTACAACACACTCAAAAAAAGTTGGGACAGTCGACTGTTTACCACTGTGTAACTTCACCTTTTCTTTCAATAACACTTTTTAAGCATTTGGGCACTGAAGACACCAGTTGGTTAAGTTTAGCTAAAGGAATTTTCCCCCATTCATCTATTATGCATGTCTTCAGCAGTGCTTCTGTACGTTGCTTATTTTGCGCTTCATAATACGCCACACATTCTCAATGGGAGACAGATCAGGACTGCAGGCAGGCCATACTAGCACCTGCACTCTCTGCATATGTTGCTCTAAAATGTATACATATCATTCATCATTAATGGTGCCTTCAAAGATGTGCAAGTTACCATGTCATGGTGTCAGCCGTTTTTTGATCAGTCCAGAACTAGACCCAATAGCTAGAGTGAATATAATACACACACTAGCACACTGAGAGAAACCCAGGATGTGACCCACTCTGAAAGTATTGAGTAATGTAGTGCAGAATAAACAGAATAAATTACTCACAAAGAGGAGCTGCATACTGGATGCAGAGCCGTGGTCAGGTTGGCTTAAAGGTAGGTAAAGGAGTGTCCAGGATATATTCAGGCAGTAATATATAAATCCAAAAGTGTTGTATAAACAAACAGACATCAGATACATTTCAGGCAGGCACAGGTTAATCCAAAAGAGTTGTCAGGCAAAGTAGAGTTCAAGTTACAGTTCAGGCAGGCACAAGATAACATAAAATAGAACGTACCCAGGATACAGAAGAATTCAACAAACGGGCAGTGAGGATCTGAGATGCCGGGAATTTAAAGACCCGTCTGACATCATCAGAACAGGCCGGCACAGAGAGACTGCATCACGTTGCTAGGCAACATGACACAGCAAGCAGGAAAACAGATCCGAGAGCTGCAGTGGCATGGTTGGAAGCGGCAGATCATGACACATGGACACTGACACAACCCCATACCATGACAAATATCGACTTTTGGACCTGATGCTAATAACAGCTTGGATGGTCCTTTTCCTCTTTGGCTTGGAGAACACAACAACAGTTTTTTCCAAAACTATTTGAAATGTTGACTCGTCGGACCACAAAACACGATTCCACTGTGCTACTGTCCATCTCAGGTGAGCCCAGAGAAGTTGGCAGCGCTTCTGGACCGTGTTGATGTATGGCTTCTGCTTTGCATAGTAAAGCCTTAACTTGCATCTGAGGATGTAGCTGCAAATGGAGTTGACTGACAAAGTATTTCCGAGCCCATGTCAAGATATCCATTACAGACGGTTTTTGAGACAGTGACGCCTGAGGGATCGAAGTGGTTTTCGGCCTTGTCCTTTACGTACCGAGATAACTGGATTTCTTAAATTTTTTAATTATATTGTGCACTGTAGGTGAAATGCCCAAAATCCTACCAATTTGTCCTGGATTATTCGCTGACGAGCCTCGACCCATCCTTGCTCTTAAAGGGCTTTTTTGGAGGCTCCTTATATACTATGATTACACAATTGCCTCACCTGTTTCACATCACCTTCTTATTTCAACTTGTCACATCGCTATTAGTCCTAAATTGCCCCTGTACCAACTTTTTTGGAACTTGTTTCAGTCATCAGATTTGAAATGAGTGTATATTTTTAAAAATAACATTAAATTCACAAAGTAAAAAAACAAATAATGTGTTAATAAAGTGTTTTTAATATAGTACAGGGTGAATTGAATTTTCAAATGACTCTTTTTTTTGTTTTGTTTTTGGATTTTTCATACAGTCCCAACTTTTTCGTAATTGGGGTTGTATAAATCTAATTATGTGTATGTATGCATATATTTTTATATGGATCGATGTGTGTACATATATATCTAACCCCATAACGACCGCAGCGCACCATGTACATTGCCAGTCTTTAAGGGTTTTCTTTTTTATAATAGCCCATGTCCCGCTGCAAGCGGTGAGACTACAATATTACACCCTCCCTTCTGGTCACCGGAAATAGCCCAGTCTTGCCACTGGTGGTGAGACCGTGCTATTAATATCGCAAACCTCATAGAAAGACCAGTGACGTACAGGGTACATCGCTGGTCTTTAATGGTTTAAGTATTTGTGCGTTTTACTGTACATATTTCACATTCCAATGTTCTTCACTTACAGAATAAAAAAAAGCAGGTCAGTTCAGAATTTCTGTTATGAACGTTAAATTGTATTAGTGTACACTGAAAACATGCAGGGGATCAACTCTTAAAAAGACAAGCAGTCTTACATGTTTAACGTGTCTTAGCTAGGAGCAAATGACCAACATTCTCTATAAAATGACCAAACTCTATAAAATTAATCAATTAACATAACCATTTAAAAAAAAGGGAAAACAAAAATGATTTTTTTCATATTTTAGTACTATACTGCATTGCCATCTAGTGGACTTAATTTAAAAACACAGCCAGTTTATAAGAAAATTTAATGTAACACTCAAAACATTTCTGTCATCTGTATGAAAGAGAAACATCTTAAGATGAAATGATTTATTTAGGGCCAGATTATAAGTGGAGTACTATTTAACGCTTCCGCTCTAGCGTTAACTGCGCTAGAAGTATGCTTTTTGCACACATCGGGTTGCGCTAGTATTACAAGTTGAAAGTAAAACGTTTTTGCTTGTGTGCTAACCCGGTGTTCTCAAAACTTACAATATCAGGCACATGATAACATATCACCCCATAGGAGTTAATGGAGCAAAAAAAAATTGAGAAAAAAACAAACCCCAACACCCTACTCGAACGCAAACATGATCCCATATTCTCAAGTGCACTAACCCGACATATATATACCTATATATACCTGATGGTATTATGCATATATATATATATATATATATATATACATACATGATTATATATAGGTGTAGATATATACATATATATATTGGAATATCTATTTATAAATACATAGAACATATTCTGCTATGTGCAGAAAATTGGAATGTGAAATATTTACAGTAAATACACAGTATAACACTTTATTAAATATGAATATTGCACAAATATAATTTTACATATTTTCCGATGCAAAGGGCTCCAATGCGCATATATATATATAATAGCAAGCAGAACAAAGCACTCACTGGTCTTCAGACATCAAAGGTGAAAAAGCTTTAATAAGTGACGTTTCGGGACCTTTAGCGTCCCTTCTTCTGACAAACACAAAGTGCAAATAAACAGACTTATAAAGGCGTACAAATCCCTCCCCCAAAAAAACTCCAATCATAGGAGAATGTGTGCAAAACTAAAAGACAAAACCATTCTGTAAGATAAAAAACGCTTCTTTCACAAAAAATATATAAACATATATAAACCTATTGTAGTGTCCATAGTGAAAAGTGACCATCTAATGATGTGTTATAATCTCTTAAAACATGTGAAGAGTTGTGTAGAAGCACTGATCCTGCCCCTCAGTTACAGTCCCAAACCACAATATGCCCCCTCAGCAAGTGAATGGAACATTCCAAACAAACTGCATTCATTACGTGGGCAACAAATCACACCGCCCATCTGCTCTGTATGGTTAAACGATGTGTTGCCACGGAAACACTTATAGCTACACCCTGTAGTCATTCCCCTTCCATATTGTAACAGCAATCAGCCAAATATGCAATAAGCATCCTGTGTTTCAACCAAGCCCACCAAGTACCTCTGGTGTCAGAATATCATTGGGGTGAACCGCACTGCAAATTTATATAAACACACTCAGAACAGTATATACAACTTGTCAGATCGTCATTATGGATCAACGCACACCCCCTTTGTATTTTGATAGGGCATACAGGTCACACCTCCTTGCCTATAGGCTAGAACACTGCACACAGTTCCATTGCCACGGTTACGTTTATAGCTGCAACTTGTAGTCACTCCCCTTCCTTATCATATCTACGATCAGACACAATTGCAATACACATCCTTACTTTAACCAAGCCCCCCCACAATACCTCTAGTATGGGGATACTATTGGAGTGAACAAATTCGGAACAGCATATTTTACATGTCAGTTCATCACTGTGAGTCAGGGCACGCCCCCTTTGCATTTTGATAGGGCATACATCCTGTAGTCACTCCCCTTCCATATCGTAACACCAATCAGCCAAATATGCAATAAGCCTCCTGTGGCAACGCATCGTTTAACCATACAGAGCAGATGGGCGGTGTGATTTGTTGCCCACGTAATGAATGTAGTTTGTTTGGAATGTTCCATTCACTTGCTGAGGGGGCATATTGTGGTTTGGGACTGTAACTGAGGGGCAGGATCAGTGCTTCTACACAACTCTTCACATGTTTTAAGAGATTATAACACATCATTAGATGGTCACTTTTCACTATGGACACTACAATAGGTTTATATATGTTTATATATTTTTTGTGAAAGAAGAGTTTTTTATCTTACATAATGGTTTAGTCTTTTAGTTTTTCCCCCAAACAAACTATGATTGGAGTTTGTTTGGGGGAGGGATTTGCAGGCCTTTATAAGTCTGTTTTTTGTTTTAAATTTTTTTTATTGAGGTTATGGAAAAGTACAACATGTGGGAAATGCCACAAAATATAGATATCAGATTACAATACAATCAAAGACATTTTGAGTAAAGCAAAAATAATATATTAAATCTGTATGGCTCGTCCACTGAAACCTCTGTTTTATATTAAATTCTCAAATGAGTTCCTCTATGAAACAACGGGCTACTTTTGAACCCAACGGAGCTGGTGGACATCGATAGAGGAAATTGGCATGAAGGATGGTCACTTTTGGACCTAGTACTTAACAGAACAAGATGGGGAAAAACAGCAGACCAAAGCTGCTTTAGAGAGATGGAAGAGTGGGGAGGAAGAAAAAGAGGTGTGAAGAAGGGAGGAATAGAGGGAGTATGTGGGGGGGGGGGAGGTTAGATTCTTGTTGGAAATATGTTTTGTCTGAAATTATGGTTTCTCTCTTTGAATTAACTTTTCAGGGTATTGCTGACATCAGACCGGCTAAGCACATATAGTAGCTATATAGCTCGGTAAATAAGAGTTTCAAGTAATTATATACGAAAAAGGTACAGGAGTGTTCCTATCCTATGTGCATAAATAGGAAGACGCTAGTAATCACATTCTGGGGGAGGAAAGTTAACTACCCAGTGCATGAACAGCTATCTAGTTATTTTCCATAAGCCAGGTATTTGTACCACAGGTTCTATCATTCTATCGGACGCGTCTCAGCCGGTCTAGCTAAAGCTAAGTATTCTGGTAGAGAGAGTAAAGGAGCATATTTTAAACATGCCAATACAGTAGGTGTCAGCAAACTCTTATTATTTACAGCTAGGAAAACATGATAGAGTTAGTTAAAGTTATGGGATAAAATGTGTTTTCCTGTTGCACAGGTTTGTTGCTCACCTCAGGACAATGGGAAAAGTGTAACAGAAACTAATCTACAAAGAGTTAGTTTAGATTGATCATTTTAATGCTATATGGATTATTTGATGGCGCCTAGTATTTGGGCGTCATAGGGTTAGCGCATAGTATAATAGTTTGTCACAAGCACCATGTAGTGATAGAATATATGTATATGTTACATTGATTTTGTAGCAGGAATTTTTAGTAGATAAGATAAATAGAAGCTAGCTTAGATTAAAGTAAACATTAGGGAGGCACGTCAGTTAGTCTGTAATGTGATTGCTGGCTTGTTCACAAGGCTAACCGTTAGTAGTGTCAGTCATGTTGTGACCTTAGGGACAGCATTTCTTAGCTAATAATTGACAGCGATATCTAAAACCTTATCAATGTTGCATACTTGCCTTTTCAGTGAAGCTATTAGAGGGTCATAATTTTATAAAGGCATAGAGAAGTTAAACAGATGATACACCAGAGATGTGACATTATAATGCTTGGCTACTATTAGGGATGGCATGTGAGAAAATATTAAATATTTATAAACACTTAAGGAGATAATGAACAGTTAAATCTAACAGCTGCATAACAAACAGATCTCAACCTGATATCTATAACATTTGATAAAAGTAAAATAAAGAAGCAGCTCTAAACGAAATTACAGTTCTGCACTGTCTGGGGAGACAGAAGTATCTGGCAATACTGCCATCATAAACAGTTCCCGAAGCTAATAGTTAACTGCCGCTTGTGTATACTTGCCCTGTTCGCCTTACCCATAAACATAAATACAGTCCTGCATCCTATATATTACTTGTACTGATTGCTTCAGGGTAAGAGATGCCTCTAATGAAAGACGTAAGGCAGCAGAGCGGGTACATATCTGGCTCATCAGCCTATGCCATCTCTTCTAAAGACTGAGAGTCTCCAGCAGACTAAATGTGTCCCGGTGTTGGAGCGGTGTAGCTGTAAAGGGGAGCTACATGGGGTGCTCTGTACATGACCACAAGCCAGGTCTGCTACTCGGTCTCCTCTCTCTCTCGCAGTATATACCTCCATAGCTGGAGCGGAACTTTGCGGGAATGGCTTCCGGTGAATGATGGCTGCTGTTGATGGTGCTTCCCTGGTTCTACTGGAGTGGTGCCTGTAAATGCGGTAAGTTGCGTCTTATCAACTGGACTTGAGCTTGCTCCTGGGATCTTGTATATTGGATGTTCCTCCTGCTCCTCCTGTCTAATCCATCTGACATCCGATGGACTGTAGGTAAGTTCTGAGTCAGCTGATGAGAGAAGGGGTGAACCCGCAGCAGATTGCAGGGCAGCCGAACAATCTATATAATGCTGGTCTAAGCGGTCTGTCATATTCTTCAGAAGGGAAATGACCAGCTTCAGGGTCTCTGTCTGGCACACCACGCCATGTGCGCCCTCCATGTTGTTCAGCAGGCCACGCATCTAAAGTTCTTATTTTTCTACACTGTGCGGGTCACACTTTTTTCGGAATCCACCTCAGCCCATATTAATAAGAAGGAGTCTAATATTTACGGCAGCTCTATAACAAAAAGTCAAATCTCCATACTTGTGCTAGACTCTTTGGGCCTGCATCTGTGTTCCGTGTTCACATGATGACTTCAGGGCAAGCATTTCTCGGTAAAGTTCCTCTTTCTGGCCTCCTAGTCTGTTTTAGAACATGATGCATAAGATGGGCTACACTGGATCTTTGTTAGGAGGTTAGAATTAATTGCTTAGTTGCCAAAAAGCTCCAAAAAATCTGCTAAAAATAAGGTTTAATATCAGAGCTCCTGCAGCATGCGTCTGATCCGCCCGGTAGTCGGCTCCGCCCCCCCTCTTATAAGTCTGTTTATTTGCACTTTGTGTTTGTCAGAAGAAGGCACGCTAAAGGTCCCGAAACGTCACTTATTAAAGGTTTTTCGTTTTTTCACCTATGATGTCTGAAGACCAGTGAGTGCTTTGTTCTGCTTGCTATTATATACCCCTTGATAGCACCCTGGCAGTTGAAGTACGGTGGTGAGAGTCCATGTACCTATGAACTTTTTTGTATATATATATGTGTGTGTGTGTGTGTGTGTGTGTGTGCATATGTCTTTATGTGTTTATATGTGTATATATGTCTGTAAAGACATATGTACACATATAAATACATAAATAAATACATATGTACGCATATAGACAATGAAACGTCACTAATACACAGATAAAAAGTGAGTGATGGGTTCATTGTATTTATTTGAAATAATATTCACTCAAGCACCCTCAAGTTGTTTGAAATGAAGTGAGCGTGCACTTAACTGAGTATATGTATAAGGGTACAGATGACCCTATCTACTGGTCTCTCCTCCAGAGGGCTGTTTTGATTTGTAGCCACCTTGTTTGCCAACTACCAGAAATCTCTAAAGCAAATTTTTTTGGCTCTTCTTTTTCCTAGTGCCACAAAACTATGGCCCACATTTATAATTCTGTTAATGGCTTGATGTGTCTCATAGGCCGTCAATTAGCCATCTCTAGTGTAATTCAGACCTCCCAACCTACAGGATTATCACATGTTGAGAGGTCTGTCCATTGTCCTGCCTGAGGTGTCTCCAGCCAGGCCAAATGACCCAGTATTCAGACATTGCACCAGCTCTATCCTATAAACACCCAGCTCTCTCTGGGTCTTCCCATGACATGCCTGACCTCATCCATAACAAGCTCATGAAACCACCCTTACTCACTGTGGCCCCCCAAGAAAACACTAGTGGGTCATCTCCTCTGGCCTACCTGTCACAGAAAACCTCTGAGAAATTTGGGGACTTACGGCCCTTACTGACATACATAGCTCATAAGGTTACATTTCCCTTTAAACAATGCTGTGTAGGACCTAAAAGCAATATTTTGCAAGACTCTAATATAAACTTGAAGATTCAAATCAGCCAATAGAATGAGAGCTGCTTAAATCCTATTGGCTGATTTGAACGGCCAATAGGATTTTAGTAGCCCTCCGCAGGGATGAAGAAGATGCAAGTCCCGTGATGGATTAAAGGGACAGTCTATACCCAGTACAAAATTTTAATAATGTATTAGTGCATACCAGAGAAGCATCCTTCAACTGGTCACACAGCTATAAACTTGTAAGAAGTACATAAAATATTTAAATACTTATCGTTTTTTAGACTCCTAAAATGGTCGCTAAGCTCCGCCCACTACTGCATATATGTTTTGGTACATTATCTTTTTCCAATCACTGTCGACTCGTAAATAACTTTTCCTGCTCGCACACGCTGATTTTGCACATGCGCAGTTATTCAAGAAAGTGTTACAGGCTAATTATTCCCCAATGCTCTTTCTCCTCATTTTCGTTCCGGATATAATTGTGCACTGCTCTGCATAGTGTTATGTTGTATTTTGCGGGGCAGGGTGAAATCAAATACTTGTAGCAGGCATCGCACTCTGAGAATAGCAGCATGAGAGGATCTGTCTGTACACACACAGCACCACTGTATTATAGAAGTGCTGTGTTAGAGCAGCGATGTGGAGGTATGTTTTTTGAGAGCAGTGGGGGCATATTTTATTAGTGGGACAACACTGCTGCTTGTAATCTATGCCGGAGTGTGCACACCTTCCTGTCAGAGACTTTGAGCCTGTCATAGTGCCTCATCTACTTTCAGTCTGCTGGCTAATTTGTTAATGTATTAAAATGCAGCTCTAACTTTCTCTTCAAGGTGCAGGGGGGACAGTTTTTTTCCCCACAATAGCACACAGCATTCTCTCTCTGCGTTTAGCATTAAACAAACAAGCATGGATCTTTCAGTCCAGTCCTGTTCCCTGTTGTTAATCTTTAACCCCACCCTCCCTTCCTTTATGACCTCTTTCTAATCAGAAGTAGAAGAGAGGCAGTACTCGGCTCACCAGTGCTTTTGCCGGTATGTGTGTGAAGTGATTTATTTTACATTGGCTGTTAGGGCTTTCAGGAGTACTTCAGAGTCTGTCATTTTTGTTTTCTTAAGGGGTATACTGCTTTCTCTTTTAACCTATGAATAATTATACAGCTAATAAATGCACATAAACTGCAACTTCTGTCTTTATTTTATTGGAGCCAAAAGAAGGGACTCTTAAGCAGAACAAAAATGTCTG
Organism: Bombina bombina; assembly: GCF_027579735.1. Lineage (NCBI taxonomy): Eukaryota > Metazoa > Chordata > Amphibia > Anura > Bombinatoridae > Bombina > Bombina bombina. The sequence goes on from NC_069501.1 coordinate 82,958,150, forward strand.
TGTGTGTGTGAGACACTGTGTGTGACTGTGTGTGTGAGACTGTGTGTGTTACACTGTGTGTGTGTGTGAGACACTGTGTGTGTGTGTGTGTGTGTGAGAGACACTGTGTGTGTGTGTGAGAGACACTGTGTGTGTGTGTGTGTGTGTGTGTGTGTGTGACACTGTGTGTGTGTGTGACACTGTGTGTGTGAGTGACACTGTGTGTGTGTGTGACACTGTGTGTGTGTGACACTGTGTGTGTGTGTGACACTGTGTGTGTGTGTGACACTGTGTGTGTGAGTGACACTGTGTGTGTGTGACACTGTGTGTGTGTGTGACACTGTGTGTGTGTGACACTGTGTGTGTGAGTGACACTGTGTGTGTGTGTGACACTGTGTGTGTGTGACACTGTGTGTGTGAGTGACACTGTGTGTGTGACACTGTGTGTGTGTGTGACACGACACTGTGTGTGTGTGACACTGTGTTTGTAAGAGAGACACTGTGCGTGTGACACTGTGTGCGTGTGACACTGTGTGTGTGTGAGACACTGTGTGAGAGACACTGTGTGTGGAACACTATGTGAGTGAGACACTGTGTGTGTGTGTGGAACACTTTATGAGTGGGACACTGTGTGTGTGGAAAACTATGTGAGTGGGACACTGCGTGTGTGTATGACATGAAGTATGTATAATAAAATGAGTTAAGGAAACCTATGGGACCTATAAAACTACAAATAAGGTGATAAGCAGTGAGTGACCTTACAGGATACACAAAATGTAATTTAAAAAAAGGGAGGGAATTGCCTGATTTGTATTCATTTTTTAAAAGCTTTGTTTAAACCTCTAATTTAGCCTAATTGAAATATGCTGTGTGTGTGTTTTTCTGTTATACACTTTAATTTTATAATAATTATAAAATAATAATAATAGTATATGTTAATATTTTAATAGACAACAGCATTCTAGACTAAATGTGCACTTTACAAAAAAAAATATCTTTGTCTACACAGGAATAAAAGTGCACAGGCCAAAACTGTTCTGCACACTGCTTAAAAAATATTGCTGTTGGGTAAAACTTAATGTGGGGGCACAAGTTTAGTAGCAAAATGTCACTGTGTGTCACAGCCAGTGTGAGTATGTGTGTGTATGTATGTATGTATGTGTGTGTCACAGCCAGTGTGAGTATGTGTGTATGTATGTGTATGTGTCACAGCCAGTGTGAGTATGTATGTATGTGTGTGTGTCACAGCCAGTGTGAGTATGTGTGTGTATCACAGCCAGTGTGAGTATGTATGTATGTGTGTATGTATGTGTGTGTGTGTCACAGCCAGTGTGAGTATGTATGTATGTGTGTATGTATGTGTGTCACAGCCAGTGTGAGTATGTATGTATGTGTGTGTGTGTCACAGCCAGTGTGAGTATGTGTGTGTATTTCGATCTGACACAGCAGGTCAATTATGAAGATGTACAGCGCAGGCAGCACATGGAAGACACATGAAGCAGTCAGTGGTTTCTGCTTGGTAGCGGTAGTGCCTGGGCGAGTTCTTCAGAGGAGTGCAAACTTTCTGCATATAAGGTAGGCCACAGACTCAGCAGCAGAACCATATACGCCATAGTGTTTAACTGCATACTGTGTTAACATTATGTACAAGGTCTCTCCCTACAGGTGGTCTCCTTAATTTAGCCAGGTTTGTAGCATCCCTGGTTACCTTAAGGGGACCACATGTAGGGAGAGACTGTGTACATAATGTTAACGCATTATGCAGTAATTTATTATAATAAAAACGTCTCCCACAGTTTTTTAGTGTTTACCTAGAGTTTTATATATTGCTATATAAATAGTTAAATATTTATACCACAATTTACACATCCCAAATGCCTTCACCTTTCTCTAACTATTTTTCTTCCTTCTCTTCTCTCTCCCCTTCTCTTTCTCTACTCTTCCTCTTTCTCCATTCTTTCCATCCCTTATCTCCCTTCTTCCGCTCCTTTTCTCCTCTTCCCTCAATCCTTTCTCTCCCTCCCTTCTCACTAACACAGACACACCTACTCATGCCTTCCTACACTGCATTACTCTGCTCACATAACCTTTGGAGGCATTTCTGCCTAAAAAGAGAGGCGGACCTTGCAGATCCACATCCATTTTTGTCAGGACCATGCTTCTTGTTGTAATTGTCTATTCTATTTACTATATATATATGTGTGTGTATGTATATATATATATATATATATATATATATATATATATATATATATATATATATGTGTGTGTGTGTGTATGTATGTATGTGTGTATATCCTATATTTTATAAAAGGCCAGGTATGTTTGTTCTGGGCATCTCTCTGCCGCGTTCTTGCTAAAAGTAGCAAGTGGGGCAGTGCAGAAATAGTCTTGCAGAGGTACAGAAGCAGAGAGGGACACTCTGTATCCCTCTCTGCATCGGGCAGTCGTGGTGCCGATCTTTGGTGGTAAGGGAGGGTTAGGAGGGAGACAAGTCGGCGGCCCATCGCTGGGGGGGGTGGGACCGCTACGCTACAGAAAGAAAAATGTTTAGAGCGGCAGTGAGTGGGAAGGAGGGAGAGTGGGCTCCTATAGTGGAGGGGGGATTAGAGGGTGTGCAATCGATCTGGGAGGGGGAAGGGGATAGGGTAATGGGGGGAGGCAGCTACACTACAGAAAAAAAAAATGTTGAGATATAGGGATAGAGGGATATGGATAGAGGGATAGAGCTAGAGGGAGGGGGCAGGAGAGGGTGGGATCGCTGCGCTGCAGAAAAAAATGTTGAGAGCGGCAGGAAGGAGGAATGAGGGAGAGGGGATCCGATTTTTTTTTTTATATTCTTTTAATCTCAAAAAACTCAAAGGAGTGACCATGAGGTGTTACCTCAAAAAAATAAAAAAAATATCAATGGATAGTAGCCACCATCTCGCAGCACTACACATGTAATCGATAGCTATGCGCACAGAGCAAAATCAAATTGCTACAGCTGGCACAACTATACACTATGGGCCAGATTACAAGTGGTTATTGCTACCGCAAGTTTGCGGTAGCAATAAGCGCTCACAAAATTAACTAGAAATTAGATCTCTGGTTAATTTTTTTAAAAGTGTCCCAAATGCCCTCAAAAATAAATTTAAAATAAAAAACAACTGCACTAGGCAGTTTTTGGGGTCTAAAGTTGGTGGGGTGTAAAAATGGAACTAAAAAGTGCCTTTACATTGTGGTCTATGGGAACTGGGTGTTCCCATAGACCGCAATGTAAATATATATGTATATTTATGTGTATATAGACATATTAACACATAAATATATATGTATATAATCACATACATATATATTTAAAAATGCTTCCCATCGCTGAGGTGCATCAGAATGAGGCTCCCATAGGAGCCTATGGAAGGGCTCACACTCGCATTGTGATTTACTTGTAAGTGCACATTATCGTGCGCTGGTATTACAAAGTGGAGCACTAATCAAGCAATATTAAGCGCTCCACTTGTAATCTGGCCCTACCTAAGGGGGAGGTGTTGAACTTTGTCTCCCTGCAGAGACTGGGAGATCAGGACAACTGTTTTATAATTATTCATAAGTAATGAGGAACTAAAATTCATAAGACTTTATTAACAATAACATAAATCAGCAATTGAAGGAAATACATTTTCTTACCAAGAGATTATTAAGATTATTTATATTACAATAATCTCCAGCAGTAGAAAAACTTCAACATTATAAAGCAAACAGAATGCCACTAGAAAGCTATAATAACTATTGCTAGTTGTAGGAATTGATGTTGGTCCGCCTACAATAAATGTCCCCTACATTTCTGGCTGAGGTAAAAAAAAAAAAAAAAAACTGCACTGTGCAATTTGAAATCTAACTGAAAAATCTTAAACGTGCACTGCTAAACTGTAATACAAGAAAACAGCTAGCTGGACAAGAAGAAAGCTATGGGCGGAGCTTAGTGGCCATTTTCAGTTGCTAACAAACGATTATTATTTAAAAGTTTCATGTGCTTCTTACCAGCTTATAGATGTGGCACCTGTTGCAAGATGCTTGTCTGATATGTAACAATAAGTAATAAAGACCAAGTATTCAGTGTAGACTGTCCCTTTAAGATGGAGCTGCCTGGCATGTAAGACTGGCAATGGGTAGATTAGGTTTTTTAGATATTTTTATTTTTATTTTGTGGGTTTGGGGAGGTGGGGGTTTGTAATGTTAGAATTTCTTTATTTTTTTCAGAAAAAGAGATGATATCTTTAGGGCAATGCCATACAAAAAGGCCCTTTTAAGGGCTATTGGTAGTTTATTCTAGATTAGGTTTCTTTTATTTTGAAGTGTTTTCTTTAAAATGGGTTTTAGAATAGGAATAATTTTTATTATTTTGGATAATTTGTTTGTTATTTTGTGTAATTTTTTTTTCGTTTTGGGGTGGGTTTTTATTTTTAGATTAGGGGTTGGGCATTTCATAAAAAAGCTGAATGCCCATACAAATGCCCTTTTCAGGGAAATGGGTAGATTAGGCTTTACTTTATTTTTATTTTGTGTGTTTGGGGGGTGGGGGTTTGTAATGTTAGGGGGTGTTTGTTTATCTATTGTAGGAAAAGAGCTGTTATCTTTAGGGCAATGCCCTACTAAAGGCCCTTTCAAGGGCCCACAAAAAAGCCCTTTTAATGGTCCTTGGTAGTTTATTATAGATTAGGGTTTTTTATTTTGGGGTGGGTTTTTTATTTTTTTAAAAGGGTATTAGAATAGGATTATTTTTTATTATTTTGGATAACTTTCGCCTAGATTACAAGTTTTGCGGTAACAGGGGTGCGGTGCTAACGAGCAGTTTTTTCTCACCGTTCACTTTCCTGCAGCGCTGGTATTACGAATTTTTACAAACCCGGCGTTAAAAGACAAAAAGTGAGCGTAGAGCAAAATTTTGCTCCAAATCTCACTTCAATACCAGCGCTGCTTAAGTCAGCGGAGAGCTGGTTGTACGTGCTCGTGCACGATTTCCCCATAGGAATCAAAGGGGAGAGCCGGCTGAGAAAAAGTCTAACACCTGCAAAAAAGCAGCGTATAACAGTAACACAGCCCCATTGATTCCTATGGGGAAAGAAAATTTATGTTTACACCTAACACCCTAACATGAACCCCGAGTCTAAACACCCCTAATCTTATACTTATTAACCCATAATCTGCCGGCCCCGACATCGCCGACACCTACATTATTCTTATTAACCCCTAATCTGCTGCTCCGGACATCGCCGCCACCTACATTATACTTATGAACCACTAATCTGCTGCCCCCAACATCGCCGCCACCTACATTATATTTATTAACCCCTAATCTGCCATCCCCAACGTCACTGCCACTTTAGTAAAGTTATTAACCACTAAACCACCGCACTCCCGCCTCGCAAACATTAGTTAAATATTATTAACCCCAATCTGCCGCCCCGACATCGCCGACACCTACATTATTCTTATTAACCCCTAATCTGCCGCTCCGGACATCGCCCCCACCTACATTATAATTATGAACCCCTAATCTGCTGCCCCCAACATCCCGCCACCTACATTATATTTATTAACCCCTAATCTGCCGACCCAACGTCACCGCCACTATATTAAAGTTATTAACCCCTAAACCGCCGCACTCCCACCTCGCAAACATTAGTTAAATATTATTAACCCCTAATCTGCCGTCCCTAACATCGCCGCCACCTACCTACATTTATTAACCCCTAATCTGCCGCCCCCAACGTTGCCGCCACTATATTAAAATTATTAAACCTAAAACCTAAGTATAACCTTAACACCCCCTAACAAATATAATTTAAATAAATCTAACTAAATATTCCTATCATTAACTAAATTATTCCTATTTAAAACTAAATACTTACCTATAAAATAAACCCTAATCTAGCTACAATATAACTAATAGTTACATTGTATCTAGCTTAGGGTTTATTTTTATTTTACAGGCAAGTTTGTATTTATTTTAACTAGGTAGAATAGTTACTAAATAGTTATTAATAATTTACTAACTACCTAGCTAAAATAAATACAAAAGTACCTGTAAAATAAAACCTAACCTAAGTTACACTAACACCTAACACTACACTATAATTAAATAAATTAACTAAATTAAATACTATAAAATAAATTAAATTAAATAAGCGAAAGTACAAAAACAAACAAACACTAAATTACAGAAAATAAAAAACAAATTACAGATATTTAAACTAATTACACCTAATCTAATATTCCTATTAAAATAAAAAAAGCCCCCAAAATAACAAAAACCCCTAGCCTAAACTAAACTACCAATAGCCCTTAAAAGGGCCTTTTGCGGGGCATTGTCCCAAAGTAATAAGCTCTTTTACCTGTAAAAAACAAATACAAACAACCCCCCCAACAGTAAAACCCACCACCCACACAACAAACCCCCAAATAAAATACTATCTAAAAAAAACTAAGCTCCCCATTGCCCTGAAAAGGGCATTTGGATGGGCATTGCCCTTAAAAAGGCAGTTAGCTCTTTTGCAGGCCCAAAGTCCCTAACCTAAAAATAAATCCCACCCAATACACCCTTAAAAAAAACCTAACACTAACCCCATGAAGATCGACTTACCGGGAGAAGTCTTCATCCAAGCCGGGCCGAAGTCCTCAACGAAGCCGGGAGAAGTCTTCATCCAAGCCATGCGAAGTGGTCCTCCAGACGGGCAGAAGTCTTCATCCAGACGGCATCTTCTATCTTCATCCATCCGGCACGGAGCGGGTCCATCTTCAAGACATCCGACGCGGAGCATCCTCTTCATCCGACGACTAAAGACGAATGAAGGTACCTTTAAGTAACGTCATCCAAGATGGCGTCTCTTAGATTCCGATTGGCTGATATAATTCTATCAGCCAATTGGAATTAAGGTAGAAAACATCCTATTGGCGGATGCAATCAGCCAATAGGATTGTGCTGGCATTCTATTGGCTGTTCCAATCAGCCAATAGAATGCCAGCTCAATCTTATTGGCTGATTGGATTAGCCAATAGGATTGGACTTCAATCCTATTGACTGATTGCATCAGTCAATAGGATGTTTTCTACCTTAATTCCGATTGGCTGATCAGCCTATCAGCCAATCGGAATCTAAGGGACGTCATCTTGGATAACATCACTTAAAGGTACCTTCATTCATCTTTAGTCGTCGGATGAAGAGGATGCTCCGCGTCGGATGTCTTGAAGATGGACCTGCTCCGCGCCGGATGGATGAAGATAGAAGATGCCGTCTGGATGAAGACTTCTGCCCGTCTGGAGGACCACTTCACCCGGCTTGGATGAAAACTTCTCCTGGCTTCGGCCCCGCAAAAGGCCCTTTTAAGGGCTATTGGTAGTTTAGTTTAGGCTAGGGGTTTTGTTATTTTGGGGGGGCTTTTTTTATTTTGATAGGGCTATTAGGTGTAATTAGTTTAAATATCTGTAATTTGTTTTTTATTTTCTGTAATTTAGTGGGGGGGGGGGGTTTGTACTTTAGCTAATTTAATTTAATTTAATTTATTTAATAGTATTTAATTTAGTTAATTTATTTATGTAGTGTTAGGTGTTAGTGTAACTTAGGTTAGGTTTTATTTTGCAGGTACGTTTGTATTTAATTTAGCTAGGTAGTTATTAAATAGTTAATAACTATTTAATAACTATTCTACCTAGTTAAAATAAATACAAACTTGCCTGTAAAATAAAAATAAATCCTAAATTAGATACCATGTAACTATTAGTTATATTGTAGCTAGCTTAGGGTATATTTTATAGGTAAGTATTTAGTTTTAAATAGGAATTATTTAGTTAATGATAGGAATATTTAGTTAGATTTATTTAGATTATATTTGTTAGGGGGTGTTAGGATTAGACTTAGGTTTAGGGGTTAATAACTTTAAAATAGTGGCGGCAACGTTGGGGGCAGCAGATTAGGGGTTAATAAATGTAGGTAGGTGGCAGCTATGTTAGGCACGGCAGATTAGGGGTTAATAATAATAAACTAATGTTTGCGAGGTGGGAGTGTGGCGGTTTAGGGGTTAATATGTTTATTGTAGTGGCGGCAACGTTGGGGGCAGCAGATTAGGGGTTAATAAGTGTAGGTAGGTTGCGGCGACATTGGGGGCGGCAGATTAGGGGTTAAAAATATAATGTAGGTGCCTGCGATGTTGGGGGCAGCAAATTAGGGGTTCATAAATATAATGTAGGTGGCGGCGATGTCTGGAGTGGCAGATTAGGGGTTAATAAATGTAGGTAGGTTGCGGGGATGTTAGGGGCGGCAGATTAGGGGTTAATAATATTCAAATAGTTTTTGCGAGTCGGGAGTGCGGCGGTTTAGGGGTTAATATGTTTATTATAGTGGTGGCGATGTCCAGAGCGGCAGATTAGGGGTAAATAATTTTCTTTTAGTGTTTGAGATGCGGGAGGGCCTCGGTTTAGGGGTTAATAGGTAGTTTATGGGTGTTAGTGTACTTTTTTAGCACTTTACTTATGAGTTTTATGCTACGGGTAGCGTAAACCTCATAACTACTGACTTTCAAATGCGTTAGGAATCTTGACGGGGTAGGGTGTACCGCTCACTTTTTGTCCTCCAAGGACAGACTCATAATACCAGCACTATGGAAGTCCCATAGAAAAAAGGGTTTACAAAGTTTACGTAAGACGTTTTGCGGTAAGGCCAAAAAAGTGAGCAGTGCCCCTAAACCTGCAAGACTCGCAATACCAGTGTAGTGAAAAAGCAGCGTTAGCACCTGTTAACGCTGCTTTTTCAGCTACCGCAAAACTCGTAATCTATGCCTTTGTTTGTTATTTTTTATAATGATAGTTTTTTATTTTTTGTAATTTTAGTGTTTTTTTTTTTTTTTTTTTTTTTAATTTTTAAAAGCTTTATTGAAACATTCTTAATCTTACAAACTTGGCTCTGGTTGCAAAGTGAGCCCCCCGCTGTTCCCACAGCAGGAAGATACATACACATTTTCCACATATTATCAACTTAATTTACCCAGTCTTAAGCGATACATTAATTATATTAATACAGTTTGTAGTTTCTGATTCAGAAGGTGTAGTTACGCACACCATGTATTAGGAACATATCCTGAGGTGGGCTGAATCCTCAGCGCAGATCAGTCAATCTATTTAGAATAAAGAGAAAAAAGAAGACGAGGGAAAGAAGAGCAAAAGAGAAGAGAGAAAAAAAAAAAAAAGGAGGGGGGGTAGGGAAGGAGGGTAGGGTCGGTGGGTTAACGGTGCAGATACTCAAAGGGGTTCTCCACCATGTCAGTGTGGAGCATTATATTAATGTTTTAAGTGTTAAGAGAATTCCAGAGGTCCAGCATGTATTCGTGTATTTCCATCTTACCATCTCTCAAGTATCTAAAGCGTTCTAATTGCAGATATCTATTTGTGAGATTTTTCCAGTCGCTAAGGGTGGGTACTTTGGATGATTTCCAATTTTTGGGAATGAGGGACTTAGCACTATTGAGCATGACATATAGTAGTAGTTTTTTAGGTTTGTCTGTGATTTTAGGTATATCATGAAAAAGTAATAGTCCAAGCCCTCTCTTCAATTTGATTTGTAGTGTAATGTCAATTGTGTCCAGAACTTCCTGCCAAAAAGCTTTAATTAAATCGCAACTCCACCAGATATGTGGAAAAGTTCCCTGCTCCCCACATCCTCTCCAACATTTTCCGTCAGTATGTTTATAGATCTTTTGCAGCCTATTGGGGGTGAGATACCAACGGGAAAGGAGTTTATAGTTGGACTCCAGTGTTCTAGCAGAGACTGAGGCTTTTGTGTGTTTGAGAAATATTTTCTGCCAGTCTTTGTCTGTTGGATGAGGGGTCATCTCCCTATTCCATTGTTTAGTGAAGGGTGGAAGCGGTGCGTCTTTGTGTGATAATAACATGCGATACATCAGAGATATCAAGTGGCCTGGCATCGTAGGGAGCAGACAGAAAGTCTCAAATGGGGTCAGTGGCCTGGTCACGTTCTCAGCATATTTGTGCGTGGTCAAAAAATGTTGGAGTTGTATATGGAAATACCAGGAAATCTGGAGGCCAGAGTCCTCCAGATCCTCCCTTCTCCTAAGTTTTTTGTTCGATAGTAGTCTGTGAAAAGCTGTTTGACCTATTTGTGATTTATTTGCTGTTATTTGGTGTGTATTTGTAAAAGGAATATCCGGGTTATGCACAAATGGGGTCAGAGGTGAGGGCCTCGTAGTGATATGTGGGAACTCCACTAGGGTCTTATCCCATTGTGTAAAAAATTCCTTTAAAATCATATAAGAGTCCACAGTATTGGGCCTAGCCCTGGGAGAAATCCAACCCAGGGTCCCCACACTGCTAACTCCAAGTATTTCCCTCCCAATTTGAACCCAGGTCTTTTGGATATGGTTGTTACTCCATTCAATTTGGTGTTGGAGATTAATAGCACTCTTATATAAAAGAAAATTGGGAACTCCTAGTCCTCCTCGTTCTTTCGCCTGATATAATGTGCTTCTTGTTATGCGAGGTCTGATGCCCCCCCACACAAACTCCTCAACTATGTCTTGCAAACGACGCAAATAAGTGGGCGGGAAAGAGATAGGGAGAGCCTGTAAGTAATATAGCACACGAGGAAGTACATTCATTTTAACTATCCCGATCCTTCCCAACCACAAGACTTTTTTATTTTTCCATGAGGATAGATCACATGTAATTGAGTGTAGTAAGTGTGTGTAGTTGGCCTCAAAAAGTGTTGGGGGGCGTAGCTGTGATGTAGACCCCTAAGTATTTAAGGCTACGGGTTTGTAGTCGCAGTGGGCAGGCGCTCGAAAGTTTACATATCTCTGTTTGTGGGAGGTTTATATTTAAAATCTCCGATTTATTTTGATTCAAGTGGAAATTGGATACTGCCCCATATTCCTCGAATTCTTTTAAAGCTTCTGGGAGTGACACCAGCGGGTCAGTTAATGACATTAAAACGTCATCCGCATATAATGAAAGCTTGTGTTCTTGTTGGCCTATTCGGATCCCAGATATCCTATTGTTTTCTCTAATTCTTTGGGCTAATACCTCTATTGTCAGCGCGAAAAGAAGAGGTGATAGCGGGCAACCCTGTCGGGTACCATTATTAATTTTAAAGGGCTCTGATAGTATATTATTTATTTTAATTTGTGCTGTAGGGGCAGAGTAAAGAGAGAAAACCTTCTCTATAAAGTGGGTACCGAAGTTCATCTTCGACAGGGTAGCTCTAAGAAATGGCCAGCTCACCCTGTCGAAGGCCTTCTCGGCATCAGTAGATACCAATATTGACTGTATGTTGTTATGATGCGCAGCATTTACTAGAAGGGCCGCTTTTATGGTGTTGTCCCTAGCTTCACGGCCGGGAACAAACCCCACCTGGTCTGGAGAAATTAATTTGGGTAATAGTTTGTTTAATCTCGTTGAGAGTACTTTGGCAAAAATTTTGAGGTCGACATTAAGGAGCGAGATTGGTCTAAAGTTCTCAGGGCGGTTTGTAGGTTTACCGGGTTTGGGGATGGTAGTAACATGGGCCAATAACATTGTAGATGGAAATTCTTGCGTGTTCCCTATATCATTAAACAAATTTGTCAGATGTGGTGCTAAAGTGTCTTTAAACAATTTATAATATTTAGCGCTAAACCCGTCCGGGCCAGGGCTCTTGCCTGCTGGGAGCCCATCAATGATGCGGGTAACCTCTTCTACGGTAAAAGGTGTTTCTAATTCCTCAGCCTCTTCCTGTGATATGGTGGGTAGTGAAAGGGAGTTTAAATAGGAGTCAATACCTGTTTGTTTCTATCTTCGTCTTCCCTAATTTGTTTCTTTCCTGTGTCATGTATATTATATAATTGGTGATAATATGTTCTGAGGACTTCAGCTATTGCGGGGCTATCTGAACAGACTTGGTTGTCTCTACTAAATATGGAGTGTATGTGTGTTTTCAATTGTTTCCTCTTCAAAGCCCTTGCTAGGAGTTTCCCTGGCTTATCTCCAAATTCAAAATATTTTTGCTGAAGTTTTAGAGCTATTTTCTGATGGTCTGTTGTGTGAAGGTTTTGTATTTCCTCCCTTGTATTTTGGAGTTCTAGTTTTAGCGCACTATCATTTGGTGACCTTTTATGTTTTTTTTCTAGGTCTTGTATTTTAAGTAATAGCGATGTGTATTTTAATCTAATCTGCTTGGAAATGTGGGATTTTTGTTTGATAAGTACTCCTCTAAGCACACACTTGTGCGCCTCCCAGACAATGTGATTGGAAGAGTCAGGAGTATTATTATGTTGAAAGTATTCCTTAAGCGTACCTTCAACTTGGGTTTTTACCGCCTGATTACTGAGCATAAGCTTGTCAAATTTCCATATGAAGGGGTGTGTGGGAATAGTAGGCCAATTGAGCTTGCATATAACCGGGGCGTGATCTGACCATGTCATAGGGAGAATATGTATGTCCGTGACTAGTGCCAGAGTGGATTGGTCTGTAAATATGTAATCAATTCTGGTGAAGAGATCATGGGGGTGCGAAAAGAATGTATAATCTCGTTTTATCGGGTATAGTGTACGCCAGATATCATGTACTGCCAGTTCCTCTAGTCTATTATTACATTGCTTAATCACTCTCTTAGAAATAGAAGCTGTGGCTCTAGATGTATCCAATTGGGGGTCTAATGGAATATTAAAGTCACCACTAATTATTAGCGCACCTTTACGTAGTTCTAAAATTTTGTTCGTGAGTGTAGTCATGAATTTGTTTTGATGTTGGTTTGGAAAATATGCATTCACCAGGGTGACCATTCTGTTATGCAAGTTACCTACCACTATTAAGAATCTGCCTTCCGGGTCTCTTTCTATGTGTGTAGCGCAGAAAGGTGAGGAATGTTTAATCAATATCCCAACCCCGTTTCTCTTCTGACAGTTTGAGGCAAAAAAAGAGGTGGGATACTTAGAGTTGCACCAATACGGTTCTCTGTCCTTTTTAAAGTGGGTCTCTTGAATGAATAAAATGTCACAATGTAACCTATTTGCATCTCTGATCAAGTGGGATCTCTTTTCTGGAATATTTAATCCCTTAGTGTTCAACGTCATCACCATTAAATTATGTGTCTTGTGTGGAGGCATGCTGATGTAAGGGGAGTACAGGGTAAAGCAAAAAGGAGAGGATTGAGGGGGAGAAAAAAAAAAAAAAAAAAAAAGATAGGAAAACCCTGAAAGATCGGATCAGGGAGCACCTATTAAAGATCAAACACAAAAACACCGAAACAGCACTATACAGACATTTCTTAACCCAACATCAGGCCAAACAAAAAAATCTTAGCTATATTGGTATTCAACTAGTCACACCTAATTGGAGGGGTGGAGATCAAGAAAAAAGACTACTAATAGCAGAGTCCAGATGGATCTTTAATATGGATTGCCTACACCCTAGGGGTTTAAACAACAGGGAAGATCTGTCACACCTATTAAGCCTAAAATGAAGAATTCTGGGAAATAGTTTATTTGGGGGACCATATAACCACACAGCATGTATTTTCATACTATCTAGATTTGTAGTTATCTTTGACTCTCCCAAGGAATTTAATAAATATGAACAGATATCCCGTAGGTATGATAGCTCTTATTCTATCTCCATTGGAATAATTGTAAGTCCGAAACTCCGATTTTCTCCCACAGTTTTAATGTTCTTAATATTTCTATGTATTCCATCCTTTTTAGTCAGTTTCCAAAAACAATACTATCAGTTGATTGTATTTTATACTTACTATGTGGAGGACTTCAGGAATACATCATTTATCATGTTTATGGAACTGTCCCTTCACACATTCCATTGCTCTAATATGTACTTATCCCACTTCCCTAAGAGATTTTATATATTTTTTATATATTTTATACTCTTTCTTTTAAAGAAAATTTGAGCGTTTTGATTATCCCAATTAAAGTATTATCCATGCAGATGTTATATCCATTTTTTATATTTTATATTATTGCTCTTATCCTGTGTTATAAATCATGGGAATCTATATATATATATTTTTCATGAAAACTCACCAGCATTTTTTATCACAGCCATTCTAGTCCACTTGTTTTTATAAACAACCATTTTATGTATTTTTATATGTATTTAAAACATTTGTTATAAAAACTTTTAGATCCTTTCCGATATTTTATCATATATTTCTCACCATTTAGTATATTGATTCTACATATCAGAAATAACAGCGTAGCTTTTATGATTGGCCATTTCATAAAATATCATTAATTATTATCTTTGTAAGAATACCCGCCAAATAAGGCCATGCGACCCGTACCGCCAAATACCAATACCGGAAGTGATAACAAATCTACCGGAAGTAAAACAAAGAGCGAAACCGGAAAGAGAATCTAAGTCAGGTAAACTCTAGGTACTTCCGGTTATATCGAGCGGCAGAAACACTAAGGGCAATCCCGGTACTACTAATTTAAAACAATGAAGATTTAAACAAAACCCTTTAGGTAACCATTGTATAATATCGACATTTAGCCACAAGTCAGAAATATAATCTATGTAGGCTTATTTTGTTTATATTATATTTTACACCCACATCTCCTTCCGGGTTGACATTTGGCGCCAAATAACAAGCGCCAAAACACTGACATCAGTGATTGGTCAATAATATTCTTAAATAGAGCCACCATCACACACCATCCATAGTCTTGAAAAAGGCCCAGCTTTGGGCCGAAACGCGTTGGCAGAATTGGTGAGCTTTTTTCCTACAATACATGTTATCTGTTAGCAATATTGCACTATTGTGTATTTCTTTTACAGGTTGGATATAGGGATTGCATCCTAGGTTTTACCGGACATTCCCTTACCCACCACATCCATATTATTTGGAACCTTCATTTGAGGAGACTTAAGGAAGATTTATTCACATAGACACACCTTCATTTGGAACTTTATATCACTAACTTTGTTTATAATTGACTTTTCATCACGGACACGTATTTATACACAAACTTTTTCTCATTTTTTCATTTTTTCTCACATTTTTCATTTTTTAACTTTTTGTTTGAACATTAATGATCACTTTCACAATGTTTGAATTCTGAGGGGCCCCGCCATTTTTGCATTTTTTATTTTTTATTTATTGTCACCACAGTTAGTTACCCAACTTTTTGGTGCACTTTTCTATGCAATTTTGCACAGTGTTAAGGGAATATCGTACCCATTTCCAGTTATATCTATTCAAATATTTATTTTTATTACCATTTGCATTTTATACAATTCTTTTTTATATTTTATGAATGTGTTTTATGTAATATGTGTTTTATGTAATTTGCATATACTGTACCATGGATCCATGATTTTAACCATTAAGTTTTAATTGTAATAAACTGTATTCCATTTGGTACCCTTTTGTACCCAGGAGCTAGTGGGAACATTGTATAAGCGCTGTGAGATATTGTAGTATCCTGCGCCAAAACGTATGCCATCACGCATACGCACACAATCCCAAATGCTGACATTGGTCAACATGCGTGCGTCAAAAAAAGTATGCATGCAAAGAAAACATTGAGCGTTTAAAAAAAATATACAAAAATGTAGTATGCAGCCAAAACATGACGCAAAATTATAAATACTTAACAATAGGGGAATTACCTAAAACATATATGACTGCCCAAAGGTAATTTACATATATATATATATATATATATATATATATATATATATATATATATACATATATAATACATATATATAACAATAAACTAACAGGGTTATAGAGTGCCAAAAATAAAAAATTAAAAATAAAATACTTACCAGTAGGCACTCTGCTACTGGAGGAAACCTGTAGGAAGCCAAAACCAGTGCTGAAACATAACAGCTGAGTATCTGGAATAGGAGTATATTGACGAACCAACAGAAGGAGGAAAAGTTCCTGTGACTCTGTGGAAAGGCTTTCCACTAAACCCCAATAGGTAAAACAAATGCCACTAACAATACTCCAAATACATCCCTCCATCACTGTACTCTGAGGGGAAATGGACCTCAACTCAGTCTGAGAACCCCTTTCAAATGCACATCTTCATTCTTTAACCTCCTCCAGCAGAGGCAAAAACAAGACTGAGTTGCCAGTGAGATGGGAGTGGTTTTATAGAGTTCCTGGGGTTGGGGATCTTTGCCTCCTCCTAGTGGTAGGGAAAAGTGATTACAAGAAGTAATAGATCATGGACTCTTACCACCTGTATGTAAGAAATATAGTTTAATATTTTCTGTGCCATTCTTAAATTTACCCTTTTAGTTGTTTTCGCACAAGTTTTTTACATGTTAATTTTTTAATATATGCATGTTATTTCAGCTTTTTTTAAATATATTTATTTATTTGACTAGCTTGTTTTGGTATTGCAAGTCTGACTCCACACTTGCATGTTTTCAATTATTTATTTAGCTTAGAAGGTAAAGTTGATTCTGCCAATACTAAACAATTTCTTCTGAGTAAAATAACTGCATTTGCCTTATAGGAATTATTATGCTATTCTTAAAATCGAATGACATTATCAATATATAATCTAATGTTGCAGAAGAGTGTATGATCAGCTAATTTATTTATAAATTAATTAATTAATTAAATTTTACATCAAATCTCAGTTTCTGTTTGCATAATCTCACATGTTTTTGTAAGGTGATTTGTTACAATATTTATTGAAAGCGCTGACATATTACCTAACGCTGATATATATATAGATGCAATTAAACATTTGTCAGTCATCAGGTACATACAGGGAAGGTGAAGGAAGGATAATAAAAATGCTTTCTATGATACTTTACATCCAAACGTTGGCCTTGATAATGGGTGTTTGCAATATAGGGAAGGCATCCGGATATACAGGTAGGTACTTTATAGAATGCAGAACAGATTAAGATGTTGTTGCTACATACTGAGAACTCATTTAACAGTTATTTTCTAGTTGCAGTACGTTATCTGTCAGGTTACATGTTTGCAATTGAATCATTGCAAACAAGACAAATGGAAATGATTAAAAAATGTCTCCTTTTTTTAAGAGCCAGAGAAAAGTTTCACACGCTAAATAGGAACAATATGCACCTATTAGAAGAAATAACACATTATGAGCTTAGATTCTGAAATGCTAGAAATATATAATAATTTACAAATATTTTTAAGACACAAGTGAAATTTATCATTTTAGACTCTCTTGCTTTCACAATTTTTTTCATTGGATTTACAAATAAAAATGCTGAACAGGTTGAAAATGATTACAGCAGGGAATATGTATGGTCAGATAGGGGAGGTGTATAAGCAGCTGAACCGGGTACAATAGCTGAAGTGTGGCATAGAGCTAGGGGGGGCATTCTAGTATAAGAAAAATGCTGCAATTAGAATATTGTATGTTTTAAACAAAATTACTTTATTTTACTGTATTTCTTAAAGTCTTCAAAGAGGTTAAACATAGTCAGTTCCACTCCTAGAGCACCCTTATTCAGTTCCAAATGAGGATACGGCCACTGATTACAGCATACGCATGTATGCTGGCTTCTTATTTGATCACCAGCTGTATCTTTATCTCACGAGAACAAATATATTTTTTGAACCCTCTGCATCTTGTACCTTCAAAGACAGAAAATGAATCAATAAGCTTTAAAGGAACATGACACCCACATTTTTTCTTTCATGATTTAGAAAGAGAATGCATTTTTAAACATCTTTCTAATTTACTTCCATTATCTAATTTGTTTTATTCTCTTGATATTCTTTGCCGAAAAGCATATCTAGATATGCTCAGTAGCTGCCGATTGGTTGCTGCACATAGAAGCCTCATGTGATTGGCTCCCCCATGTACATTGCTTTTTCTTCAACTAAGGATATCTAAAAAATGAAGCAAAATAAATAATAGAAGTAAATTGTAATGTGGTTTAAATTTGTATGTTCTATCTGAATCATGAAAGAAAGATTTTGGGTTTAGTGGCCCTTTAAGCATAATAAAAATATGAAGACAATCTATATATTTTACTCATGCAGTAAATAGGCTAAAAGAGAAGAATACAACATAAATCAATTGTAAAATCAGGTGTCATGGTATGTCAAGTAAAGACTTTATATATTTAGAATATACTGAGGCGTACCCACTTCTCTCTCTGCAGCACAATTAAAAAAATAAATGTGTGATTTTTGTTTTAGAATTCTGCTCTAAAATGTTTACATCATCAAACGATGATAAGAGCAGCTAGACCTACAAAATTCAATAGCCCTAATATGCAATGTACAATATTATAAACCAGTAATAATGTTACTTAAAGGGTAATTAAACCCAAATGTTTTCTTTCATGATTTAGAAAGAACATGCAATTTTAAACCACTTTCTAATTCACTTCTATTATCTATTTTGCTTCATTCTCTTGATATCCTTTGCTGAAAATCATATCTAGATAGGCTTAGTAGCTGCTGATTGGTGGCTGCACATAGATGCCTCATGTGATTGGCTCACCCATGTGCATTACTTTTTCTTCAGTTAAGAATATCTAAAGAATGAAGCAAATTCGATAATAGAAGTAAATTGGAATGTTGTTTAAAATTACATTCTCTACCTGAATCATGAAAGATTTTTTTTGGGTTTAGTGTCCCTTTAAAGGGACATGAACATTTTTCTTTCATGATTTAGGTAAAACATACAATTTTAAAAAAACTTTCCAATTTACTTCTATTATCAAATTTGCTTCATTCTCTTGGTATAATTTGTTGAAGGAGCAGCAATGCACTACTGGTTTCTAACTGAACGCATGGGTGAGCCAATGACAATCGGTATATATATATGCAGCCACCAATCAGCAGCTAAAACCTAGGTTCTTTGATGCTCCTGTGCTTTCCTAGGTAAACATTTCAGCCAAGGATAACAAGAGAAGGAAGCAAATGAAATAATAGAAGTAAATTGTAAAGTTGTTTAAAATTGTATGTTCTATCTAAATCATAAATGTGTAATTAATTTACTGTCCCTTTAAATAGCTGCTAATTTCTAGAATGCTGCAAAAGTAATATAGGATCCACCTATGGATCCCATGTAAATTTATAATTAGAAGTAAATGGAAGCTCTGCAGGTCATAATACATAGAGGAAATACATGTTCACTCCTTCACACCTATACAAGCACACTGCCACTCTCGATCTATCTATCTACTGTATCTATGTGCATTTGTATCGAAAATCAGATATCTGAATAAATGCATCAATGAAATTAAAAGAGAACGAAAAAACAACTGATGACATATGTCAGTATTTATTAGTTTCCTTTCAATTAATTTTGCAAAGCTTTATGCGCACTAACTTCATCCTCTTCTTGACAGGTCCCTCGCCGTGCTAACAGGAGAAAGCGCACTCAGCACCCAGGACCTGCACTAACTTTAGTGCAGGTTCTGGGAGCTGAATTGCTAAGCCTCCTGTTATTGTGGCCAGGAATCTGGCAAGAAGAGAATTGGATTTGAGCGCTCTCCAGAATGCGTTAGGGTTAGTATGTAGCTACAGGTGAACTTTTCACCTGTAGCTTCAAAATATTTGACATTCATTTTAATGAAAACTAATGTAAATTTTGAATGAAAATTCATTTTTTTAAACTAAATGAAAACTAAACAGTCATAAATAAAAAGAGAGAAGCGCTCAACCTGGGAACGAACAATAGCATAATAGCTTGTTCTATGGCTAGTTACCACCCTAGAAGCAGCCTCTTTTCACAGAGAAGAACTATCCTGAAGCATGGCAGTCTGATCCTGACTTACATGCAAACAGGTGTATAATATGTATTAATACTTTCCCCTTCTGGTGAACCGCAGCCGTCCCACAGTCTCTCCCAAGGTCTGTGTGAATAGATCAGGTGTGCTAGCTGGAGGCGCTGGTTCAGCTTGTATCAGTCGTTGGTATCTTCCTTTCCTTCCTCGGTTGTATAACTCTAGGTGCAAAATAGTGGTGCTGAAATATCAGACAATACACCATACAAAGGTGAATATCTACTCACAGTGTATATTGCAGGTTAGTGGAAATAGTGGCAACGGTGTTAGTTTAAGCAAATATCAACCCCTTCATAATATAGTATGCTGAAATAATAGTAGATATATAATCTATTCAGTAGACTATGTGTGTGTGAGACTTCAAAAAACAGAATTACTTCCCTGGGTAATAGTTCAAATACACCGTAACCCTCAGGGCTCAAAGAATACACGGATTGCTCTAAAGCTAATCTAAAAAGGGGATTGACCCCAACAACATTACCTAATCTGAGCAATACTGGTATCTAGAGCAGGAGAGGAAACGGTTTGTAAATTACTGATTAAGGAAGGCAATTGCCACATCAATATGAGCTTAGAGAGGTCCCAGGTAAACACAAATTAGCAAGTCTCATGCACACAGACAATGCCTGATGCACATTTCGCCGCTAGCACGGCTTTCGCAGGTTACCGGCTCCTTCCCAATATGAAAAGACAATATCACAGATTGAGTAAAAAAGTTTGTCTTTATTTGGCTCAACGCAAAAAGCGTTTCAACGGTCCCAGCCGTCTTTCTCAAGAGCAATAAAAGTGCTATACAAACCAAAGCAGCATGCTTTGGTTTGTAAAGCACTTTTATTGCTCTTGAGAAAGACGGCTGGGACCGTTGAAACGCTTTTTGCGTTGAGCCAAATAAAGACAAACTTTTTTACTTCCCGCATCACACTTAGGGAGTATTCCCTAAGTGTCATAATTTGCGTAAATAAAAAGAGAGAAGCGCTCAAAAACCAAATAGTGCAGGCAATGAATATTCAGGGAAATGAATTTCCTTATATGTTCATTCCAAAAAACAGTTTTTCCCCCTGCACATCCCTACTATCTATATATCACAAATTCTATTGTTTATTTGAAATGAGCCCCTAAATTCAGAACATAAGGGTATACAATGGCACTGTGTATGTTAAAAATACAGATACATAAAACAGACTAAACAAACAAATACAAGAGGAGTAGGGGCCTACTCTGAAGAGCTTACAGTCTAAAGGGTGAAGGGTGAAGAGACACAAGATGTTGGGTAGTTTGTCACATGGATTGTAGTTGCAGCAGTGAGACAAGTCAGTTCAAGATTGATTTTGGACTTGGATGAGGAGGACCTTAGAAAGTAGAGGTGGTGGGCTTCTTTAAATAGGTGGGTTTTCAAGGTAAACAAGGTTACAGATATCTGCTAGAGTGGGGTGTAGAGTACCAGAGAGTAGTTACAGCAAGTTAGAGGTATTGGAGGAGGGAGAGGAAGCAGTTTTGATAAGACTTAAATACAGCAGGCTTACCTGTGGTTTGTTCTGACAGCTGTTTACAGATGTTCATCCCTAAATCCGCAAGAAAGAATTGAATGTGGGAATCCAAGGATTACAAAAGAGGATTGTAATAGCAAAGGATGCTGCTTTGATTCATATACACCAAGCAACATCGTCTGCTTCAAGCCAACTCTCATTAGAACAGAAGGAGGTGCGAATGCAGTGATAGTTAATCCTCAACCAGCCATTCAAGTTATACATAAATGGGTCCCAGCAGAAAGGAAATCTCCATGTCAAATATGTAAAGAAGAGAAAGCAAACAAGGAATCGCCTGGTTTGATTAAATCTGTATTAAATATTTTTATTGGGGAATCTGAATCTGAAGCTTGTGCTCAGTGCAGGCAAGAGGTTGGATTAAGCAAAGGTAGGTGTTTTACTGCGCTGGC
Organism: Bombina bombina; assembly: GCF_027579735.1. Taxonomy (NCBI): domain Eukaryota; kingdom Metazoa; phylum Chordata; class Amphibia; order Anura; family Bombinatoridae; genus Bombina; species Bombina bombina. The sequence goes on from NC_069501.1 coordinate 82,979,850, forward strand.
ACTTATGTACATATACAACCATAGAGATATTTTTTTTTCATCTCAATCTTGCATAGCAGTGTATAAGAAGGATATTATTACTTTGTAGTTATAGTACAAATTATACATTTCCCATAACACAAATAGTTATCCTTCTCCAGGATCATGGACAAAGTGAATTATTTACAGAGCTTACAACTCCCACATTTTTCAGGTTTACTTTGTTAGCTCTGTCTCATTAGTCTTCTTTCCACTGCTTTTTGTACAGTTAAACCCCATAAAGAAATGGCTCACACTGGGCTCAGGAAAAACTACTGACCGCCACAGCTATGCCTCTAGGCCAACAAAGCTTCCTTACCTATGCATACTCGGCCCTGTACCCACTCCCAGATTAGTCTGGCTCTCAAAAGAGCTAAACTAAATAAAAAGTATTTTTGTAATAGAAAAATTAGTACCCCAAATACATCACTTGCACCCTGCAGTGCATCTCACTCATATTTAATGTAGCCTCACTGGGAGTAAAAAGATCTTATGTGGCTGCAGGACCATCTTTGATCTTCCATGCTTTGCTCATGCATCAGTACATCTCATCTACTCTCCTGCATCCCAACAGTACCCCTTAAATCACTGCAGCGCAAAATATACTTATCTCCTCCCTCACCTATCTATCTTCAATTTATCTGTCTGTCTATCACAACAGTAATATGTACTAATTCATTTATTTTGTTTTTCAGATACATCAATATTTGGCTCATTCTTAAGTTAATCCCAAGATATTAACAGAAACACTAGGATGGATGCAGCTGCTATATTCAAACATAACTGACGCAAATTCCAGAGTTGTTCAGGTCACAGGACCGTGGTGTATCTGATATCAGTATAAAGAATTAAAATAAACTAAAAAAAAAACCAGTGTACTGATCATTTTTCCTCCTGTTGGATGTATACTTTTTTTACACTAGTATAATTTAATTTATCAAATTAATTTTAAGGGTTTCTGTGCCTCTCATTTTCTATATGAACTTGCTAAAATCTACTTTAAAACATGACAATAATGGGCACGATTCATAGATTCTAATGAGATCATGCTCAAAATTCTTTCCAAGCTAATTGTTAGCGTGTGTCCCTGCCATTAACCAGTTATGGTTGCCTTAAAAATGTCCAATACATAAAATCTTGCACATGAAACAAGAATGTATTGTTAAGTGGTTAAAAAAAACAAATATCTTCAGAAAGACACATGAAATATGGTAAATGTCTGTAAGTGTGAAATAGGGGGATATTTATTAAAGCATCAACTATGTTGCATTTGCCGGCATCAATACGCTCGCCTAATATCGCCAAACATCGAGGCCGTGGATCTGAATACGATCTCCATATTTATAAAAAAAAAGCTGTCAAAAACATGCACACCAAATACGGGGCGATGAGCATCGGACTGTTGTTAAATAACAGTCATCGATGACGCTGATATTCGTGTTTTTCCCAACTTTATTTAGATTAGATTAGATTCGTTTTATTGTCATTGTACAAAGTAAAAAAACAGAGAGAACGAAATTATGATTGAAAATCTAACCAATCCCATACACAGATAGCACTATAATGGTAAGACAAATAGATAACAAAAATTCAAGTGACTTGTGCAAAAAATTTCTATACCGCAAAAAAAAAAAACACAATGCAAGTGTAATAAAGTGCAAGTGCGAAAAAATCAGTTCTATACAAAGGAGTATATATATGTGTAAAAAAAATACAATATAAAAAGTTGGTCATCTTGCTCACATATGTGTATATTTGCATTATGTCTATATTGTGAATCGTGAGTGTTTTATATAAATCACATGTGTATTTTATATTATATGTGTTATGTGAATAATAGGTGAAGTGAAAAAGGACCATTAATAGGATGATCAATTAGATTAAATTAAGACCATTAATTTAGCACTTTCTTCATTATAAATAAAAAAATCTAATCATAAGAAGGATAAAAAGATAAAAAGTTAAAAAAACTATGGCATAAGAGAAATTTTTAAAAGTTATTGTTTAGCAGGGTAATGGCTCTTGGAAAGAAACTATTCCGAAACCTAGCAGATTTTCCTTTTAAACTTCTGTAACGTCTCCCAGATGGTAAAAGGGCAAATAATCTGTTGCTAACATGAAAGGGATCATGAGTAATTCGATAGGCCTTTAAAAGGCTACGTCTGCTTTGAAGATCTTCGATGGAAGGTAATTGAGCACCTATAATATACTGGGCGGTTTTAACTACCCGTTGCAGAGCTTTGCCATCAGAATTAGTACAATTTCCATACCATACTGTGATACAGTTAGTAAGAATACTCTCAATAGTACAACGATACAAATTAATTAAAATCTGAGTAGATAAATTAACTTTTTTCAGTGATCTTAAAAAATAGAGACGTTGTTGTGCTTTTTTCACTAAAGTTGAGGTATTCAAAGACCAAGTCAAATCCTCAGAGATGTGTGTGCCCCAGAAACTTGAAACTTGATACACGTTCAACCTCAGTTCCATTTATATAAATGGGCAAATGTAAACATCGATTGGATTTCCTAAAATCAATAAAGATTTCTTTAGTTTTTTTGGTATTTAGGTCCAGGTTATTCTCAGCACACCAAGTAGCCAGATGCCTTATTTCTTCTCTATAAGCTGATTCATCGTTGTTACTGATTTGGCCTATCAAAGTAGTGTCATCAGCAAACTTGATGATACTATTGGATTCATACTTAGGCAAACAGTCATGAGTGAAAAGAGAGTATAGCAATGGACTCAATACACACCCTTGTGGAACACCAGTATTAAGGGTCAGAGTAGATGAGATGTGATTACCAATTTTTACCGATTGCGGTCTATTTGTGAAGAAGTCCAGGATTCAGTTGCATAATAAAGTATTAATGCCAAGATCATGGAGTTTGGCAACCAGCTTAGTAGGAACAACTGTGTTAAATGCCGAACTAAAATCAATAAACAACATTCTAACATAAACGCCGCCACTATACTAAAATGTTTAACCCCTATCCTGCCACCACTGTAACCTAAATAAAGTTATTAACCCCTATCCTGCCGCTCCCCGACACCGCCGCAACCTAAATAAAGTTATTAACCCCTATCCTGCCGCTCCCCGACACCGCCTCAACCTAAATAAAGTTATTAACCCCTATCCTGTCGCTCCCCGACACTGCCACAACCTAAATAAAGTTATTAACCCCTATCCCGCTGCTCTCTGACACTGCTGCCACTAAATAAACTTATTAACCCTAAACCTCTGGCCTCCCACATCCCCAACACTAACTAAACCTATTAACCCCTAAACCGCCAGCCCCCCATTTCACTAAACGCCGCCACTATACTAAAATGTTAAACTCCTATCCTGCCACCGATGCAACCTAAAGTTATTAACCCCTATCCTGCCGCTTCCCGACACCCCTGCAACCTAAATAAAGTTATTAACCACTATACTGCCGCTCCCCGACACCGCCGCAACCAAAATAAATTTATTAACCCCTATCCCGCCGCTCTCTGACACCGCTGCCACTAAATAAATTTATTAACCCTAAACCTCTGGCCTCCAACATCACCACGACTAACTAAACCTACTAACCCCTAAACTGTCAGCCCCCCACATCGCCAAAAACAAAATTAAGCTATTGACCCCTAAACCTAACAACCCCTTAACTTTAAATTAAAATTACAAGATCCCTATCTTAATATAAATTAAAACTTACCTGTAGAATTAAAATAAACTAATTTTAAACTATTAATTAACCTATCATAACTATTATACTAAAATTTAATTAAACTACCAATTAAATAAACTAAATTACATATTAAAAAAAACCTAACCCTACTAAAATTATTTAAATTTACAACTAAACCTTATTAAAAGTACTAAATTACAAGTTACAAAAAAACCCACAAAATTATGAAAAATAACAAACCAAATTATAGAATATAAAAAAAATTGCACCTAATCTAATAGCCCTATCAAAATAAAAAGCTCCCCCAAAATAAAAAAAAACCCTAGCCTACAATAAACTACCAATGGCCCTTAAAAGGGCCTATTGTGGGGCATTGCCCCAAAGATATCAGCTCTTTTACCTGTAAAAAAAAAAATACAAACACCCCCCCAACAGAAAACCCACCACCCAACCAACCTCTTTATCCAGACGGCCTCTTCTATCTTAATGAAGCTGGCAAAGTCATCATTCATGCGGCAAGAAGTCTTAATCCAGAAGACCAATTCTATCTTCATCCAGCCGGCACAGAGCAGGTCCATCCTGAAGGCATACGACGCGGAGCTCCTCTTCTTACGGTCGCTGCCGTAAATTGAAGCTTCAATGCAGGGGACGTGATTCAAGATGGCGTCCCTTGCATTCCTATTGGCTGATTTGAGTGTTTGAGCTACTGAAATTCTATTGGCTGTTCAAATCAGCCAATAGGATGAGAGATACTGAAATTCTATTAGCTGCTTAAATCAGCCAATAGAATTTCAGTAGCTCTCATCCTATTGGCTGATTTGAACAGCCAATAGGATTTTAGAAGCTCGCCTCCTATTGGCTGATTTGAATTTAACACTCAAATCTGCTAATAGGAATGCAAGGTACACCACCTTGAATCGCGTCCCTTGTATTAAAGAGGAGCTCCACGTCGGATGGGTCAGAATGGACCCATTCCGCGCCCGCTGGATGAAGATAGAAGAGGCCAGCTGGATGAAGACCTCTTGCCGCATGGATGAGGACTTCGCCGGTTGGATGGATCCTTCAAGCGGGACTTCAAGAACTGTAAGTGGATCATCGGGGGTTAGTATTAGATTTTTTTAAGGGTTTTTTGGGTGGGTTTTATTTTTAGTTTAGGGTCTTGGCAATGTAAAAGAGCTAAATGCCCTTTTAAGGGCAATGCCCATACAAATGCCCTTTTCAGGGCAATAGGTAGCTTAGGTTTTTGTTAGAGTTAGGGTTTTATTTGGGGGGATTGGTTGGGGGGTGGGTTTTTCTGTTGGGGGTGTTTGTATTTTTTTTTTACAGGTAAAAGAGCTGATATCTTTGGGGAAATGCCCCACAAAAGGCCTTTTAAGAACCATTGGTAGTTTATTGTAGGCTAGGGTTTTTTTTTTATTTTGGGGGGGGGCTTTTTTATTTTGATAGGGCTATTAGATTAGGTATAAAAAAAACATTTTTAATAATTTTGTTTGTTATTTTTCGTAATTAAGTGTTTGTTCTTTTTTGTAATTTAGTGGGGTTTTTTGTAATGTAGTACTTTTAATAAGGTTTAATTGTATATTTAAATAATTTTAGTAGGGTTAGGTTTTTTTAATATGTAATTTAGTTTATTTAATTGGTAGTTTAATTTAATTTTAGTTTAATAGTCAGGGTAGGTTAATTAATAGTTTAAAATTTGTTTATTTTAATTGTACAGGTAAGTTTTAATTTATATTAAGATAGGGATGTTGTAATTTTAATTTAAAGTTAAGGGGTTGTTAGGTTAAGGGGTTAATAGCTTAATTAAATTTTTGGCGATGTGGGGGGCTGACGGTTTAGGGGTTAATAGGTTTAGTTAGTGGTGGTGATGTGGGAGGCCAGAGGGTTAGGGGTTAATAAGTTTATTTAGTTGTGGCGGTGTCGGGGAGCGGCGGAATAGGGGTTAATATATTTTATTTAGGTTGCGGCGGTGTTGGGGGTGGCAGATTAGGGGTGTTTAGACTCTGGGTTTATGTTAGGGTGTTAGGTGTAAACGTAACTTGTTTTCTACCTTAGAAATCAATGGGGTATATTTCATTCTCTTGCAGCATCAAACATAAGCTTTCGGTGCTTTCAGACTCCCATTGATTTCAATGGCATCCGCAGCCTCAAGGGTAGCGGATTGAAAACCAGGTACGACGTGTCGGAATAGACGCAAGCATACCTGTTAACTATTTGATAAATTGGAAAAAGTGTCAAATAGAGCCGAATGTGTATTCGGAGCATCTGTAATGACATAAGCATAGATCTGCGTCGGATTGAGATTGCGGGATCGAATGTTATGTCACAAATTTCAACTTTTGCCAGTCTTGAGGCTTTGATAACTAGGTCGGATCAATCTCGCAACAATTACGATGTGGAATTCCAGCGAGTTTTCAGTTGACACTTTGATAAGTATCCCTTATAGTCTCATATCTGTTTTGTTATGAAAATTAGTCTCTATGGTCTCCATTTAAGAAACTTTGGGTGGACAAAGGCGATCAACACTGAACCAGTTTACACGTGTGCATGCGAGCAGAGGCTGTCAATCACCCCAGTCAGACAAATATGGTGGGATTGCAAACCATCAGCTCAGAGCTGGCGTATAGGTTAGGAAACTGCAGTCTGATGATTAAGGCACTCCAAAGCTGGAAACCTCACAGACAGAAGTAGGGTCTGGCAGAGAGCAGACTGTAGTTATTCTGAGCATTTTAGGGACTGTTTTATAGAGGGTGTATTTTAATCATTTTATTTATTTATTTACAGGTAGATTACGAGTTGTGCGTTACGGCTCTTGACGCTGAAAATATGGTATTTTCAGCATTAAAACAGCACTGCAGCCATTACAAATCTTGTTGGTATAGCTGTACCGCAAGCTTTTTAGCCTGTAACGCAACGTCAGTCCCGCACTCGTAAAAATGAAATTTTTTCATGAGATTCCCATAGCGCTGCCATTACGAGTTTTGCGGTGAGGCTAAAAAAACTGCGTTACAGCCTAAAACAACAAGATCCGTAACGCCATCTAAAAGCAGTAGTTATGAGTTTTACGCTACAAATCTGTTACAGAAAACTCATAACTATACTGCTACAAACGCTGCTTTTTACTGCCCGCTGGTATTTAGAGTCAGTCAGGAAAGAGTCTAATGCTCACTTTCCAGCCGCAACATTTCTATACAGCAGATCCCCTTACGTCAATTGCGTATCCTATCTTTTCAATGGGATCTTTCTAACGCCGGTATTTAAAGTCTTGGCTGAAGTGAGCGTTAGAACTCTAACGACAAGACTCCAGCCGCAGAAAAAAGCCAGGAGTTAAGAGCTTTCTGGGCTAATGCCGGTTCATAAAGCTCTTAACTACTGTGCTCTAAAGTACACTAACACCCATAAACTACCTATGTACCCCTAAACCGAGGTTCCCCCACATCGCCTCCACTCTAATAAAATTTTTTAACCCCTAATCTGCCGACCGCACACCGCCGCAACCTACATTATCCCTATGTACCCCTAATCTGCTGCCCCTAACATCGCCGACACCTACATAATATTTATTACCCCCTAATCTGCCCCCCCAACGTCGCCGCTACCTACATACACTTATTAACCCCTAATCTGCCGACCGGACCTCGCCGCCACTATAATAAATGTATTAACCCCTAAACCGCCTCACTCCCGCCTCGCAACCCCTATAATAAATAATATTAACCCCTAATCTGCCCTCCCTAACATCGCCGACACCTAACTTCAAGTATTAACCCCTAATCTGCCGACCGGACCTCGCTGCTACTATAATAAATGTATAAACCCCTAAAGCTAAGTCTAACCCTAACCCTTACACCCCCCTAAATTAAATATAATTTAAATCTAACTAAATAAAATAAATCTTATTAAATAAATTATTCCTATTTAAAGCTAAATACTTACCTGTAAAATAAACCCTAATATAGCTACAATATAAATAATAATTACATTGTAGCTATTTTAGGATTTATATTTATTTTACAGGCATCTTTGTATTTATTTTAACTAGGTACAATAGCTATTAAATAGTTAATAACTATTTATTAGCTACCTAGTTAAAATAATTACAAAATTACCAGTAAAATAAATCCTAACCTAAGTTACAATTAAACCTAACACTACACTATCAATAAATTAATTAAATAAACTACCTACAATTACCTACAATTATCTACAATTAAATCAACTAAACTAAATTACAAAAAAAAACAAACACTAAATTACAAAAAAACAAACACTAAATTACAAAAAATAAAAAAAGATTACAAGAATTTTAAACTAATTACACCTACTCTAAGCCCCCTAAAAAAATAACAAAGCCCCGCAAAATAAAAAAATGCCCTACCCTAATCTAAAATTAAAAGTTTACAGCTCTTTTACCTTACCAGCCCTTAAAAGGGCCTTTTGTGGGGCATGCCCCAAAGAATTCAGCTCTTTTGCCTGTAAAAAACATACAATACCCTCCCAACATTACAACCCACCACCCACATACCCCTAATCTAACCCAAACACCCCTTAAAAAACCTAACACTAAGTCCCTGAAGATCTTCCTACCTTATCTTCACCACGCCGGGTATCACCGATCCGTCCAGAAGAGGCTCCGAAGTCTTTATCCTATCCGGCAAGAAGAGGTCCAGAAGAGGGTCCGAAGTCTTCCTCCTATCCGGCAAGAAGAGGACATCCGGACCGGCAAACATCTTCATCCAAGCGGCATCTTCTATCTTTATCCATCCGACGAGGAGCGGCTCCATCTTCAAGACCTCCGGCGTGGAACATCCTCTTCTCCCGACGACTAGACGACGAATGAAGGTTCCTTTAAGGGACGTCATCCAAGATGGCATCCCTCGAATTCTGATTGGCTGATAGGATTCAGCCAATCAGATTGAGCTCGCATTCTATTGGCTGATCGGAACAGCCAATAGAATGCGAGTTCAATCTGATTGACTGATTGGATCAGCCAATCCGATTTAACTTGAATCTGATTGGCTGATTCAATCAGCCAATCAGATTTTTCCTACCTTAATTCCGATTGGCTGATAGAATCCTATCAGCCAATCGGAATTCGAGGGACGCCATCTTGGATGACGTCCCTTAAAGGAACCTTCATTCGTCGTCTAGTCGTCGGGAGAAGAGGATGTTCCGTGCCGGAGGTCTTGAAGATGAAGCCACTCCTCGTCGGATGGATGAAGATAGAAGATGCTGCTTGGATGAAGATGTTTGCCGGTCCGGATGTCCTCTTCTTGCCGGATAGGAAGAAGACTTCGGACCCTCTTCTGGACCTCTTCTTGCCGGATAGGATGAAGACTTCGAAGCCTCTTCTGGAAGCTGTACCGCTCACTTTTTGGCCTAAAAAAAAAACTTGTAATACTGGCGCAATGGAAGTCCCATTGAATATAGACTTTACGCAAATTGCGTATGTTGATTTGCGGTAATGCAAAAAAGTGTCCGGTGCCCCTAAACCTGCAAGACCATAATACCAGCGGTAGTAAAAAAAAAAGCAGTGTTATGAGGCTGAACGCTGCTTTTTTACTAATACCGCAAAACTCGTAATCTGGCTGATAGTGTATGGTACTATAAATAAACACATAGTTGGTGTATGATACTCATATCAAGTTCAAAAAAGTATATATCTGTTTTAAGGAAATCAAAGAAGAATAGGATGATTACTATAATGTAAAGTTGTGTGTTTATGAAATTAGTTTATTTAGGCAACTTAAATCAAGTTCACTATTCAAGCCTGAATGGAACAGTATTCCAAACTCATATATTAGTTCTGCCTCCTGTCTGAGTAGTTTTTTCTCCATATTCCCTCTTCTGCTATCTTTTTGTACTTTTTAATTCCCCAATATTTCATAGCTTGTAAATTACCTTGATGCTACTATTTAAAGTGCCTGTATAATATTGTGTCATCTTTTCCTTGTTCAATGGCTAGTATATGCTCTCTGATCCTATCATTTAATTTCCTACTGGTTTGTCCAAAGTATTTTAAATTACAGTCACACTGTATCATATATACAACATTCATATCTGTACATTTGATAATATCTCTGATTTTATCATTTTTACCTGATTTTTCGGACTTAATGAATTTTCTTTTATTGCTCACTTTATTGGTCGCTCTATTATTTCTGGTATAGATTCCATCACATCCAATTTATCACAATACGTTAATTATTTCTTGCAAAAGTATGTTACAAACCTTAATTCATATCTCTCAGATTCAACACATTTCATTAATTTTTTAAAAACCATAAGATGGGAGAACAGCTATACTTTAGTCACGTGTGACGTAAATTCCCTGTATACAAATATAGATCATCAATTGGGAACACAAGCTATAAACACCTTTCTAAAAAGAGATGAAGATATGTCAGATATTCAGGGTACTTTTATTATACAGTGTATTGATTTTATCCTTAAAAATAATTATTTTAAATTTAAAGACCACTTCTATATCCATACTAAAGGGAAAGCAATGGACACAAGGTTTGCACCCAGTTATGCTAATTTATTCATGGGTGATACATAGATGATATGTTTTTAATTTGGAAAAGGAGGCATCGAATTATTAAATATATTTATAGAAGATCTAAATAAAAATAATTTTGAATTGAATTTCACACATGAATACAGTAAATGCAAAATTATTCTCCTAGACATAGAAATTGAAATTAAAGATGAACAGATAAAAACTAGAACATTTTTTAAGAAAGTGGATTCTAATAATTATATTGATGCTAGAAGTTGCCACCATGAAAACTGAAAGAATAATATACCAAAAGGGCAATTATTAAGATTTAGGAAAAATTGTTCTGATATGTACAGCTATGAAGAACAATTAAAGACCCTAGTAAAGAAATTCTAACAAAAATGATATAATACATAGAAAATAAATACACTAGTAGAAAAAGTTAAACATATAGAAAAAGACACTCTACTCTAAAAAAGCTAAAGATAAAAAATCTGATACTAATAAGCCATTCAAAATTAGAAATACCTTTTCTAACAACATATTCAGCTATAAGGATAGTCAATAAACATTGGCACCTTCTAAAAAGAGATCCAGTAATAGGAAACTCACTATGTGATAATCCAAAGTTCATTTATAAAAAAGCCAGGAACTTTAAGAATATGTTAGCACCTAGTGAGTACAAAACGAAAAAAAAACATGATGGAATTATAGATCTTAAAGGAGAGAAATTAGAAGGTTTTTCCCCTGTCACAGCTGCAAATCTTGCAAATACAGCAATAAAAGAAAATTCATTAAGTCAGAAAAATCCAGTAAAAAATATAAAATCAGATTTATTATCAAATGTACAGATATGAATGTCCCCAAGGCAGAACACTGTGCGATGTGCGATCTCATCGCAGAATCTGGAGTGTGTCTGCAGAAAGACCGGACGTGACAGTAAAAAAAAAAAAAAAATTACCTGCACTTTTAATTTTTACCTGCAGGTGTCACTGTCCCGTTCTATCTCGGTCTAAATATTTACTACGTTGCTCTGTTTTCAATTTCTTCTCTCTTCCTGAACTCAAATGTGGAGGGTAACAGATTGCAGAATTGGTAAGTCAGCGCCAGACATTATACATCCAAGTTTTCTGTGTGCTAAAGTTGTAAGTGAATTGGTAAACTTATTGGAAGTGTGTGTATATATTTTTTTAATAATAAATATGCAGTTTTTCATATTGCTCTCCCAACCCATGCTGCTTGCTAAGAGACGATCCTCAACCCTGACTTCCCACTCCCTTCTCTGTCTGAGCACCTTCGTGCCTCAATTTGGATTATTTGCCTGCCACAATCGCTAGCAGGACCTGAAGCAACTCCCCTTGTTTCACTAGATGAAGACTCCATATGTCCATCCTCCATTCCATTTAAACAGCAGTATATCGGTGCCAGACAGAACACTGTGTGTGGAGCAGCTCCATATAAAGAAGACCGGCAATGCGTGTTCTACGCAGCAGCTGCCTATGACACAAACTCAGAGTAGATGAACAATATATCGTAGGCTCCTTAACACGCTACAGTGTAGCAGCGTTCAGTTGCGATGTTTTCCCTCAATTTGAATTATTTGCCTGCCCACACAAATTTACTGTGGATCGCTAGCCGGACCTGAAGCAACACTACTTGTTTCACTAGATGAAGACTATGCTTCACATTCCGTGGGCTTCTTGCACAGACCTGCCCCTGCATCAGTGCACAACATGGTGACTCACAAGATATTATATACCGGAGACCAGGTACTGTACAGCATAACAATTTCTGAACTGATATCCCATGTTGTGCACTGATGCAGGGGCAGGTCTGTGCAAGAAGCCCACGGAATGTGAAGCATAGTCTTCATCTAGTAAAACAAGTAGAGTTGCTTCAGGTCCGGCTAGCGATCCACAGTAAATTTGTGTGGGCAGGCAAAAAATTCAAATTGAGGGAAAACATTGCAACTGAACGCTGCTACACTGTAGCGTGTTAAGGAGCCTACGATATATTCTTCATCTACTCTGAGTTTGTGTCATAGGCAGCTGCTGCGTAGAACAAGCATTGCCGGTCTTCTTTATATGGAGCTGCTCCACACACAGTGTTCTGTCTAGCACCGATATACTGCTGTTTAAATGGAATGGAGGATGGACTGGGGTTACATACATATGCAGTAAAATACTTGGTCTGATTCAAGTATACATGCTGTTTGAGTTAATAAAGGTTGCACTGTTTGGACCTATTGTTGTCCTTTCTAATAACTATCTATGTTTTGCTGGAGTGCAATGTGGATTTGCATATGGCTTATGATTGGAGGGTGGGCGTGCTATCCTCAAGCAGAGCTCAGCCCTTTTCTTGGGGAATGCCAGCACCATCCAGAATATTTCAGCAGGAAATAAAAAAGTAAAATGTACTAAAAGCATTGTTTTTCAAAATTCCTATACATATCTCATTTAGTTAATTAGGGAATTTATTACTGGTATATGATCCATGATTTTAGTGTACACTGGCCTTTTAAAAAAATGATTCTAGGAGCCAGATTTAGTTTTTTTAATAAATGTGTTAATATATATATATATATATATATATATATATATATATATATACACACACATACATACATACATACACGTGTGTGTGTATATATATATATATATATATATATATATATACAGGGAGTGCAGAATTATTAGGCAAATGAGTATTTTGACCACATCATCCTCTTTATGCATGTTGTCTTACTCCAAGCTGTATAGGCTCGAAAGCCTACTACCAATTAAGCATATTAGGTGATGTGCATCTCTGTAATGAGAAGGGGTGTGGTCTAATGACATCAACACCCTATATCAGGTGTGTATAATTATTAGGCAACTTCCTTTCCTTTGGCAAAATGGGTCAAAAGAAGGACTTGACAGGCTCTGAAAAGTCAAAAATAGTGAGATATCTTGCAGAGGGATGCAGCACTCTTAAAATTGCAAAGCTTCTGAAGCGTGATCATCGAACAATCAAGCGTTTCATTCAAAATAGTCAACAGGGTCGCAAGAAGCTTGTGGAAAAACCAAGGCGCAAAATAACTGCCCATGAACTAAGAAAAGTCAAGCGTGCAGCTGCCAAGAAGCCACTTGCCACCAGTTTGGCCATATTTCAGAGCTGCAACATCACTGGAGTGCCCAAAAGCACAAGGTGTGCAATACTCAGAGACATGGCCAAGGTAAGAAAGGCTGAAAGACGACCACCACTGAACAAGACACACAAGCTGAAACGTCAAGACTGGGCCAAGAAATATCTCAAGACTGATTTTTCTAAGGTTTTATGGACTGATGAAATGAGAGTGAGTCTTGATGGGCCAGATGGATGGGCCCGTGGCTGGATTGGTAAAGGGCAGAGAGCTCCAGTCCGACTCAGACGCCAGCAAGGTGAAGGTAGAGTACTGGTTTGGGCTGGTATCATCAAAGATGAGCTTGTGGGGCCTTTTCGGGTTGAGGATGGAGTCAAGCTCAACTCCCAGTCCTACTGCCAGTTTCTGGAAGACACCTTCTTCAAGCAGTGGTACAGGAAGAAGTCTGCATCCTTCAAGAAAAACATGATTTTCATTCAGGACAATGCTCCATCACACGCGTCCAAGTACTCCACAGCGTGGCTGGCAAGAAAGGGTATAAAAGAAGAAAATCTAATGACATGGCCTCCTTGTTCACCTGATCTGAACCCCATTGAGAACCTGTGGTCCATCATCAAATGTGAGATTTACAAGGAGGGAAAACAGAACACCTCTCTGAACAGTGTCTGGGAGGCTGTGGTGGCTGCTGCACGCAATGTTGATGGTGAACAGATCAAAACACTGACAGAATCCATGGATGGCAGGCTTTTGAGTGTCCTTGCAAAGAAAGGTGGCTATATTGGTCACTGATTTGTTTTTGTTTTGTTTTTGAATGTCAGAAATGTATATTTGTGAATGTTGAGATGTTATATTGGTTTCACTGGTAAAAATAAATAATTGAAATGGGTATATATTTGTTTTTTGTTAAGTTGCCTAATTATTATGCACAGTAATAGTCACCTGCACACACAGATATTCCCCTAAAATAGCTATAACTAAAAACAAACTAAAAACTACTTCCAAAACTATTCAGCTTTGATATTAATGAGTTTTTTGGGTTCATTGAGAACATGGTTGTTGTTCAATAATAAAATTAATCCTCAAAAATACAACTTGCCTAATAATTCTGCACTCCCTGTGTATATATATATATATATATATATATATATGTCACATAGTAATCATAATAAAATCAGTATGGTGGGGTATATGTGCAATGAAAGTATGTTTATATAATATATTGCAGGGGGTATGCATGAAGAGACCAGGGTGATATTGATATGAAGGGGGGGTATGCATGAAGAGACCATGATGATATTGAATACAAAGGGGGTATGCATGAAGAGAGTAGACCAGGGTGATATTGATATGCAGGGGGGTATGCATGAAGAGACCATGATGATATTGAATACAAAGGGGGTATGCATGAAGAGTGTAGACCAGGGTGATATTGATATGCGGGGGGGGGGGGGGGTATGCATGAAGAGACCATGGTGATATTGAATACAAAGGGGGTATGCATGAAGAGAGTAGACCAGGGTGATATTGATATGCAGGGGGGGGGTATGCATGAAGAGACCATGGTGATATTGATAAGCAAGAGTGGTATGCATGAAGAGAGTAGACCAGGGTGATATTGATATGCAGGGGGGGGGGTATGCATGAAGAGACCATGGTGATATTGATAAGCAAGAGTGGTATGCATGAAGAGAGTAGACCAGGGTGATATTGATATGCAGGGGGGGTATGCATGAAGAGACCATGGTGATATTGATAAGCAAGAGTGGTATGCATTAAGAGAGTAGACCAGGGTGATATTGATATGCAGGTGGGGGGTATGCATGAAGAGACCATGGTGATATTGATAAGCAAGGGTTGTATGCATGAAGAGAGTAGACCAGGGTGATATTGATATTCAGGGGGGTATGCATGAAGAGACCAGGATGATATTGATATGCAGGGGGGTATGCATGAAGAGACCATGGTGAAGTGATTTCTATTTCAAAATGACCTGCAGAAAATTTTTAACTGAAAAAAATCTCATCGCAGAAAGTGAAAAAAAGTTCTGCTTCTGGGATGAATGTTATATATATGATACAGTGTGACTGTAATTTAAAAGAGATTAGGGCTTGGGCAGCAAAAGAGCTAAATGCCCTTTTAAGGGCAATGCCCATACAAATGCCCTTTTCAGGTTTTACTTTATTTTTATTTTGTGGGTTTGGGGGTGGGGGTTTGTATACTGTTAGGGGGGGGGGGGGGTTGTTTTTCTTTAGTAGGAAAAGAGCTATTATCTTTAGGGCAATGCCCTACAAAAGACCCTTTTAAGAGCCCTGGGTAGTTTATTATAGATTAGGGTTTTTTTTTTTTTTAAAGTATCAAAAAGGAATATCCCAAAACAAAGGAGTGTTGGTAAAAGTATTCAATCCTTTATTCAAAACATCTTGTAAAAACAGCAACTTCAGTAAAACAATTCAATGTGACCTGAACACAAAGAATTGTTTTACTGAAGTTGCTGTTTTTACAAGATGTTTTGAATAAAGGATTAAATACTTTTACCAACGCTCCTTCGTTTTGGGATATTCCTTTTTGATACTTTGGATTGTCTAGTGCACCTGTTGTCCCAAGCCGAAGGATTGCAGAGGAGAAAGGATCCACCGGAGAGAACAGTATTGTCAGTGGAGCATGATGTCATAAGTCAAGGCCGAAGACTGGGAGCGAAGTAGGGAGCAGTGCCGAAGCGAAGAGATCACAGGCGTTTAAACCTCTCTGCAAAGGTAGCAATAATAGTCAAGCTGCAGAGGTGAGTTAGTGCAAATATATGCACACCAGTTTTTGGGTCGCCCGCCAGCCGAGTCTGGAAGCAGCAGGCACGACAAAGTTACGAGGCGAGAAGCAGAGGAGGTAAACCAGTGTTTTAAGAGCCCTTTACCGCTTATCCATATTGAGTCCGATTTGATTGATTGTGTAGGGGAATGAAAGGCAGCAGAGTCTCCTGTAATGGAGTTAAGGGATGAGCATGACAGGTTAGTGAAAATCCCAGTGCAGTGTAGTAGCAACAATGTTGCAAAGTTAGGTGAGGTTACCTCTTATAAGGGAAGTTCTGGAACAATCTGGCCTCTTCTGCCTGTTATTTTGCAAGGAGAAAGCTTCTGTGCCATCCTTCCAGCGAAGATGTCTTGTTCCAGGAGAAGTACTGCTGTGCCAATTCGCTACAGGGAGATGCCAGGGAGATCCTTGCGAAGTGCACCTAGAAGAGAAGAAGAGGTTGAGGACGTTGTGCCACCAACTCCGGTGAAAGACAGGCCAGTATCCTCTTCCATTCCACCCAGACATGTTACCCCTGCAATTGCAACACCCTCGGGGACTGCATCCGCCATGCCTGATACTGTTATGGTTATGGGCAGGGCGGATGCAGGGCCTGAGGGGGTGCCCTCACAATTAGATAGGGCAATGGAAGCCAGCCTAGGGGCCCTTACGGCCTCTGGTATGTCCCAGGAGGCGGCGGCTGTCGTGGGCCTGTTTAAGGCTCTTACTGCCGCCGTCCTGCCTCCGGTAGTGCCCCCTGCAATGTTGGGGCCTAGTGTCTCTCAACATCCGGCCGGGCCTTCTGGGCCTAGTCCGGATGCATCATTGGTGGCGCAGTCTGCGGCGCTGTCGGGGCCTTCTCCTTCCCACCAGCCTACCACCCCTTCCGGTCCGGGCCCCAGCACATCATTGGTGGCTCAGTCGGAGCCTGCAACCTCTAACGCAGGCTCCGGTTGCGGCCTAGCGTCGACCGCGCCCACTTCCGGTTTGACGTCTGCCGCGCGTGACGTCACTTCCGGACGGAACAGGGAGTGGCAAGAGGAGCTCCAGGGGCCAGAAAGAGGCCTAGCCGGGTACTCGCCACAGGTGAGTGGGGAGTATCCAGGCAGGCCTGCTCCGCTGCGCAACGCTCTGCAGCCTTAGGGCCTGGGAATAGGACGCCATTAATGTATGGGAGGCGCGGCTTGCAAAGGGGGAGGCTCAGGGGGCCCAAGCTTGGCAGACATGAGTATGGGGGTGCGCAGCGCTCAAAGGGGGAGTCAGAGAGCACCACTGCGGGCCCCTATTAGCGCACATCATGAGCAGCAACCAGGGGAGAGTGTGGCAGCGGCTGTTGCAAACGTGCAAATTATGCAGCAGGGAGGCACAGGGGCGCTGCGCAGCTCTAGGGCAAATGCAGAGAGGGGTCAGCACGCAGGTGCTGAAGCAGTGCGCAGCTCCAGGGTCATGACCACCCAGTCAGAGGCAGTGGGTGAATGGAGTGGGGATCATGATGTGGAGGGTGCGAATGTGGTTCCTATTAGGGCCGGGGCTAGCACATCTACCCCCCTCAGGGGCGGTAGTCAAGGGGGACATGTGGCAGGCCTGGATACTCCCCTCTTGTTTGCTTCTTCCTTGCAGGACACAATCGCTTCAGCGCAAGTGTCGGAGACCTCCAGCACAGCAGGAGCGGGGACAGCCGTGCAAACAGCAGGAGGAGGATCAGCAGGAGCAGCATCAGAATTGACGGCACCTTCCACCTCTGCAGCTGGTGAGAGAAATTTATTGCAAATGTCACACACTCAGATGGGGGGAGGAAGCTAGGGCTTAATAGCAAGGGCCAGCATCGCATGTTTAGGATGCTGAAGCTTCTAGTTGCAGAGCGAAATCAGGCTAGAGGTCCATTCGATGCTGCCGGCAGGGCAGAGCGTCTCTGCGGCCTCTGCGAACAGCGCTGCGGAGGGGGTTAGCGCAGGACAGGTGCAGGAACAAGCGGTTAGTGTGAGAAAAGTGACACTGCAAGGGGATTCATACCCCTGCAAGATACACTGCCTTCATGCACATCTGAAGCCCAAGACGGAGCAGAAAATTCGTGATCACAAATATGTGAACATGTTCAAGCTGTCGCTGGAAGCACAGTGGGACAAGGAGCGCAGCGAGGATGGTACTGGACCTAAAAAGTTCCAGCGCCCAGATAAGTTTGAAGAATGGAGGCGGTGCTTCCAGGTCTTCTCCTCCTGTTACATAGAGCAGAGGCCGAAGGCCGCCGTGGACGTGATTAAGTATGCGGAAGTTATAGAATGCATTTATAACAGATATGGGGAAGGCATGTGGAGAGAATACGATAGCGAATTCCGGAGGAAAATGGTCGGGAACCCCGTACTTAATTTTGGGGTCAAGGACTTGGACCTATGGTCCCTACTTGTCCCTGAGAAGGGGGGGCGATTACGCGCGCAGGGCCCCCTAGGCCCCAAGGTCTCGTCAAGTGGCGGGGCAGAGAGTGTTGGCGGTACAACGAAAAGCAGTGTGATAAAGGGACATACTGCTCCTTTTGTCACGCCTGCATGTACTGCGGCAGACAACACCAAGGCTGCGACTGCCCGAAGCGGAGAGAGAGTGGAGCTTACCACGGGGCAAATAAGGGGGGAGCTGGACAAAAGAGCTCCAACACCCCTGAGGCCTTGGTTGGCGGCCTATCCTGCCAGGGGAGATAAGAGCGAAATTGGTTAAGGAAATTGCCCTTGGGAGGTTTGCGGGTCCGTTTGCAAGGCCTCCCATCCCCGCGCTGGTTATTTCACCACTGGGGGTGGTCCCTAAGAAGGACCCGGGAAAATTTAGCTTGATACAACACCTGTCATACCCGAAAGGCGCGTCTGTCAATGACGCAATAGACCCGATGATAAGCTTGGTGTCATATCAATCCTTGGATCAGGCATTGGAGTTGGTGATAGCAGCGGGGCCGGGCGCGCTGCTAGCCAAGATGGACATTGAGTCCGCCTTTCGGCTACTCCCCTTACACCCCTCCTTATTCAGGTTGATGGGGTGTAAATTTGAAGGCAGTTATTTCATTGATAAATGCCTACCCATGGGTTGCTCGCTATCCTGTGCTTACTTCAAGGAATTTAGCATGTTTCTGCATTGGGCGATTGTGACAGCCACAGGCGGGGGAGTGGTCGCCCACTACCTAGATGAGTTTCTGCTGGTAGGCGGCATGGAAACTCGGAAATGCGACCGGCTCATGACAGTAATGAGGGGATTAATGGCACAATTCGGCGTGCCGCTGGCTGAGGATAAGACGCAGGGCCCCTGTACAAGACTCACGTAATTGGGGATCAAGATAGACACTGCTGCAAGGCTATGTCGTCTTCCCACTGACAAAGTGAATGCCATGCTCACAGCGGTGCGCAATGCGATGGTGGCGAGGAGCATGCCCACGAGGGAACTGCAATCAGTACTAGGGCTGCTCAATTTTGCATGCAAAATCATACCCATGGGTCGCGCGTTCAATAGGAGGATGGAAGCGCTGCTTTCCGCTCCCAAAGGTGCGCGTAGGGTCACCGTCTCGGAAGAGATGCGGGAAGACCTTAGGGTATGGGAGCGTTTTCTGCGGGAATTCAATGGCACGCTGCTCTGGCGTGCCCCCAGGGCCTCCAGTCAGACAGTGCACCTGCTGACGGATGCAGTGGGGGCATTCGGGTACAGTGCTTACCTTGATGGACAATGGAGCGCCGAACCATGGCCCCTGTCTTGGGTGCAGAGGGGCTTGACTAGGAACCTAACGCTCCTGGAGCTCTTCCCCATAGTCATGGCTATGGAGCTATGGGGACTGGTCCTACAGGACCGGTTCATTGTGTTTTGGACAGACAATGCTAGCATAGTGTTTGCCATAAATGGATTGTCTGCTTCCTCGCCTATAGTGGTTAGATACTTGCGCCAGATGGTGCTTAGGTGCTTGCAATACAATGTTCAGTTTGCTGCAAGTCACGTCCCCGGGTCAATTACACCCTTGCGGACGCGCTTTCAAGGTTCCAATGGGAGCAGTTCTGCAGACTGGCTCCCAACGCGGCAGCAGCTGGCTTACCTTGTCCCCCCTCTATTTAGCAGTTGGCGGGGCATTGAGGTCTGTAGGGCATGTGGTGCGGGCGTCCCTGGCGCCGAATACGTGGAGGGCCTATTCACAACACTGGGGTGAGTGGGTAGGTTATTGTCATGAGCAGGGCACTGCGGTAGAGGGAGCCCCTAGGGAGTTGTTCTTGAAGTGGCTCGCCGGTTGGAACTGTCTGGGGATTTCTAAAGGGGCTATGGCTAACAAGATAGCAGCTATCTCCTTTTTCTGAAACCTATTAGAATTGCCTAACATCACAAAGGGGTTTTTGGTACGTCAGGTGCTTAAGGGTTGGGGCAGGTTAGAAGGCAGGGCGAGAGATGCCCGGGAGCCGGTGACGTTGTGCAAGCTAGCCAAGTTGCTCAACGCCATAGGGGAAGTGTGACTTGGGCCCGGAGAGAAGGAGCTGTTCCAGTGTGCTTTCTCTTTGGCATTCTCCTCAAAGGAGGCGGTCAAGTCGGGTATGCAGTTGGACCATGTCAAATGGGCCGGGGATAATCTGTTATTGTTTATCCCGCATTCAAAGACGGACCAGGAAGGGAGAGGGGCGTGGTTGACCCTGACCCCTTCAGCCTCGGGTGCCTGCCCGGAATCGCTGACGCGGGCTTATACTGCGCAGTGCAGCGAGGTTCATCTCAGTTCTTGGTGCATTCGGATGGGTCCAACCTGTCCCTGTACCAATTCGTGGCAGTGCTGAAGAAGGTGGTGCTCGTGGCAAGTTTGGGGGATTGCAGAATCACTCCACACTCCTTTCGGATAGGGGCTGCCACCAGCGCAGCGGCAGATCTCAGCGGATAAAAAAGGGCTGTATCGCCCAGACGGGGTGCACCTGTCTGACGAAGGGCTGGCGATCTTCTTGGCAGACCTCAAAAGCGCCTTGGTTAGCCATATTTAGCTGGTGGCGGCAAGAGCCCGGTTGGGAGTGCCTGTCTCTTGTGGCGGGAGGTCGTAGCCTTTAACAATTGAGGGCGGAGTCTGCAGAGGTGACAGTCGGGCTAATGGGTGGGGGTGTTGTCCTCAGGTCATGACCTGGGGGGCCCCGCCCCACGGGTCTGCTGGCTGAAGATCCTTTAGGAGGTCCGCGCCTACTAGACAGAATGGGGTGGGGCCGCCTTTGCGGCCCCCTCTTGGCAGTTGCAATTCCACAACACCTGGCTGCGACCTCGGGTCATATAGAGTTAATAGTGATAATTTTTACTAGGCCTCGAATGCCGCCACAGGTTAAATATTTACTGACTTCCGTTGAAGTCAAGTTATTCAATTTGTTAATAAATATGACCATGTTATGGTCTTTAAACCCAGCTCTCTGTGTCGTGTGATTATTTGTTAGTATATAAGGTAAAGAAGTGTTACAAGGGGTTGGAACTACCAGATACAGCATCAGCCCTTAGGGGAATGAAAGGTAGCAGAGTCTCCTGTAATGGAGTTAAGGGATGAGCATGACAGGTTAGTGAAAATCCCAGTGCAGTGTAGTAGCAACAATGTTGCAATATTAGGGGAGGTCTTAAGCTTACCTCTTATAAGGGAATTCTGGAACAATCTGGCCACTTCTGCCTGGGATTTTGCAAGGAGAAAGTTTCCCTCCCTCCCAACCCTCTCTTTTTTGTTTTTGTTGAAAGGTTGATACAATCAACATATTGTTGGCGTCATTCAGGCAGATGGCTTCCTAATAGGTTGCTGATCTTTAGATGCGAAAGGCAAGGATAGGGTTAGTTGGCCTAGTCGTTGTAAGTCCTTAGCTGTAGTTTTAGGTGCTTCCTGGAAGGAGCCTTGCTGCATGGCTTGGCTTCACCAGTGCCTTAGAGGTAGAAGCGCATCATCAGATACATATATCTCCTAGCGGCAGGAGGTCGTAGCCTTTAACAATTAAGGGCGGAGTCTGCAGAGGTGACAGTCGGGCTAATGGGCGGGGGTGTTGTCCTCAGGTCGTGACCTGGGGGGCCCCGCCCCGTGGGTCTGCTGGCTGAAGATCCTTTAGGACGTCCGCGCCTACTAGACGGAATGGGGTAGGGCCGCCTTTGCGGCCCCCTCTTGGCAGTTGCAATTCCACAGCACCTGGCTGCGACCTCCGGTCATATGGAGTTAATACTGATAATTTTTACTAGGCCTCGAATGCCGCCACAGGTTAAATATTTACTGACTTCCGTTGAAGTCAAGTTATTCAATTTGTTAATAAATATGACCATGTTATGGTCTTTAAACCCAGCTCTCTGTGTCTTGTGATTATTTGTTAGTATATAAGGTAAAGAAGTGTTACAAGGGGTTGGAACTAACAGATACAGCATCAGCCCTTATATACACAACAGCGTTACTGACACATATATTGCTTGACTATCTGCAGTTTATTACTGGATTTTTGGAACATTTCTTTTTTTTTTATTTTGTCATGTTTTTTTTAAAGGGTATTAGAATAAGAATAATTTTTATTGTTTTGTATAATTTCGTTTATTTTTTGTAATGGTAGTTTTTTTATTTTTTGTAATTTTAGTGTTTTTTTTCTGTAATGGTAGGTTTTGGTGTAAGGTAGCTAAGATTTTATTTCACAGGTAATTTTTTATTTATTTTAACTAGGTAGTTATTAAAAAGTTAATAACTATTTACTAACTAGTATAACTAGTTAAAATAAATGCAAACTTACCTGTGAAATAAAAATAAAACCTAAGCTAGCTACAATATAACTATTAGTTATATTGTATCTAGCTTAGGTTTTGTTTCACAGGTAAGTTTGTATTTAGTTTTAAATAGGAATTATTTAGTTAATAATTGTAAGTTTAATTTAGCTATATTTTAATTATGTTAAAGTTAGGGGGTGTTAGGGTTATGGTTAGGTTTAGGTTTAGGGTTAGGTTTAGGGGTTAATATAGTTTAATTTAAGTTGTTGCAATGTGGGGGGCTGGCGGTTTAGGGGTTAATTGGTTTATTTAGTGGTAGTAATGTGGGAGGACAGAGGTTTAGGGGTTAATAGCTTTATCTAGTTGCGGGGATGTCGGGGAGTGGCGGACTAGAGTTATAGAGGGGAATAGGGGTTCATAACTTTAGTATAGTGGCAGCGACATCGGGATTAGGGGTTAATAGTTTTATTTAGGTGGTGGCGATATCAGGGGCGGCAGATTAGGGGTTAATAACATTATGTAGGTGCCGGCGATGTCTGGGGCAGCAGATTAGGGGTGTTTAGACGTGGGGTTTATGTTAGATTGTTAGGTTTAAACGTTATTTTGTTTTCTCCATAGACATCAATGGGGCTGTGTTACAGAGCTTTTCTTTCCGCGATCGCAGGTGTTAGAATTTTTTCTGACCAGCTCTCTCCATTGATGTCTATGGGGAAAGCGTGCACGAGCACGTCAAAACAGTGCTTGTTTTTGGTGTGGTATGGAGCTTAAAAGCACCATATCGCACGCACAAGCCAGGTTTTTTAAAACGTGTAATGACTGCAATATAGGGGGCTAAATAACGCAACTTTTCTTGCGTTCGTTAATTTCTCTATAGCGCGCTTAACTCGTATTCTAGCTGTTATTTATTTATTAATGTATTTGCTTTTTAAGGTTTCAAATGCGTTTTTGTGATACAGGTAACCTTTATAGTGAAATATCTTCTATGCAGTAAGAAGTAAACAGTTGCAAGATAGATCAGGTTCCATTGATTATAATAGAGCTAAAATCGCAGCAAAATTAGAAGAATCCATCCAAAATGAGGAATAAAAGCATGTCCTTTGTAAAACATAATACAAGGTCACATCAAAGCCATATAAACCTTCGCATTTCATGCTGGTACAGCACTTCATTAGGGATAAGTTATTGCCACTCCAACAGAGTTTATATAATATTATAATTATACTTTATTTATGAAGTGCCAACATATTCCACAGCGCTATCCATGGGTACAATTTACTTAACTAAAACAATGTTGTGAAACTTGTAAGAGACAGGACATAATTTGACGCGCACATACAGGAGGAATTGAGGGCCCTATTCCTGTAGGAAATTACAATCTAGAAGGGTAGGAGGTTGGGAAACAGGAGGTGAGGACTGCAAGAGTGAGAAAGAAGTTAATTCAGAGTTAGATGAGGGAATATTAGGTAAGTGAAAGTAATTTATTACTGAGTTGTGTGGTAGGCTTCTCTGAACAAAAAAGTATTCAGGGAGCATTTAAAGGAAGAAAGATTAGGGCAAAGCCTGACAGCACGAGGGAGAGTGTTCCAGAGGGTAGGTGCTGCACAACAGAAGTCTTGCAGTCTAGCATGGGAAGAGGTGATAGTCGAAGATGCAAGGAGCAGGTCATTGTTGGATCTTAGTGGGCGGACTGGAGTATACTTGTTGATTAGAGAGGATGGGTAGAGGGGAGCAGCATGGTGAGAGCTTTGTATGTAAGGGTGAGGATTCTGAATTTAATTCTACTGTGAATTGGGAGCCAATGAAGGGACTCGGTAGGTATAGCTTAGTACATTATATGCCAAAATGCATTGCTCTGCTGTATAAACAATTCACAAGTTATAAATCACAAAGTGTATATTTTTTACAGGCAAAACAGCAGAATTCTTTGGGGCATGCCCCGCAAAAGGCCCTGATCGGAACAGCCAATAGAATGCGAGCTCAATCTGATTGGCTGATTGGATCAGCCAATCGGATTCAACTTGATTCTGATTGGCTGATTCCATCAGCCAATCAGAATATTCCTACCTTAATTCTGATTGGCTGATAGAATCCTATCAGCCAATCGGAATTCGAGGGACGCCATCTTGGATGACGTCCCTTAAAGGAACCGTCATTCTTCAGTTGGAAGTCGCCGGATGAAGATGGGTCCGCGGTGGAGTTCTTCAGGATGGAGCCGGTCCTCATCGGATGAAGATAGAAGATGCCGCTTGGAAGATGATGGTTGCCAGTCCAGATCTACTCTTCTTCCCAGATAGAATGAAGACTTTGGAGCCTCTTCTGGACCTCTTCAGCCGGAAGATGGATGTCTAGCCCCCGCTTGGGTTGGATGAAGATTTTGGAGCCAGGACGGATCGGTGAACCTGGTATGGTGAAGACAAGGTAGGATGATCTTTAGGGGCTTAGTGTTAGGTTTATTTAAGGGGGGTTTGGGTTAGATTAGGGGTATGTGGGTGGTGGGTAGTAATGTTGGGGGTTTGGCAAAAGAGCTGAACTTCTTGGGGCATGCCCCGCAAAGGGCCCTGTTCAGGGCTGGTAAGGTAAAAGAGCTTTGAACTTTAGTAATTTAGAATAGGGTAGGGCATTTTTTATTTTGGGGGGCTTTGTTATTTTATTAGGGGGCTTAGAGTAGGTGTAATTAGTTTAAAATTGTTGTAAGATTTTCCTTATGTTTGTAAATATTTTTTTATTTTTTGTAACTTAGTTCTTTTTTATTTTTTGTACTTTAGTTAGTTTATTTCATTGTAGTTATTTGTAGATATTGTATTTAATTAATGTATTGATAGTGTAGTGTTAGGTTTAATTGTAGGTAATTGTAGATATTTTATTTAATTAATTTAATGATAGTGTAGTGTTAGGTTTAATTGTAACTTAGGTTAGGATTTATTTTACAGGTAATTTTGTTATTATTTTAACTAGGTAACTATTAAATAGTTATTAACTATTTAATAGCTATTGTACCTGGTAAAAAAAATTACAAAGTTACCTGTAAAATAAATATTAATCCTAAAATAGCTATAATATAATTATAATTTATAGTGTAGCTATATTAGGATTTATTTTACAGGTAAGTATTTAGCTTTAAATAGGAATAATTTATTTAATAAGAGATAATTAATTTCGTTAGATGTAAATTATATTTAACTTAGGGGGGTGTTAGTGTTAGGGTTAGACTTAGCATTAGGGGTTAATACATTTATTAGAATAGCGGTGAGCTCCAGTCGGCAGATTAGGGGTTAATAATTGAAGTTAGGTGTCGGCGATGTTAGGGAGGGCAGATTAGGGGTTAATACTATTTATTATAGGGTTAGTGAGGCGGATTAGGGGTTAATAACTTTATTATAGTAGCGCTCAGGTCCGGTCGGCAGATTAGGGGTTAATAAGTGTAGGCAGGTGGAGGCGACGTTGTGGGGGGCAGATTAGGGGTTAATAAATATAATATAGGGGTCGGCGGTGTTAGGGCAGCAGATTAGGGGTACATAGGTATAATGTAGGTTGCGGCGGTTTATGGAGTGGCAGATTAGGGGTTAATAATAATATGCAGGGGTCAGCGATAGTGGGGGCAGCAGAATAGGGGTTAATAAGTGTAAGGTTAGGGGTGTTTAGACTCGGGGTACATGTTAGAGTGTTAGGTGCAGACGTAGGAAGTGTTTCCCCATAGCAAACAATGGGGCTTCGTTAGAAGCTGAACGCGGCTTTTTTGCAGGTGTTAGTTTTTTTTTCAGCTCAAACAGCCCCATTGTTTCCTATGGGGGAATCGTGCACGAGCACGTTTTTGAGGCTGGCCGCGTCCGTTAGCAACTCTGGTATCGAGGGTTGAAGCTGCGTTAAATATGCTCTACGCTCCTTTTTTGGAGCCTAACGCAGCCTTTATGTGGACTCTCAATACCAGAGTTACTTTTATGGTGCGGCCAGAAAAAAGCCGGTGTTAGCTTTTCGGGTCCTTACCGCCAAAACTCTAAATCTAGCCGTAAATTAATCCTATTTAAAACTAAATACTTACCTATAAAATAAACCCTATGATAGCTACAATATAACTAATAATTATATTGTAGCTATTTTAGGATTTATTTTTATTTTACAGGCACATTTAAATTTATTTTAACTAGGTACAATTGCTATTAAATAGTTATTAACTATTTAATAGCTACCTAGATAAAATAAAGACAAATTATCCTGTAAAATAAATCCTAACCTAAGTTACAATTACACCTAACACTACACTATCATTAAATAAATTATTCCTATTTAAAACTAAATACTTACCTGTAAAATAAACCCTAAGATAGCTACAATGTAATTAATAATTACATTGTAGCTATCTTAGAATTTATATTTATTTTACAGGCAACTTTGTATTTATTTTAACTAGGTACAATAGTTATTAAATAGT
The DNA here is from genome assembly GCF_027579735.1 of Bombina bombina. Classification (NCBI taxonomy): domain Eukaryota; kingdom Metazoa; phylum Chordata; class Amphibia; order Anura; family Bombinatoridae; genus Bombina; species Bombina bombina. The sequence continues at coordinate 83,007,075 of NC_069501.1, forward strand.
TATTAACTATTTAATAACCACCTAGCTAAAATAAATCCAAAATTACCTGTAAAATAAATCCTAACCTAAGTTACAATTAAACCTAACACTACACTATCATTAAATAAATTTAATTTATTAACTACAAGTAGCTACAATTAAATAAACTAACTAAAGTACAAAAACCCCCCACTAAATTACAGAAAATAAAAAAAGATTACAAGAATTTTAAACTAATTACACCTAATCTAAGCCCCCTAATAAAATAAAAAAATAAATAATAAAAGTCCCTACCCTATTCTACATTACAAAGTAACCAGCTCTTTTACCAGCCCTTAAAAGGGCTTTTTGCGGGGCATGCCCCAAAGTAATCAGCTCTTTTGCCTGTAAAAAAAAATACAACCCCCCCAACATTAAAACCCACCACCCACATACCCCTACTCTAACCCACCCAAACCCCCTTAAATAAACCTAACACTACCCCCCTGAAGATCTCCCTACCTTGAGTCGTGTTCACCCAGCCAGGCCGAAGTCATCATCCAAGGGGCGCTGAAGATGTCTTCCATCCGATAGAAGTCTTCATCCAAGTGGCGCTGAAGAGGTCTGAAGAGGTCTTCCATCCGATAGAAGTCTTCATCCAGGCAGCGTCTTCAATCTTCATCCATCCAAAGCAGAGCGGAGCCATCTTCAAAGCAGCCGATGTGGATCCATCCTCTTCAACCTACTCGCCGAATGAATATTCCTTTAAGTGACGTCATCTAAGATGGTGTCCCTCGAATTCCGATTAGCTGATTGAATCAGCCAATCAGATTTTTCCTACCTTAATTCCGATTGGCTGATAGAATCCTATCAGCCAATCGGAATTCGAGGGACGCCATCTTGGATGACGTCACTTAAAGGAATATTCATTCGGCGAGTAGGCGTTGGTTGAAGAGGATGGATCCGCGTCGGCTGCTTTGCAGATGGCTCCGCTACGCTCCGTTATGGATGAAGATTGAAGATGCCGCCTGGATGAAGACTTCTATCGAATGGAAGACCTCTTCAGCGCCCCTTTGATGATGACTTCGGCCCGGCTGGGTGAACAAGACTCAAGGTAGATAGATCTTCAGGGGGGTAGTGTTAGGTTTATTTAAGGGGGGTTTGGGTGGGTTAGAGTACGGGTATGTGGGTGGTGGGTTTTAATGTTGGGGGGGTTGTATTTTTTTTTACAGGCAAAAGAGCTGATTACTTTGGGGCATGCCCCGCAAAAAGCCCTTTTAAGGGCTGGTAAAAGAGCTGGTTAATTTGTAATGTAGTATAGGGTAGGGACTTTTATTATTTTGCGGGTTTTTTATTTTATTAGAGGGCTTAGATTAGGTGTAATTAGTTTAAAATTATTGTAATCTTTTTTAATTTTCTGTAATTTAGTGTTTGTTTTTTTTGTACTTTAGTTAGTTTATTTAATTGTATTTAATTGTAGCTACTTGTAGTTAATTAATTTAAATTATTTAATGATAGTGTAGTGTTAGATTTAATTGTAACTTAGGTTCGGATTTATTTTACAGGTAATTTTGTATTTATTTTAGCTAGGTGGTTATTAAATACTAGTTAATAGTAACTATTTAATAACTATTGTACCTAGTTAAAATAAATACAAAGTTGCCTGTAAAATAAATATAAATTCTAAGATAGCTACAATGTAATTATTAATTACATTGTAGCTATCTTAGGGTTTATTTCTTAGGGTTTATTTTACAGGTAAGTATTTAATTTTAAATAGGAATAATTTATTTAATGATAGTGTAGTGTTAGGTGTAATTGTAACTTAGGTTAGTTTTTATTTTACAGGTAAATTTGTCTTTATTTTATCTAGGTAGCTATTAAATAGTTAATAACTATTTAATAGCTATTGTACCTAGTTAAAATAAATACAAAGTTGCCTGTAAAATAAAAATAAATCCTAAAATAGCTACAATATAATTATTAGTACAGTTGCAAGAAAAAGTTTATGAACCCTTTGGAATGATATGGATTACTGCACAAATTGGTCATAAAATGTGATCTGATCATCATCTAAGTCACAGCAATAGACAATCACAGTCTGCTTAAACTAATAACACACAAAGAATGAAATGTTGCCATGTTTTTATTGAACACACCATGTAAACATTCACAGTGCAGGTGGAAAAAGTATGTGAACCCTTGGATTTAATAACTGGTTGAACCTCCTTTGGCAGCAATAACTTCAACCAAACGTTTCCTGTAGTTGCAGATCAGACGTGCACAACGGTCAGGAGTAATTCTTGACCATTCCTCTTTACAGAGCTGTTTGAGTTCAGCAATATTCTTGGGATGTCTGGTGTGAATCGCTTTCTTGAGGTCATGCCACAGCATCTCAATCGGGTTGAGGTCAGGACTCTGACTTGGCCACTTCAGAAGGCGTATTTTCTTCTGTTTAAGCCATTCTGTTGTTGATTTACTTCTATGCTTTGGGTCAATGTCCTGTTGCAACACCTATCTTCTGTTGAGCTTCAGCTGGTAGACAGATGGCCTTAAGTTCTCCTGCAAAATGTCTTGATAAACTTGGGAATTCATTTTTCCAACGATGATCGCAATCCGTCCAGGCCCTGATGCAGCAAAGCAGCCCCAAACCATGATGCCCCCACCACCATACTTCACAGTTGGGATGAGGTTTTGATGTTGGTGTGCTGTGCCTCTTTTTTCGCCACACATAGTGTTGTGTGTTTCTTCCAAACAACTCAACTTTGGTTTCATCTGTCCGCAGAATATTTTGCCAGTACTGCTGTGGAACATCCAGGTGCTCTTGTGCAAACTGTAAACGTTCAGCAATGTTTTGTTTGGACAGCAGTGGCTTCCTCTGTGGTATCCTCCCATGAAATCCATTCTTGTTTAGTGTTTTACGTATTGTAGATTCGCTAACAGGGATGTTAGCATTTGCCAGGGACTTTTGTAAGTCTTTAGCTGACACTCTAGGATTCTTTTTCACCTCATTGAGCAGTCTGTGCTGTGCTCTAGCAGTCATCTTTACAGGATGGCCACTTCTAGGGAGATTAGCAGCAGTGCTGAACTTTCTCCATTTATAGACAATTTGTCTTACCGTGGACTGATGAACGGCAAGGCTTTTGGAGATACTTTTATAACCCTTTCCAGCTTTATGCAAGTCAACAATTCTTAATCGTAGGTCTTCTGAGAGCTCTTTTGTGCGAGACATCATTCACATCAGGCAATGCTTCTTGTGAAAAGCAAACCCAGAACTGATGTGTGTTTTTTATAGGGCAGGGCAGCTGTAACCAACACCTCCAATCTCATCTCATTGATTGGACTCCAGTTGGCTGACATCTCACTCCAATTAGCTCTTGGAGATGTCATTAGTCTAGGGGTTCACATACTTTTTCCACCTGCACTGTGAATGTTTACATGGTGTGTTCAATAAAAACATGGCAACATTTCATTCTTTGTGTGTTATTAGTTTAAGCAGACTGTGATTGTCTATTGTTGTGACTTAGATGATGATCAGATCACATTTTATGACCAATTTGTGCAGAAATCCATATCATTCCAAAGGGTTCACATACTTTTTCTTGCAACTGTAATATTGTAGCTATCTTATGGTTTATTTTTAAATAGGATTAATTTAGTTAATAAGAGTAATTTTTATTTACATTTATTAAAATAATATTTAAGTTAGGGGGGTGTTAGGGTTAGTGTTAGACTTAGGTTTAGGGGTTAATAAATTTATTATAGGTGGCGATGGTATAGGGGGGGCAGGATAGGGGTTAATAAGTTTAATATAGGTGGCGGCGGGGTCCGGAAGCTGCGGTTTAGGGGTTAAACAATTTATTTAGTTGCGACGGGGTACGGGATCGGCAGGATAGGGGTTAATAAATTTATTATAGGTGGCAGCGGTATAGGGGGGCAGGATAGGGGTTAATATGTATTATGTAGGTGGCGACGGGGTCCGGGAGCGGCGAATTAGGGGTTAACATATTTATTATAGTTGCGGTGGGGTCCGGGAACGGCCGTTTAGGGGATAATAAGTTTATAAGAGTGGCGGTGGGCTCCGGGAGCGGCGGTTTAGGGGTTAACATGTTTAATATAGGTGGCGGCGGTGTAGGGGGGCAGATTAGAGGTGTTTAGACTCAGGGTACATGTTAGGGTGTTAGGTGTAGACATCTCCCATAGGAATCAATGGGATGTCGTGCAGCAGCGAACATGAACTTTCGCTATGGTCAGACTCCCATTGATTCCTATGGGATCCGCCGCCTCCAGGGCGGCGGATTGAAAACCAGGTACGCTGGGCCGGAAAAGTGCCGAGCGTACCTGGTAGTCATTTGATAACTTCCAAAAGTAGTCAGATTGTGCCGAACTTGCGTTCGGAACATCTGGAGTGACATAAGAATCGATCTGTGTCGGACTGAGTCCGGCGGATCGTAGCTTACGTCACAAAATTCTACTTTTGCCGGTCTGTAGGGCTTGATAACTTAGGCGAATCAGCCTCGCCACAAATACGCTGTGGAATTCCAGCGTATTTGAGGTTGACGGCTTGATAAATAGAGGCCAAAGGGGTTTGAATGGCTATTAAAGGTAATCATCCTCACCTGTGATCTGTTTGCTTGTAATTAGTGTGTGTGTATAAAAGGTCAATGAGTTTCTGGACTCCTGACAGACCCTTGCATCTTTCATCCAGTGCTGCACTGTTGTTTCTGGATTCTGAGTCATGGGGAAAGCAAAAGAATTGTCAAAGGATCTGCGGGAAAAGGTAGTTGAACTGTATAAAACAGGAAAAAGATCTGAAAAGATATCCAAGAAATTGAGAATGCAAATTGCAGTGTTCAAACTCTAATCAAGTGGAAAATGAGGGGTTCTGTTTGATAACATGCAGCATTCATCTTGCCAATAATTCTGACCAAATTCCCTGTGCCTTTGTAGCTCACAGATCCCCAAAACATCAGCGATCCACCTACGTGTTTCACAGTAGGAACGGTGTACCTTTCATCATAGGCCTTGTTAACTCCTCTCCAAATGTAGCGTTTATATGGCCAAAAAGCTAAATTTTGGTCTCATCACTCCAAATGACTATGTGCCAGAAGGTTTGAGGATTGTCTCTGTGCTGTTTGGCGTATTGTAAGTGGGATACTTTGTGGCATTTGCGTAGTAATGACTTTCTTCTGGCGACTCGACCATGCAGCCCATCTTTCTTCAAGTGCCTCCTTATTGTGAATCTTGAAACAGCCACACCACATGTTTTCAGAGAGTCCTGTATTTCACCTGAAGTTATTTGTGGGTTTGTTTTTGCATCCCGAACAATTTTCCTGGCAGTTGTGGCTGAAATTTTAGTTGGTCTACCTGACCGTGGTTTGGTTTCAACAGAACCCCTCATTTTCCACTTCTTGATTAGAGTTTGAGCACTGCTGATTTGCATTCTCAATTCCTTGGATATCTTTTTTTATCCCTTTCCTGTTTTATACAGTTCAACTACCTTTTCCCGCAGATCCTTTGACAATTCTTTAGCTTTCCCCATGACTTAAAATCCAGAATCGTCAGTGCAGCAATGGATGAAAGATGCAAGGGTCTGTCAGGAGTCCAGAAACTCATTGACCTTTTATACACACACACAAGAAAACAAGAAAACAGATCACAGGTGAGGATGGTTACCTTTAATAGCCATTCAAACCCCATTTGTGTCAACTTGTGAGCATGTTATCAGGCCAAAAACACCAGGGTATGTAAACTTTGGATCAAGGTCATTTAGGTAGTTTCTGTTGTCATTATGATTTAAAATGTGTAAACACAGTTGATTGATAATAAATGGCTTCAGCCAAACACTAACCATGAGTGAAAGAAAAGTGTTTGTGTTATCATTCATATTCTCTGAAAAATGGCCAAGAAATCATAAATTCTGACAGGGTATGTAAACTTTTGAGCACAACTGTATTTGCAAGGCTAGTCAATTCTAATCCTCACCCTTTTCTGTGTCTATTTGTGTCTCTACTCACTTGCAAGACGCAGAAGACAAATTGTAGGTGTGTACTCTAATAACATGTTTTATCAACAAAGCAAGTGGTTAGAAAGAAAAAGTTTTTTTTAAAAAGAAACACAACTCAACTGAATTTATTGAAGAATTGATAAATAAAACATGCATACTTATTTTACCTTTTCTGCAATATATGTAACTAAAGTGAATTTCTAATTGCACCAAACACATTAGCAGGTTAGCACTTTAAGTGATATATTTATGAGGCATCTTCAGAATCTTTTACAATATCTCTCTATACTGTTACACTTATTTTCACTGAAATAAATCCAATAATGCAAAGAAATTGAATGCAGAAAGCCCTGAGTTTAACAATATGATATCATAATATATAATCATTATTATTATTATTATTATTAAAATGTATTTATAAAGTGCTAATATTTTATGCAGCGCTGTATGGAGGTGTATTATATTCCTTAAAGGGACATTGTACACTAGATTTTACTCTGCATACATGTCTGGTAGATTATCCATTTATATAGCTCATCTGGGAGTGTTTTTGTAAAAATGTACAGTTTTGCTTATTTTTAAATAACATTGTGCTGATTTTCAGACTAACGAAGCCACAAAGTTTTAGCTGTATACTGAGGTCTACAGATTCCTGTGGTACCTGTTTGTATTGTATGTATTTTCATTTGCAGGAGAGGAGAAGTTTCTAATGTTCTTGTCCCAGTCTATCCTCATCAACTGGGAGCTTCTACTTAAGTTTTTAAAAGGTTTTATACTGGATTTTTATATCACTATCTGTGCATATTCTTCTTTATAGTAGTGTCTATTACATGTAGCTATTTGAAGATTGGTGTATACTGTCCCTTTAAGGTAAAAACAGTACTAGTGTAACAATGACAAGTTGTACAAGGGTAAGTTACACACATTGCACAAACTTATTTAAAAACAATACAAAAATTCCCATAAAACACTAGGGGGCCAAATTACGAGTGGAGCGCTGTCTTAACATGCATAAATAGTTGCCCCAATTGACCCCAAAATAAAGAGGACAGTACATTAACGTACAATAAATATGACCATTTTTATTTAAAAAAACTGCACCTTAAGTGCCTTTACTTGGAGGTCAATGGCGGACTGTGTTTTCTCTATAAATATATATGTACGCACCTGTAAAACCAGCACACATTTACATGCTATGGTATTACTGACTGGAGCACAAATATCGCCCTTGCATAATTGTGCTCCACTTGTATCCTGGCACCAAACGTGGTTTTGTTTTCGTGTGTGTGTAAGTAGGAAACAGGGATTAGTTTCACCTGTGTGGGCCTACACTATAAATTTAGGTCATTAACTCTGTGAGGTCTTGCTCTGTGAGGGCTTGCTGCATTCCGTTTCTCTGTGCTAAGTAAGTTTTTCTGTTTAAGTATAGAGTTAGAGAACTAAGGGAGTTTTGAAATGTACAAACCTGAGTCAAACAAATTTGACTAGAAAGTTTGCACCTTTATAGCACTTCTGTCTCCCCTTATACTAAAGTGAAAGTCAATTCTAGCATTGTACAAACGCTAGGATTGACTATTGAAACAAATAAAGGGGACTTTCATTCATGAAGTATAAGATACTTCATGTAGAAAGCTCCTTTATTTGTTTCAAATGATCGCTGTTCTTAGCTGCTACAGCAGCCCACGTCTAAAAAATTTTCTTTTGCTAAGAGGTGACGTTTTCACCTCTTAGCCAATAGCCGTGCGGTAAATCAGGCTCCCATGGGCACCAAGCCAGATTTACTGCACGGCTATTGGCTAAGAGGTGAAAACGTCACCTCTTAACAAAAAACTTTTTTAGCCGTGGGCTGCTGTAGCAGCTAAGAATGTCGATCGGTTAAACAAATAAAGGAGCTTTCTACATGAAGTATCTTATACTTTATGAATGAAAGCCCCCTTTATTTGTTTCAATAGTCAATCCTAGCGTTTGTACAACGCTAGGATTGACTTTTACTTTAAGGACATCATTTTGCAAGGGGTAGAAACCTAGTTTTTGTTTAAAACATAACTATTATTTCTAAAATTAAAACAGATATGTGAAATTAAAAACACAAATGGGATTCAGAGATGCGTTATCAAAATGCTATTTCTGCACTACTGGTGATCAAATGATAACTATAGAGAAGTATCTAGTATGGTGTATCAGTACCTAATGTGCTAGTAATAGACTAACAGTCAACATAGGACCTATCAAAGATTGAAATATAGGGGTATTATAAAGCACTCATAGCCACTGGTAATCTCTACATACTATTATATAAAAGGCCAAGTGTGTTTGTCCGAAGCTGTCATGCGCAGTACAGACAGCACGAGGACAAACACACCTGGCCTTTGAGTCCCTGCTGGTGATCTGCACAGCGGCAGAAGTGGGCGTGACCGGGCGTGAGCGGGGGCATGGCCAGGCATGAAGGGGAGTGGCCAACGTGAATGGTCATGAAGGGGCGTGGCCTGACGTGAAGGGGCGTGACTGTGCGTGGTCGCACGATGGAAGATGGGAGAGAGAGAGAGAGAGAGAGAGGGGAGAGAGATAGAGAGGGGGGAGAAAGAGAGGGGGAGAGAGACAGCAAAAGACAGGGGGGAGAAAGAGAGGGGGAGAGAGAGAGCAAAAGACAGGGGGGAGAGAGACAGTAAAAGAGAGGGGGAGAGAGACAGCAAAAGAGAGAAGGGGAAAGAGACAGCAAAAGAGAGGGGGAAAGAGACAGCAAAAGAGAGAGGGGGAGAGAGATAGCAAAAGAGAGAGGGGGAGAGAGACAGCAAAAGAGAGAGGGGGATAGAGACAGCAAAAGAGAGAGAGGGAGAGAGAGCGCAAAAGAAAGGGGGAAGAGAGACAGCAAAAGAGAGGGGGAGAGAGACAGCAAAAGATAGAGGGGGAGAGAGACAGCAAAAGAGAGGGGGAGAGAGACAGCAAAAGAGAGAGGGGGAGAGACAGCAAAAGAGAGAGCGGGAGAGAGACAGCAAAAGAGAGGGGGAGAGAGACAGCAAAAGAGAGGGGGAGAGAGACCACAAAAGAGAGAGGGGGAGAGAGACAGCAAAAGAGAGGGGGGAGAGAGACAGCAAAAGAAAGTGGGAGAGAGACAGCAAAAGAGAGGGGGAGAGAGACAGCAAAAGAGAGAGGAGGAGAGAGACAGCAAAAGAGAGGGGGGATAGAGACAGCAAAAGAGAGAGGAGGAGAGAGACAGCAACAGAGAGGGGAGAGAGACAGCAACAGAGAGGGGGAGAAGAGCGCAAAAGAGAGGGGAGAGAGAGAGCGCAAAAGAGAGGGGGAAGACAGAGTGCAAAAGAGGGGGGAGAGAGAGAGCGCAAAAGAGAGGGGGGGAAGAGTGCAAAAGAGAGTGGGGAGAGAGAGCACAAAAGAGAGGGGGAGAGAGCGCAAAAGAGAGGGGTGGAGAGAGAGCGCAAAAGAGAGGGGTGGAGAGAGAGCGCAAAAGAGAGGGGTGGAGAGAGAGTGCAAAAGAGAGGGGGTGAGAGAGCGCAAAAGAGAGGGAGGGGGGAGAGAGAGCGCAAAAGAGAGGGGGAGAGAGACAGCAAAAGAGAGAGGGGAGAGAGACAGCAAAAGAGAGGGGGAGAGAGACAGCAAAAGAGAGGGGGAGAGAGACAGCAAAAGAGAGAGGGGGAGAGAGACAGCAAAGGAGAGGGGGGGATAGAGACAGCAAAAGAGAGGGGGGAGAGAGAGCACAAAAGGGAGGGGGGAGAGAGAGCAAAAGAGAGGGGTGGAGAGAGAGCGCAAAAGAGAGGGGTGGAGAGAGAGCGCAAAAGAGAGGGGGGTGAGAGAGCGCAAAAGAGAGGGGGGAGAGAGCACAAAAGAGAGGGGGAGAGAGAGCGCAAAAGAGAGGGGGAGAGAGAGCGCAAAAGAAAGGGTGGGAGAGAGAGCATAAAAGTGAGGGGAGAGAGAGCACAAAAGAGAGGGGGAGAGAGAGCACAAAAGAGAGGGGAGAGAGAGGGGGAGAGAGCACAAAAGATATGGAGGAGAGGGAGAGCGCAAAAGAGATGGGGAAGAGAGAGAGCGCAAAAGAGATGGGGAAGAGAGAGAGAGCGCAAAAGAGAGGGGGAGAGAGAGAGCACAAAAGAGAGGGGGAGAGAGAGAGCGCAAAAGAGAGAGGGAGAGAGAGAGCGCAAAAGAGTGGGGGAGAGAGATCAAAAGAGAGGGGGTAGAGAGAGCACAAAAGAGAGGGGGAGAGAGAGCGCAAAAGAGAGAGGGAGAGAGAAAGCGCAAAAGAGAGGGGGGAGAGAGAGAGCACAAAAGAGAGGGGGAGGGAGAGAGCGCAAGAGGTGGTACTGCAAAAAATGGCCCGTGTGAACGGGCTTTAGGACTAGTATGTTATAAAATAACTGCACATCGATATGGACAGCTAGCATACAGAGGGTACTATATTTAACCTGCTTGCCAGTTAGATCTGATTTCAACCTGTATGGTGTGGATTTTTACCGGTAAAGGGTTAATAAATAAATGTAGTTATGAGACAGTGTTGTCCAATTGTTATAAAATGATTTGCAATAGATAGATTAGGTGTGGGTCACCTTAATATGGTAAGTGATATTTATAAAGCCTACAAAAAGTAGAAGGCTAATAAGTATATGAACCCATCTTTGATTAATCCACTATTGCCCTTGTTGTAAATTCGTAAATAAACCTTTTATTAATCTGATGTTGATACTCTGCCCCTCTGACAGTATTGTGTAGTATTGTGATTATCTACAGCTGGGTGGTCATAGCTTTGGCGTTAATTACAATTTAAGCTATGTAGGAATTTCATATGCAGTTGTGCAGCAGAAGTCTCTGTTGTCTAAATGTTAGAATCACAGTGTATCACAGACAGTATTATAGAGATGTGGCACAATAAATTGCAACAGAAGGATCGAGTAAGTATCACAGACAGTATTATAGAGATGTGGCACCAAGGATCGAGTAAGTACCACAGACAGTATTATAGAGATGTGGCACAATAAGATGCAACACAAGGATCGAGTAAGTACCACAGACAGTATTATAGAGATGTGGCACAATAAGTTGCAACAGAAGGATCGAGTAAGTATCACAGACAGCATTATAGAGATGTGGCACAATAAGTTGCAACAGAAGGATCAAGTAAGTATCACAGACAGTATTATAGAGATGTGGCACAATAAGTTGCAACAGAAGGATCGAGTAAGTACCACAGACAGTATTATAGAGATGTGGCACAATAAGTTGCAACAGAAGGATCGAGTAAGTATCACAGACAGCATTATAGAGATGTGGCACAATAAGTTGCAACAGAAGGATCAAGTAAGTATCACAGACAGTATTATAGAGATGTGGCACAATAAGTTGCAACAGAAGGATCAAGTAAGTATCACACTTGGTTAATGTGCAACACTTTAGGAGCTGATGGAATAAATAAATGTCAACCTATGGTTACTTCGGTGTTACTATTATACATCTCTCATAATATTGTCTGGTATTGTAAATGCCTACATATGAGCAGACGCTAACCCGGTAATTGTTCCGGTTGTTTTATGTTCAAATACTGAAAATAGGGGAAAGATGAAAGCCTTTGTATATGCTCTACGCGGTAGATTGTTCCACCATTAAATAGTAGGATAAACCATAGCTACAGTAATTACGTTTGGCTATATAGTGATATATATTTACATACAGATCCATTGTGTGCTTATTTTTAGAAAATCTTTCTTAATCAACAATGGCATCGAATCTCATTGCTTAAAATAAAACAGTAAAGTGTGTTGTACATCTAACAACCCTCCCTTAACATGTTTCGCCGTGTAGGTTACGGCTTTCTCAAAAGGTGACGCGCAACGGCATCCACCGGTGTATATAGCATAAGCCCCACCCCTTCTTCAAGCCCAAACAAATCAAAGGCATCCTTGGTTCGATTGAAACAAAAGTTATGGTGATACCATTTGGGTGACCCGAGGACCAATCAGGAGTCTATATTTTTGTGATTGTGTTTTGATTCATATCATAATGCAGGTAGCATATAGCTATTTGATTGTATTGGGTATATATTTATTTAGATTGCTAAATTGTTCGCATTAATATTATACAGTTCTTTGTTATTCAGTTATGTGATATTCTTCTTGGGTTTGTACTAGATTTTGATAGATTATTAAGAAAAATTGTTTTTAGTGTAAAGAATTGTATGTATGCGAACGTGTTGTAATGCCTAGTATCAATTATTTAACAAGTAAACGTCTATGTTTATAGTAATTGTGTTATTGTAATATACATGGGCAGCAATTAGAACATTTCATTAAGTATTTAAAATGTGCCCATAAATATTATTTATCATCAACTTTCTACCAGCCTGACTTTAAAAGTGGAAATCAAGAAGTATGGATGGTAAATTTAGGTTATAATCCAAAATAATATCAACTCTCATTTTTCAAAAGGATTTCAATAGTGCACTCGGTTCTTAAAATGATCAAAAGAAAAAGAAAAGAATATGTTTGTGTACACACAAACTAGTTTGTACCAAGTGTAAGTGATGCAAAAGTAAAGTTTGATGACAAGTGATAAATCAGTTTTTGGACATGTATGCATTAATGTCATCTGGTGATAATGGAAGTTGGAGATATAAGATAAGATAAAGAAGGATTTGAACAAAATAAGAAAAAACTGATCATTGACAGGTTTGGTAAACAGCATAAAATTAAAACCTACATCAGTTGTATTTTATCTTAATTCTTCAACTAGCCAAACGTAATTACTGTAGCTATGGTTTATCCTACTATTTAATGTTGGAACAATCTACCGCATAGAGCAAACGTATACAAAGGCTTTCATCTTACCCCTATTTTCAGTATTTGAACACAAAACAAGCGGAACAATTACCGGGTCAGTGCCTGTTTATATGTAGGTATTTACAATACCAGACAATATTATGAGAGATGTTTAATAGTAACACCAAAGCATCCCCACATTATCGTTGTAGTGCTATTGCAACTCTTTGTTTGTGGAGTTTTTAAATTGTTTGCTGTGTAAGGTGTGCAAAGATTTTAAATTTCTGTTCAACTCTTTTTGCTTACTTTTAACTGATTCCTTTTTTTTTCTTCCCCCCCCCCATCTTCTTTGTGTGTGTTTATATGCGTGTGTATATGTGTGTGTGTGTATATATATATGTGTGTGTATATGTATGTGTGTGTGTGTGTATATGTATATGTGTGTATATGTATGTGTGTGTATGTGTGTATATGTATGTGTGTGTATATGTATGTGTGTGTATGTGTGTGTATATGTATGTGTGTATGTGTGTGTATATGTATATGTGTGTATATGTATGTGTGTGTATGTGTGTATATGTATATGTGTGTATATGTATGTGTGTGTATGTGTGTATATGTATGTGTGTGTGTGAAATTAGGGGAAGGAGTAGTTTCACCTGTGTTGGCCTACACTATACATTTAGCTCATTAACTATTTGAGCCTTGCTCTGTGAGGCTTTCTTTCTTTAAGTATAGAGCTAGAGAAATAAGTGAATAAGGGCAAATAAGGAGTTGGAGTAACTAAGGGTGAAAATTATTTTTAGGTTTAAGTAAAAAGAATCTCATTTAGTGTACAGATTGCCATATGTTTGCATCACTGGACCAGCCACTTCAGGGGTCATATCTGAGGCAAGTGTGAGAATATTGTCTCTTTAGAAGCTCGTATTAGAGTTCTGGAGAAACGAATTGCAACACTGCGTGATATTCAGACACTTGAAAGGGAAATGGATATGACTCTACAAATTGTTAATGGTTTTAGCAGTGGGAATGGAGAGAATTCAGAGCCTTTCCTGAAGTAGCTGGGTCGCAGTTGGAAGGGGAAGTAAATGTAAGCGGAAATGGCAGGCCAGTTCTGAACTGGTACACCCCTGATTTTCCAAATTGAGTGTAGATGTTAGGGATTTCAGTTCATGGGTGGCAATGTCAGAGAGAGCTGTTCTGCCTAATATACAGGTAGATTACAAGTTGTGCATTCGTATTTTAACACTGAAAAAATGTTAGTGTTAAAACAGCACCACAGTCATGATTTGAATCAGCCAATAGAGTGAGAGCTACTTAAATCCTATTGGCTGATTTTAACAACCAATAGGATTTTAGCAGCCCTAATTCCTATCGGCTGATTTAAATTTTTCAGCCAATAGGAATGCAATAGTACCCCCAGTATAAAAGGGGTACCTTGAATTTCAATCCTCAGTGTGCGGAGGACGATTGCATGAAGAGGACCTCCACGTCGGATTGATGGAGCTCTGCCTAGACCTCTGACTTGGACCTCCTCCTGGACCTCCACTTTGGACCTTCGCCTGGACCTCTGCCTTGAACCTAAGCCTGGACCTCCGCCTTGGACCTTCACCTGGACCTCTACCTCCGTGCATCGATGGCTCTGCCTCCGCAGGGATGCTGGTCCCACGATGGATGAAGATGGAGCCGCCTGGATGAAGATGGAGCCGCCGGGATGAAGATCGTTCAAGCAGGAATTCAACAACTGTGAGTACCTAAAGAGGGGTTAGTGTTAGGGTTTATTTAAGGTTTTTTTGGTTTTTTTTTTTTAGTTTAGGGTTTAGGCTTTTTGTAAAAGTGCTAAATGCCCTTTTCAGGGCAATGCAAAAGAGCTAAATGCCCTTTTAAGGGCAATGCCCATACAAATGTACTTTTCAGGGCAATGGGTAGATTAGGTTTTTTAGATAGTTTTTTTTATTTTGTGGGTTTGAGGGGGTGGGGGTTTGTAATGTTAGTGGGAATTTGTTTTTTTTTCAGGTAAAAGAGCTGTTTAACGTAGGGCAATGTCCTACATAAGGCCCTTTTAAGGCCTGTTGGTAGTTTATTGTAGATCAGGTTTTTATTTTGGGGTGTTTTTTTGTTTTGTTTTTTTAAAGGGTATTAGAATAGGAATAATTTTTATTGTTTTGGATAATTTTGTTTGTTATTTTTTGTAATGGTAGGTTTTTTTATTTTTTGTTATTTTAGTGTTTTTTATTTTTTGTAATGTTAGGTTTTAGTGTAAAGCAGCTTAGGTTTTATTTTTATTTCACAGGTAAGTTTGTATTTATTTTAACTAGGTAGTAAATAGTTAATAACTATTTACAAACTAGTCTAGCTAGTTAAAATAAATGCAAACTTACCTGTGAAATAAAAATAAAACCTAAGCTAGCTACAACTTAACTATTAGTTATATTGTAGCTAGTTTAGGTTTTATTTCACAGGTAAGTAGTTTTAAATAGGTATTATTTAGTTAATTGTAACTTTAATTTAGCTCTATTTTAATTATGTTAAAGTTAGGGGGTGTTAGAGTTAGGGTTACGTTACGGTTTGGGTTAGGTTTAGAGGTTAATATAGTTTAATTTAGGTTGTTGCGATGTGGGGGGCTGGTGGTTTAGGGGTTAATAGGTTTATTTAGTGGTAGTGATGTGAGAGGCCAGAGGTTTAGGGGTTAATAGCTTTATTTAGTTGCGGCAATGTCGGGGATCGGGGTTAATAGATTTATTATAGTACGGGTGATGTTGGGGTGCAGGGGAATAAGGGTTAATAACTTTAGTATAGTGGCGGCTATATCGAGAGCGGGAGATTAGGGGTTAATAGATTTATTTAGGGGGCGGCGAGATCGGGAGCGGCAGATTAGGGGTTAATAACATTATGTAGGTGTCGGCGATGTCGGGGGCAGCAGATTAGGGGTGTTTAGACATGGGGTTTATGTTAGGGTGTTAGGTTTAAACGTAACCTTTTTTTTTTCCCATAGACATCAATGGGGCTGCGTTACGGAGCTTTTCATTCCGCGATTGCAGGTGTTTTCTGACCCGCTCTCCCCATTGATGTCTATGGGGAAAGCGTGCACGAGCACTTCAAAACAGCTCTTGTATTGTGTGCGGTATGGAGCTCAACACAACCATATCGCACGCACAAGCCGGCTGTTTCAAAACTTGTAATGGCTGCGCTATAAGGGGTGAAAAAACACAACTTTTGTTGCATTCATTAAATTCCCTATAGCGAGCATAACTCGTAATCTACCTGATAGTGAACAGTCCTTCAGTCATTTAAAAGGAGCATACTATAGTGAACAGTCCTTCAGTCCTGGAAGAGGGGCATACAAGTCTGGGCCTGAGGCAGATGTTGGTTGTAGGAGACTCAATTATTAGTTGAAATAGTTTTTTATTGTTGAACATACTTGACAAAACAAAGTGGCTTTGAACATTACACATTAATCATCTTACATATCAGCATCATAACTCAGGTTGAACAATGTGCAACTGCTATGCAGTATGTTTCAGTACCTAAATGGAGGTTTCTTATGAGGGAGGTGAACATCATGTCCAAAGAAGAAGAGAATTTGAGCAGTATTGTCCTTTCGTGTCCCCTCTCTCCCTTTAGTTCCCATAAGTTTCATCTTTAACCTCACTTTTCCCGTAACAAAAAATTGCAACATTACATTTCAAACACATTAACTCCAGTGCTAAACGAAAATAAATTAGTATAAAAGAAATAATACAAAAATAATACAAAAAAAAATATTTTTAACAGTAAAAATAGTAACAAAAATAACAATAACAATAACTTGCCTGCCTCTTTATCTTTTTTACTGCTGTTGATCCAGGGAAGGAGCCCGCGGTCTCATTATCGAACATGGGTTTGTACGTACAGTCTTTGTCTCATATCCCCCATGTCCACTTGTTTGGTTATCTACTTATTATCGTGATCTGGTGTCTGGTCACTATATTTGTGGTCCTATAAACCCTTCAATATCCAGTAGTTCCATACTTTTAAAAATCGTTCATGGGTATCTTGTGTGAAGGATGCTAGTTCTGACATCCTATGGGTATATTTAATCTTTTCCATTACCTCCCCCCAGGTGGGTGCTCCTGTCTTCCAGTATTTAGCCATGCATATCCTGGTAGCTGTACAGAGGGTGCGAATGAAAGTGTTTATAGGTGCATTAAAAGGGTGGATGTGTTCATTTAGTAATGCTTGTGATGCCGTCAATATAATATTTTCAGATAACACCTCACTCAATAGAGTAGATAGGTTGGTCCATAACTGTTTTATGTGTGGACAGTCCCACCACATATGAATGTATGTACCTGTCTCCTCGCATCCCCTGTAACAGTTTTTACTACCCTTTGAAGTGTAGTGTGAGGTGACTATCGGAGTGAGGTACCACCGAAAAGTGGATTTAATGCAATTTTCCTTGAAGTCTGCGCTGATTAACCCTTTCCCGGCTGCCTGGAAAATAGTTTCCCATTCCTTCCTTGTATGTGTTATATTTATGTCTTTTTCCCACTTCTCCATTGATGGAGTTTTAGAAGTAGCCTTAGCCTTCTGTATCGCTATATAGATGTTGGAGATGAGTTTTTTGTTCCTGACCACGGAACCAGAACATTTCTCTAGTATCGTCAAATTTTTTCTAGGGTTTCGGGGTACAGCTTTTGTTATGGCCGATGCTAATTGTAGATATAAAAACCAGTGTAATTTTTCAGGTTCTAATTTCTCCTGTATTTGTAGATATGAAGCCATCCTCCCTTTGTGTAGGAAATCCGCCACCCTATATAACCCCTTATTTTCCCATTTCCCTATTTGTGAATGAAAGTCTGGGTTAATAATTGTTCTAATCGGTCTCATCAGTGAGTCCCCTGGAAGCAACTGAAGAGATGTCGTTAGTGAATACCACATAGACATCATCTCTTCCGTTAGTCTCGAGGTCTGCGTATTTTTTGGTGGTTGCCCCGGTCGTTCCCAAAGTATGTCATCCGGGTGTTTGCTTCCCGACAAAAGGGTCTCCACTCTCACCCACACCAAATCATTTGGTGTCTTACCGAACAGAGTCGTCTGCGCTAACCTCGCCGCTTGATAGTAGTTCAACAAGTTTGGAACTCCCACCCCTCCAATTTGTTTGTGTAGTAATAGTGTACGGGAAGGGATCCTAGCCTGTTTGTTGCCCCTTAGAAAACCTATCAGATCCGTCTGTAGTTTATTAAGTTCTAATGGGGGGATTCTGATTGGCAGAGCGCGGAAAAGGTACAGTATCCGAGGCAGAATGTTCATTTTAATAGCCGATAGACGACCATACCAAGAAAAGCCGCCTGTCCTCCAGGAGCTTATATCTTTCCTAATTGTCTTATATAGTGGGGTGTAATTAAGTTTATATAGTTCTGCTACGTCACTTGATATTCTAATTCCAAGATATTTGATCGACTCTTTAGCCCATGAGAAAGTAAAATTGGCCTCAATTACTTTTTTAGTATGATTTGGAAGGGCAATAGGTAGTGCCTCGCATTTATCTAGGTTTATCTTATAGCCTGATATGGTCGAGTAGTTTTGTAGTATTTGATATAAGTATGGTAGGGATTTCATCGGTTTAGTCAGAGTCAGGAGGACATCATCCGCAAACAGAGAAATTTTGAATTCATGTCCTCCTATCTCGACTCCATGAACCTCTGGGGTCTGGCGAATCATCGCTGCCAAGGGCTCTATGCATAGCGCAAACAGCAGTGGCGAAAGGGGGCAGCCCTGTCTTGTCCCATTCCGTATTTCTATAAGTTTTGACTGATAGCCAGCCGCTCTAATATGGGCTGTGGGGTGGGAATAAATGTTCCTAATAGCTTGTATAAAGGGACCTTTAAATCCCGATTTCGTTAGGACCTCCATCATAAATTCCCAATCTATCCTATCAAACGCCTTCTCCGCATCCAGAGATAGGACCAGAGAAGGCGTTTGCGTCTTGTTCAGGTAGTCGACCAGGGAGATCATACGTCTGGTATTATCTGGTGCCTCTCTTTCTGATATAAAACCCACCTGATCCGGGTGAATCAGGTCAGGGAGGTACTGTTTAAGTCTGTTCGCCAGAATTTTGGTAAAGATCTTTATGTCTTGATTAATGAGGGAAATAGGTCTATAGCTTTGACATAGTTTGGGGTTTCTACCTGGTTTTGGTATCACAACAATCTTGGCTTGTAATATTTCTTTTGGGATATCCCTACCTTGCAAAATGTCATTACAGAATTTTTCTATATGTGGGATTAAAGTGGTTTTGAAAATCTTATAGTACTCTCCTGGGAAGCCATCTGGGCCTGCTGCTTTTCCCGGTTTGAGTTCCTTAATCGCTATAAGCACCTCCCTGGTCGACACCGCTTTATTTAAATCGTCATTGATCTTTTGATCTATGTGTCTAAGTTTTGCGTCTACTAAGAATTGGTGTCGTAGTTGTCTAGTCTTGTCGTCGTGTGCAGTCTTCTCTCCATCATAAAGATGGGCATAGTAATGGGCAAAAATGTCTGCTATCTCTTGGGGGTTAGAAGTAGTCGACCCATCTTCTTTCTGCAAGTGTGGAATCGCATAAGATTTAGTCTTTTCTCTGAGTTTGTGTGCTAAATATCTGTCCGGCTTATTAGAGAACAGAAAATATTGTGATTTTAATTTTTGGGCTGCTCTGAGGGATGCTTTGTTTAGAATTGTTGCTAATTCGGTTCTTTTAGTTTGCAATTCTTGGAAAGTGTCTGCTGCTAGATTCTTCTGGTGTGTTTTAGTCAGAGTGTCTATTTGTGCCTGTAAAGAGTCGATCTGAGATAAATTAGTCCTGTGTAAAATAGCTTTTTCTTTAATAAGTAATCCCCTTATGAAAGGTTTATGAGCTGCCCATGCATTAATTGGATTGGTGGTGGTGCCTGTGTTTAATTCCCAGTACTCTATTAATTTGCGGGATATAAAATTATGTGTTGTCGGGTTATGGATTACATACGGGTCAAAGTTCCATGAGCGAGCTGTACTGGTTTGGAATGTTTCTTTAATGTCCACTTGGACTATTGAATGATCAGACCATACGCATGCATGGATAGTGGAGGCCCTTAAATCTGGGATCCAAATCTGGCTCACATAGACATAATCTAGTTTAGAGTAGATTTTATGTGCATGGGAGTAGTATGTGTAATCTGTGGTTTTGCCATATAAGGTGTCCCAGGAATCTATTATGTTGTGAGATAGGAAAACCTCTTTAATCTTTTTGACCAAGGAATTGTGTCTCAATTGTTTCTGAGTTAACTTATGTTCTCTTGTGTCTAAGTGTGCATACATTGATATATTGAAATCCCCCCCTATCAGTATCCGCGCCTGAGACCATTGAGTGAGCAAGTATGAGATATGTGAGAAGAAAGAAATTTGTGTCTCATTAGGTGCATAGACATTACATAGGACTATTTGTTTGTCTCGAAGTGTCCCTCTTAGTATCAGAAATCTCCCCTCTGAGTCTTTGATTGTTTCCTCTACTACAAATTTTAGGGATTGATGAAGTAAAATTGACACTCCCCTCTTTTTTTTGTCTGTTGTAGCATGGAAATGTTGGGTGAAGCATTTCAACCAGTATTTTGGTACTATCTCTTTGGTAAAGTGTGTTTCTTGTAAATAGATGATGTTAGCTTTTAGCCTAGAGTATTGGTTCATTGCTGTCCTCCTTTTAATATTCGAATTTAGACCCCTCACATTGTGTGTAATTAGTCTAATGTCCCCCGTCATTACTTACAGTTTGTTTGTTTTTTTGTCTGGGGCTCCTCCCCTGAATCCACCTCTAGATTATGTGTAGTAACCATCTGTAGTTTTTGAAGAAATATGGTTCCTTCCTTAGTCACCTCAAACAAACAGGCAAAACAACATGTTAGAACAAAAATCAACATCAGAGTAAGTGCTGATAATAACAAAAAACTTATCTTCTCTATAGTAAGAAAAACAGTAAACAAAAAAAATAAAAGAAATCCCAACCCCCTCCCTCCAATCCACATAAACAACATTTCTTAAATACATTTTACCTTCACTGCTTGTAAGCTTAATGTCTAGTACAGGAAATTTAAGGTTTCATCTTTCTTCTTTTGTTAAAAAAGGAAGAAGAGAAAAAAAAAGAGAGAAAAAAAAAACAAAAAAAGGGGGGGGGTAAAAGACCCCCACCTCCTCCTAATCAACCAGATGTATGTGTAACTTCTTACATTGCATAACCTAATTGCCTTGCTTCTGAATAAGCATGGATAAAGCAAAAGAAGAGAAAAGAGCAGTGCCTTGTGGCATCACACCCTGGAAATACATCTAGTCTATAACTTGACTAGCATACCCTCAATTAAGTTAACAGATAAAAATGTCACATTTTAGCTTTTCTTTTCGTCACCCTGGTCCATCTCTGTCGTTGTGGTTGGCCCAGGTCAGTTGGTTTCTGTGATGTGTCTTCTGGTGTTTTAGCTTGCGGCAAATCCGGAACCTCCAATTGTAGTTTGCTGCATATTGCTGGGATCTCCAGCTGTTCTTTTAGACTTAGAGATTTCCCATTATGGAAGATATGGAGATTAAAGGGAAATCCCCATTGGTAGCTTATCTGATTCTTCCTCAATAGGGTAGTGAGTGGTTTCAGAAGGAATCTTCGTTGAAGAGTCTTGACACATAGATCCTGAAAGAATTGGATGACTGTCCCTTGGAATTTAAAAGTGGGATTTTTTCTAGATGCCGCTAGAATTGCCTCTTTCTCTGTGAATCTGAAAAATTTCACGATTACGTCCCTGGGTGGGGCATCTTCTTTGGGTTTGGCTCGTAGAGCTCTATGAGCTCTCTCCAGTTGAAACTTTTCATCGTCAACTTCCCCAGTAATTGCTTGAAAAAGTTGGTGTAGATAGATGTTTAGTTCGTCAGCAGGGACTGATTCTGGTATTCCTTTCAGTCGCAGGTTGCATCTGCAGCTTCTATTTTCGAGATCTTCTAATTTCTCCTGAATCTCATTCATTTCTTGTTGTTGATCCGACATCTGATGTTTCAGGGTTGATAAATCTTCTGTGTTAGTGATTTCTGCTTCCTCTAATGTTTCCACTCTGGTGCCTAGTTCTGTGATGTCACTTTTTATTTCTGCAAGGCTATTAGTGACAGTATTTTGGAAAGAATCAAATTTCTCCCACAGTTTGTCAAAATTCTTATTAATGTCCTGCTTAGACACCAGGGATTTTAGATCAGCTTTTGTAGCAGGTATAGAATCTTCGTCGTGGAGTAGTGAGTCAGTGTCAGATTCAACCTCCTCTTCTGCGTTATTACTTGCATTTTCTAAAGCTTTTTCCCCTCTTGCTGGTTTGAAAAACAAGGCAGCCGCTGATGCTTTGGGCCCTTGGGAGGGTTTATTTTCCTTCCTGACTGACATGGCGGCAAGGGAACAGAACCCAGTCAAGTGCTTGAGAATTCCTTTCTTTTGGACTCAAAGATAGAGAGCTGATACCTATTGGGGTAGTTTCACGTTTTGTAGCCAGATATATGCAGGGTGAGTGTAAAGGATGTGTTTCTGCTTTTTCCTGTGCTGTAGCTTTAAGTTTTCTTCGTTACTGAATTGTGTATCACATTTCTGACTAGGGTGTGCGTAGTTATAGGGTCAGCCTTATTACATTTTCAGAAGGATTTAAAGGTTTCTATAAATTCCTCCCAGCCAGTCAGAAAGCCCAGGTGTTTGTCGTAGATAGGGAGTTTGCATGAATAATCCTAGTAGTTATGTTGATACATGTTGCTCAGAGCAGGCCCTTTTCTAACTAGCAGATATCTCTAAACAGCGGTGCAATGGCCATTTATAGCTATTTTCAGCTCTTTGCAATATTAAAATGTCCCACATCCACATGTTGCTATATAAAGGTTTTCTCTTCCTCTCTATCTCCACTCCTGCTTGAACATGTCAAGGGTTTTCACTGACCCCCCTAATTTATTCTGCTCTCAAACCGCTGCAGTTTCCTAGTGTCTGAACATGCAGCGTAGCTTATAGTAGCTCAGACCTGGCGTCTTTCATTAGCTCCTTTGTAGGATGTTAGAGTTGTAATGTCCCACAATAAACTTTTATTTGATTACATCCCTCCTTCATTTCCGCAACCTGACTGATCTAGGTCACATATGCCACAGCCGTTCAATAAAAGCATGTACTTTTTTCCTTACTTGTCTGTCAGACTTTTCTTTATGTCCGGTGAGCAGAGCCCGTTAATGAGGAGCGGTGCCTGTTAAAGCTTTTTGCAGCTCGTTTGTTAGCTGTTACCCCAGTCTTAGAGTAAAGTTTGTCTAGCCACGTGGGCAATATGGCGTCTGGGTTCTTACCGCTGCTGCCTAAAGTACTTTGAGCGTTCCTGCAGCGTTCTTGTTTCACCTCTTCATCATTTGTCCGAGTGTTCTACTCCTAGTCACCCCAGTCCTGAGTGATTTTGAGGATTCTACTGGTTCTGTAGTAACCTTAAATTGAGCAGTGTTTGCGGAGCTCAGTAATCACAGCTCCATCTTAGGACGGCTCCAAGCCCCGCCTCAGGAGACTCAATTATTAGGAAGGTTGACAGGGTAATTTGTCATCAAGATCCCTTAAATAGAACAGTTTGCTGTCTTGTCATGTTAGGCATATTGTGGAGTGTATTAAAGATTGTTAGAGAGATTTGGGTCTGATCCTGCAGTCATGGTGCATATTGGTACTAATGAAGGAATCAGAAGGAGATGACTTCAGGGAGTTAGGTAGCTAGCTTAAAGCAAGGACCTCCAAGGTAATGTTTCCAGAGATATTACCAGTGCCATGTGCTAACCTAGTAAGGCTAAAATAGCTATGGTCAGTTAATTCTTGGTTAAAAACAGTAAGGATGGATTATATCTGAATGACATAGATTTGGGTGTGTTTGGGGAGAGGGTGGTAGCACGGTTAGATAATCTTTTTAACTAGGCAAAGGGTGGAAGGGTCAGTCCGAACATAATAGAACAGAGAGATCAGTCTGTGTCAGATCTAGAATATTTAAAAGAAAGGAATGACAGAAGAGTAGACTTAGGAAATGTCACCTTTTTTAATGGGATAAATTTAAGATCAACTGGAACTTTTATTGGAAGTATA
This sequence comes from Bombina bombina, assembly GCF_027579735.1. Lineage (NCBI taxonomy): Eukaryota > Metazoa > Chordata > Amphibia > Anura > Bombinatoridae > Bombina > Bombina bombina. The sequence continues at coordinate 83,030,902 of NC_069501.1, forward strand.
TTAAGATTTGTATAGGTTGAACGCAATGGATATCTGTCTTTTTCAACCTCATCTTCTATGTTATTATGTTTCTTGCTTCGCCTCTACAGGAAGGTAGTAAAATCAGCCTGTCAGGTCCTGAAGCTATTGTCTGGGTGTGTTACCAGCCATGCTATGAAGAAGTCATTAAGGAATCGGACAAAGGGGGAAATGTAGTGGTCATGAATCGTGACTACTACATTAATGAAGCTCATAGACAGCTAAACGAGGAAGATGTCTATACAAGACTCACTTTTAACCCCACAAATAAGTTTAAAGCCCAATTAGAGGATATCCTTAATTTAGGTAAACAAGTGGGTGCTTTTGCTGAGACACTTTTTGAAACATTACTACCCAGTAATCCATACACACCAATTTTTTATTTTCTTCCAAAATTACACAAGGACAGTCACAGACCACCGGGACGTCCCATTATCTCTGGGATGGGGTCCTTACTTGAACCCCTCTCTGAGCTAGTGGACACCTATCTCCAACCATTAGTCACAAATCTAATGAGTCACATAAGAGATTCAACTGATGTTCTTAATCATATGAATAACTTATCATGGGAAGATACCTATTGCCTAATGCTTTATATACATCCATCCCACACCACCATGGGTTAAAAGCATTATAATTTTTTCTGACCAATTTTTCTGATTATACTAAGGAAATCATAGATTTCCTGCTTACTGCTGTGGATTTTCTTTTATCTCACAATTACTTTCTTTTTGAGGGGTGTTGCTATCTCCAGAGACGTGGGACGGCCATAGGGGCAAAATTTGCCCCCTCCTATGCCAACCTATACATGGGTTGGTGGGAGGCCTCCCACGTCTATGGAGATGACAACCCCTTCAGAGAACATATCATTTATTACGGCAGATATATTGACAACCTGCTGGTGGTGTGGGATGGAGATCAAGAACTGGCCAAATATTTTGTTGCAAAGATCAACGATAATTGCATGAATCTAAAATTTACATCACAACACAGCACTGACCGCATAGAGTTTCTTGATTTGGACCTAACTGTGAACAGGGATCAGAAAATTGTAAATACATCTATTTTCAGAAAGCCAACAGGTGGCAACACCATATTGAATTACAAATCCAGTCACCCTGCACATGTTAAGAAAGCGATCCCTAAGGGTCAGTACATAAGAACCAAAAGAATATTCTCAGATACACAAACATTTGAAGCCCAGTGCCACTGCCAAATACTTGAAAATAGATTGGCCCAAAGGAATTATCCTATTCCATTGCTTAAAAAAACAAAGAAGAGGTAGACAAAATTCCAAGAGAGACTTTGTTGCAATATAAATACAAATACAAACATATACAAAATCGCAATACACTAGCCTCCCCAAATGAAAGCAAACTTGTATTTAGTACACCGTACAGTCTTGAGTACCAGAAAATCTGTAATATTATCAAACAATGTTTACCTATATTAGCCACTGATCCAAAGTTAGAGCAAATAGCTAGTACAGGATGTAGATATGTGGCTAGAAAAAGTAGGACCATTGGTAATATAATAGCACCCTCAGATCTGGCCAACACTAGTACTCGCACTTGGCTTCCACCTAGGCTAGGCTTCTTCAAGTGCAGGGCACAAAAATGCAATACCTGCAGTCATGTTGTGGAAGGAACAAGTTTTACTTCCACGGTAACACAATGTACATATAATATTAGACATAAACTCAATTGCAAATCCAATCATGTAATATATCTATTGACCTGCAGGGGGTGCCATATCCAATATGTTGGAAAAACAAAACGACTCGTTAAGGAGAGGGCGCAAGAACACATAAGGGACATTGAAAACCCTGATGTGTTCACCCCAGTGGCCAGACACTTTAAAATGGAGCATTCAGGCAATGCGGCTCTTATGTCCATACAGGCAATAGATCACGTGCCACCACATAAAAGGGGTGGGGATAGAATCCAAAAATTGGACTATAAAGAGGCACAGTGGATATTTCTACTAAATACTAGATGCCCACAAGGCATCAACAAAGAGAGTGATGTAAACCTCTTTATCTAATTTACTCCACAAGTTTATAATACTAATACCAAAAAGTCAGATATACAGCAGTACATAACAGGTATCACAACCTTATTAATTAAAGAACATTTTTGATTGCAGCTTAAATTCTGTGTGTGCAGCCATATATTTATTGATAAATTTCCCCCTTTGTCCGATTCATATACGCAAACAACAAAATAATTCTTAGTAATTATAGGTTAAATATTCCCCCCTTTGACCGATTTATATACACAAACAACAAAAAAAATTCTGGTAATTATAGGTTAAATACTAAATATCACCTTACAAAACCTTGTTTCAAATGTTTTAGACATAATACTTTCCTCTGCTCCAGATTATTAAGTCTATTCCAGCTATTTTCAAAGTATTCAGTTCCTCCTGTTTCTGTATATAGTAGAATCTAGAGAAAAAGTACAATAAGGGGTTAATCTTGTTTGGTTTTAATTGCTTGTAAATGTTGCTTTAAATAGGAGTATCAGTGAAGGCTCACATTCAGCAGTGAACAAGTGTGTGTGAGGCACACGAAACATGTCTGGTGGTGCTGCACTGATACCCCTTATTGTCAGTGTTAGAGCTACGGCTCTTTTTTGCTTTTAATATGTGCACACAATAAAGTTATTATTTTTATACTCTCCACTGACCCTGCTCTGATGCTTTGATGCAGTAGGTTGTTAGCCCTGTAGCCGAATTTCGTGGGGACTCTTTGTACTTAACTTTACGCCTTGGACAGAGGCGTGTCGGCTGGGCTCCCTACTTCCGGATTTGGAATCATCAGCTGCTGCAACCAACGGATCCCACGTCACACGCTGAAGCAACGCTACTCAAGCTGCCAGACATGCTCCCTGAAGGACCGGTAAGTGCCACATTTGTGTATTTCCTTCTCCATGCTATGAAGAAGCCTGGTAATAGTGAGGTTGGTTCTCAGAGGTTTGCTAATGTCTGCATGGTTTCAGGAGTAAAGCTTACGCTGTGTGTTCAAAGAGCAGGGTGTGCTAACAATTATGCATAATACTCTTCTATGTGAGAGACCTGCATGTACTATTTGTTACCCTGACATCAGAAGTGGCCCTCCAGCTAAATATACACCAAAAGATGGCTAGGAAGGCCTTTAAATGTGTGATACTTGGTGCTTGGTTATTCAATTATATATTTTCTAGCATTCCTGTTTCTGTTGCTTAAACATTGACCTGGCTTGATATTTGGATTCTGTTGTTTGTTTACCCCTCTAATCTGTTTCCTGTCTTGGATTGCTAACCCTGTTGCTCACCTTTGGAATTGTTCTCTGGATTCCTCTCCTGATGTTTGTTGACTACTACTGTCCTTACGGTTTCTGACCTTGGCAACCCTATTCTGACTACCCTTCTGCTATACTGAATTTTCCTAATGACTGGCTATAGTTATCCTATTCTGCAAAAAATGTCAGCTTTTTACAGCATCTGGCGAGGTAAGTCCTCTCTTACTGTTTAGGGCGAATGAACATCTTTTGCCAAATATATATGAACATGTCTCAAACCCCAGCCGCTGTAAACCACGCACCAACCTCATATATCAATCCACTTCCCCTACTTAGTTTTGCAACCCTATACCTTAAATGGCACCAGTTTGATCTTAGCCTATGCACTATAACAGCCATAATCATTGATAGGAATTAAACTACTGGGATTATTCACCCAAAAAGAGTTTACATTCGAAACAGCTTTTAATTAAACTAATTCCTGTGATACTGATTTGAGGAAGTAAAATCACCACCTAGTTCATAAAATAAAGAGCTATTTGAAAATGAAAAACCTAAAATTAGAGGATAATGGGGAGAAGTTCCTCTGTCACTGTACAGAGGAACTTCTCCCCCTGTCCAGTTGCTACAAAGGTTCCACTAAGCTCACCTACTAGCATCTTCTTATCACACACACCACAATCCTGCAATCCTTAGCCCTAAATGCAAACAAGGCTGCTTTTGAAATACATAGTACAAATTAGTTTCCATAGTGATAAACCACCCTGTTTTGATCTTTAATAAACACAACACTAGGAAACATAATAAAATACAGTAATATTTGATACATAACAGAAAATATGTAATCTAACTCCTAAAAATATGGTAGTGATCCTGAAACTAATAACATTTTTTCAAATTATGAATATGTTCTAAGAAATATACATTCAAATCCCAAAATGAAAATTTGATTAAGAGCTTTGCAAAACTGGTGTATGTTTTCAAATATTATTGGGCTTCAACTTTTATAATGCCATAGTTTAATTATAATGATTAATCAAAGCCTTTAAAATACGCCGTTCCCTACACTTTAAAATCATTCTCACCACCAGAATTATACCTCTGATTCTGGTCTGTATAAATTGTGCATCTCTTCTCTGCTGTTGGTGCAATTTACCAAAATGATGCTAATGGACTCAAGAAAAATTATTTCTAAGCATAACCAAAACATTAAGCTTTAAACATAAGATGAGCAATTGCTATAAAACATAACTGGAACTAAAGAAAATGACTGCTAGCCCCATTCATACCATCCAAATGATAAAGAGGATTGCATTACTCTTAAGGATACCCCCTTAAAGAAACAGATACCACAACAGAAAAAAAGAAGAAAAAATAATTTTCTTACATTGGAGTATAGATACAGGTCCATATTCAAAATGTTTGGTTCCTGAATAATGGATGCACTATTGGAACCAAAGGACAAAAGCAACATCTTCAAATTTTTCTTCACTTCTCCATAAAGGCAAATAGAGTGCTGAATCTTAAGACACCTCAGCTGTAGACTAAGATAAATCCTTGGAGCATACACTTTTGAATAGGGGTAATACAGCAAGCAAAAGTAATTGTACCTAGTATCTATTGCAGTCCTTTCATTTAAAGTCTGCCACAATACTCCATGCAAATCATAAGGATTAGTTTAGGAATTCTGACATTTCATTGTCAATAAATCTATCCAGACTCCTAAAAAGTTAAGTCATAGAGGCCCATTTATTAAGCTCCGAATGGAGCATGAGGGCTCGTGTTTCTGGCGAGTCTAAAGACCGCTGCTTCATAACCCTGTCCACCTGCTCTGATGAGGCGGACAGAGATCGCCACAATTCAACCCGATCGAGTACGATCGGGTTGATTGACACCCCCATGGAGTCTGCAGGGGGTGGCGTTGCACCAGCAAAAAGAGCTGCTGGTGCAATGCTGAATACGGAAAGTGTATTGCTCTCCGCATTCAGCGATGTCTGTCGGACCTGATCCGCACTGTCGGATCAGGTCTGACAGACATTTGATAAATAGGCCTCATTGTTTCCTCTATGTTAAAGGGATTCCATATAAATTACTATGGCCAGAAATGTGGTCAACAATGTGGGACACTACCCCCTATCTCAGGGCCAACAAAGAACAAATAGTAAACATCTGAACATTATAATGGTTGTCTAAGCATCCATCCCAAAAGCCCACTCAATACACAATAGATAAAAAAATCCCATTAAATAGAAACATAAAATTACTTTGAAAAAGTCCAGTAAATGTTGGATATACTTGCAACAGACTGAAAACAGAGTCTGTGTCAATGTTTCCCAGCCTGATCAAAGGAAACTTACCTCACTGATCACAAGTCTGGATCAATAAAATCAAGAAAGATGATGGATCAGACAAAACTTGCTCAAAATATTTTTGGGTACAAAACCAATCAGTAAACATGCACATTGGGTTACAAAGGATGATTGAACAGCCAATAGGATTTAAGAAGCTCTCGTCCTATTGGCTGATTTGAATTTGAAGACTCAAATCAGCCAATAGGAATTCAAGGTACCCCATATTTAAACGTGCACCTTGAATTCAATCCTCAGTGTGTGGCGGTGATCTTGCGAAGAGGATCTCCATGCTCCATCGCTTTTACGGTTGCTGGTCAGTTCCACCGTCACAGGTCTTCAGTTCCACGGTCACCAGTCTTCAGTTCTGCCCTCCGCTCCATGCCACTTGTTCCTGAAAGAAGATAGAAGATATTGCCGCTTGGAAGAAGGCTTCACCGCCGGACTTCAGGAACCATGAGTACTGTTAGGGGGGACTTTTATTTTTTTTTTAAATGCAAAAGAAATGCAAAACCTATCTGGGGTTTAGACTTATACTTTTTTTTTTTTAAGATTAGGGTTTTAATGGGAACTCTTAAAAGAGCTGAATGCCCGTTTGAGGCAGTAAAAGGGCTGAATGCCCATTTAAGGGCAATACCCATACAAATGCCCCTTTAGGGACAGTGGGTAGTTTGTTTGTTTTGTAGTGTTAGGCTTATTTATTTTGGGGGGTTTGGTGGGTGGTGTGTTTTACTGTTAGGGGGGACTTAGAATTTTTTTATTTTCATAAGGATTAGGTTTATTTTTCATTTCAGATAATTTTGTTTTTTATTTTCTGTAATGTTAGACTTTTTTATTTTTGGTAATTTTAGATTAATTTATTTTAATTTAATGTTAGGTTTATTAGGATTTGTTATTTTAATTATAATTTAGTATTTTATGTAATTTTGGGTTGATTTAGTAGGTGTTAGGTTAGGGGGTTTAGTAATTAAATTAGTTATTTGCATTGTGGGGTTTTGGCTGCTAAGGGGTTAATAGGTTAATTAGGGTACTTGCGTTGTGGGGGTTTGGTGGATTAGGGGTTATTAGTTTTATAAGGATTATTGCTTTGTGTGGGTTTGGTGGATTAAGGATTAATAGATGTATAAGGTTTGTAGTGATGTGGGTTAATGGCGGATTAGGGGTTAATAGTTTTAATAGGTACTTTGCTATGTGGGTTAATGGTGGATTAGGAGTTCATAAATTTATTAGGTAGTTTGCAATGTTGAGGTTGGTGGATTTAGGGGTTAAAACTTTTATTAGGTAGATTGCAATGTGTATGAATGGCGGATTAGGGGTTAATAATTTAATTAGGCATATTGCATTATGGGGGTGTCGGTTTAGGGGTTAATACTTTTATTATTAGTTCCGATATGTGGGTTTGATGGCGGATATAGGGGTTTTACGTGTCGAACATGTCCCAAGCGGCTGTGGGTAAAGCCCGATGTACTGTAATTCCCCCATATACACTATTTTTTTTTTTCCTCCGCCTGGGGGGTTCAAGGAAGGTGCCTCTCCGATCCTCTGGTATCCAACCAAAATGAACATTGGGGAATTAGGTTTACAAGGTGGACTTTGCCCCCCTTCAACCCACAGGCACAGGCAAAAAAGATAGTGAAGATGGAGGAATAACATTGCATCATATATGTTTGATGCAGTGACTCAATGATGCGCATGCACTCTAAAGCGATTTACGATCTTAAATCGGGCTTTACCCACAGCTGCTCTGGCAATGTCCATTTAACCCGGGTAATCCTATAATTACCCAATATCTGACTTTACCCATAACATATATATAAAGATAGATAGATATACACACAAATTGGGGCCAATTTACCATCGGCCAATTGGCCCCAATGCAGCAGTTTCCGCGTGAGCCTTTAGGCTCGCCAGAAACAGCAGTTAGGAAGCAGCGGTTTTAAGACCGCTGTTCCTTAATGGACCCGCGTCTCTGAGGCGGCAAACAGCAATCAACCTGATATGATCAGGTTGATTGACACCCCCTGCTAGCAGCCGATTGGCCGCAAATCTGCAGGGGCTGGCTTTGCACAAGCAGTTCACTAGAACAGCTTGTGCAATGCTAAATGCTGACAGTGTACACTGTCGGTATTCAACGATGTCAAGCGGCAATGATCTGCTCAGTGGATCATGTCCACCTGACATATGATAAATCGACCCCATTATGTATGCATGTATATCTGTACAGAGAAGACTGACTCTAACAGAAAAGTGCAGGCTCGCTCATTGTGCCCCTGTAACTGAAAGTTAAGTAGCACAAGTCTTACAACCGCTGTTTCTTAAATTGTCTTTAACTCATTTGTCAGGATTACAAGCCCTGCTCTAGCACAATCTTAAATTCTGGCAGCCGATGCTGCTCCAAAGGACCTAAACAAATGAGGACTGGTATTATAAATGGGGGGCAATGAGTTTAATCATATCACATTCCGGGAAGCATCATATAGTTTTAAGGTTCTATGCTGAGTGTAGAATTATCATTGTCTATCACATGGTAAGAGAGAGATTTCTCATCTACATTATATCACGAGAACAAATACTATTTTATATATATATGGAACTTACTGTTTTACTACTGTGTTTTACATAACAACAAACTTTATACTTTCAAAAACCTCTTTGAAGATTTATTCTTTTGTTAAGGTGACTTGAGGGCTACCCCATGAACTTCAGCAAAAGTTGCTGAGGTCTAAAACCCCATCAGAGCCACAGACACCTTTATTGTCTGGAGTTCTTAAGTTATTTCTAGGAAGAGGCACCAAAGTAAAGCACCAAATTTAAAAGACGTTTCCATGATTTGCAATTAAAAAATATTCATAACCTCTCTCTGCTTTCCACAATGTATACACTGTATATGAATGTATGTATGTATATATATATATATATATATATATATATTATATTGGTTAAAGGACCAGTCAACACAGTAGATTTGCATAATCAACAATTGCAAGATAACAAGACAATGCAATAGCACTTAATATGAACTTCAAATGAGTGGTAGATTTTTTTCTGACAATTTTAAAAGTTATGTTTTTTTCCACTCCCCCTGTACCATGTGACAGCCATCAGCCAATCACAAATGCATACATGTACCATGTGACAGCCATCAGCCATTCACAAATACATACACACTTATTCTTGCACATGCTCAGTAGGAGCTGGTGACTCAAAAAGTTTAAATATAAACAGTCTGTGCACATTTAGTTAATGGAAGTAAATTGGAAAGTTGCTTAAAATGGCATGCTCTATCTGAATAATGAAAGTTTAATTTTGATTGAGTGTCCCTTTAAGGTAAGGGAGAGAAACCTATTATTTTCTAAAACACCTCTACCGGTATTTTATTGTGTTGAAAATATAGTACTAATATGACCTAGACTGCAATTAGCAAAACTTAGGTCCGGTGCAGACCCCTAAGCTAAATATATATTCAGAATATTTTTATTGGAGAAAAATATTATAACATAGCAGAGCTATATGAGATTACTATGTATAAAGTAGGGGAAAACAGCACTCAAAAAAGATTCCTAGTTGATCTAATATGTAGATAAAAGGCTGAACCTTTGTTTCCAAAATGAGAGACATCTCACACAAACCGGTAATCTTGAAAATACCACAATTTTATTTCTACAAAAACAAGCAGGCATAAGGGAAGTATGCTATTTAAATGCCGAAAATACCACTGCAGTGGGTTTGTCTGTTTAGTGAATCAAACACACAAAAAAAAATTCTGTGTTTGTTATAACCACAAAACAAGCAAAATATATCTATGCTTCATTAGTATCTAATATAAACTATGTATCAACAGTGAAATATCATAATAACAAAATATACATGCGAACAAGGTTATAAGAATTATTAAACCAAAATCCTTAAAGAGACATTGTTGTGATTCAAGTTGGTAACACTATATCTCTAAGTCACTGCGGGAAAGTAATATTCATGAAACACATGTAGCTGACAGGGCCGAGGTAAAAGCGTCCTCAAACTGTCAGAAGGTAAGATATTTCAGTTCTAAGATGTTTAGAAGCTTATATTTCCAAATGTGGCAGTTCAATAGGGGCAAAAGCATACGACCTTATACACATAGGCAGCATCATCCGGTTTCACGAGGCTGTTACAGAAGGCATTCAGGTGAATGGACAGGGACTCCTCCTCTGCCGTCCTTTAAAATCTAGGTTGTTTCATCTATTTCTTCATTCAAGAGAACGCAAAAAGGAATTGAAACTCCATATTCGGGTATATGCAAATCGAATTGCCTCCACCTTGCACTTTCCGGACCTTTCTGTATACACCTTTCAAACTTCCAGGTGCTCTGTGTTTGCTGACTTTGCCAGCAATGATTCAGTCTTCGCCCCACAATGCTGTGCTGTCTGGGCCTCGTCAGTCCTGATCTTTCCTGATTAAATACATTTTGCAACTTCTGTTTCTTAAGTTCTGTCTATAAAACAGTATGTAAACACTATATGCAGGACACCCTAAAACCCCTTAAAAACAAAAAAATATATTGAGAAATTGTCATAAAAGACCTAAGTGATTGCACTATAATGTTTACAATGTTCATGCCAGAAGATAAAGGTGGACTTATAGCTATGTGTTATTCTTACAAACAGCAAGATTAAAAGTAGCGTGGTAAGAGTTTTCCGCACGTGATGTAGTCTTTTCGCAATCAATTTCCATAGCACAGGTATTACAAGTCTTGAAAAATCACAATTGGTGATACACCTTTTACGCTACAATCCTTTCTGCACTCGTGGAAAGAGCTGTAGTTAATGCTTTTACGTGAAAATACATTGCTAAGTACAGTTACACTCATATTAACACTGTCTAATAAAAATTATTAAAAAACAATATTACACACAAAAGTTATAAGGGCTCAAAGATACGAGATCTCGGGTGATTGAAAAAAAAAAAGGCAACAAAGAGATTTTACATTGACATACAGACTTGACCACTGCAATAACCTACTTACTGGCCTTCCTCTTTGCCACCTGTCACCCCTTTAATCCATTCTTAATGCCTCTGCCAGGCTGATCCACCTTTCCCGTCGCTCTGTATCTGCTGCACCTCTCTGCAAATCTCTTCATTGGCTCCCCATTCACAGCAGAATTAAATTCAAAATTCTCACCCTTGCATACAAAGCTCTCATCAACGCTGCTCCCCTCTACCTATCCTCTCTAATCAATAAGTATACTCCAGCCCGCCTACTAATATCCAACAATGACTTGCTCCTTGCATCCGCTACTACCACCTCTTCTCATGCTAGACTGCAGGACTTCTGTCGTGCAGCACCTACCCTCTGGAACACTCTCCCTTGTGCCGTCAGGCTTTGCCCTAATCATTCTTCCTTTAAATGCTCTCTAAAGACTTTTTTGTTCAGAGAAGCCTACCACCCAACTCAATAATAAATTAATTTCTCTTACCCAACAACATTTCTCTCATTAACTCTGCATTAACATTTTTCTCAATCTTGCAGCCCTCACCTCCTGTTTCTCAACCTCCTACCCTTCTAGATTGTAAGTTCCCACGACAATAGGGCCCTCAATTCCTCCTGTATGTGTTTGTACATTTTGTCCTGTATCTTACAAGTTTTATATTATTGTTTTATTTAAATGAATTGTATCCATTGACAGTGCTGCAGAATATGTTGGCGCTTCATAAATAAAGTATAATAATACATAGACATGGATTTATCTATGGAGATAATGAAAATATTTTACATTACAATCTTATGCACATTAAACAATATATCAGAGGAATTTTCAATCAGATATTTGCATATAAATCTAGACATATATATATATATATATATATATATGTATATGTATATTCATATACATATCTCGCAAAAATAGATATATATATATATATAGTCCAAATATCATCAAATATATAGAGAAAGTAAGAGAAATAAATAGAACATATTCTGTTGCTAAAACATTTTTGCCATTTGAAATATTCAGTTTCATATACAGCACACTTTTTAAGGAGAATACGTCATGAGCTTTGTGCAACATATTAGGGTTTTTGTGTTTTTTTATTTTTTTTATTTGTCTTCTCCATTGACTTTTATGGAAAATACATGACCGTGCACTCGATTTCACGGTTTGCATTACGCGGCTTAGCACAAGTGCAACACAAGTTGTTTTGCCACTTTTAATACTTGCGCAACCCAAAATGCAAAAAATCCATAAGGCGTGCAGTGTTTTCACAACTGATTTGCCGCGTGACTTGTAATCTTGCTCAAAGAGTATTAGAATAGTAATACTACTCTTCCAAGTAAAGTAAAGTAAACTACAGAGCAGTCTATTGTCATTAGGATCAAGTTGTTTCTGTATGAAAAATGCTTTGACCCAAGCTGGTGAGGAAGCTCAGTTGGTAAATGCCCTGACTACAAAAAAAGCCTGTTTAAAAGATCCAAGGTAACAGGTTCCAATCCCGGGAGGGCTGACTCTACCCTTCATCCTTCCAAGGTCGATAAAATGAGTACCATTAAATTGGGTAATAATAACAACTATTCAGCTGCTGATTTAGGTTAATTCTGAGAGCGAGCGCTAAAAAAGCGCTTTGATTCCCACTGGGAGAGAGGCGCTATATAAATACTAGTTATTATAATAGGATACAACTTTTTATGGAAAAAAACATTTTGAACTAGCAGAATGGGGATTTATTTGTGTGGAAAATAATTTGAGAGAAAGCCAATTCCTGATTGGTTTAGAAAAATAGGTAATAATATTAAACATTGTTGACAGTGTATTGGATCTAAATCCAAAAAGACAAATGGTTTCACATGCTTCCCAAGTATTCACTTTGTGTAATTAGAAGTCATTACAACAGATGGATCTACTTTCAAAACTGAAATATTTTACAAACCCTTTATACATAAAAAAGAAATAAAATAAATTATAAACATCTCCTAAAAAGTTTTAATAACTCTTTACAATAATCTTTACAATGTAATATTTGATAAGTTTTTTTTACACTAATGAGCCTTTTTAGACTGTATAAAGACATAATTCTTGGGTTAAACGGCTGCAATATGTCCACTCCAAATATTAACCCTTTCCTGCCGAGGTTAAAGTGTCTACATCGGAACAACTGTTCCGATGTAGACAAATTGAAATCACACGATCGTGCACACGATCGCGAGATTTCAATTATTGGATCGGGTCTGGGGGGGCGTCCCTATAACCCTAGGAATGCCCTCCAGACCACGATCAAATCCAGGAAGTGCAGTAGGCTTTAGGACAGCCGTTGGCTATGACGTTCTATTCCGTCATAATGGCTCTAAAGCCCAGTGTAATTATGACGGAACAGAATGGCATAACGGTGTTAAAAGGTTAATACAATGTCCCTTTTTTGTTGTTTTTGTGCTAGTTTATTTCTTGCTATAAATGCTCTCTAATAAAGTTCTGCAAAGAAGACAATTCCTGAGATCTTTTAGCACAGAAAAAGCATGTATTTTAATATTGTTACTATGACACATTAAAAGGGACATTCAACACTAAATATATTTCAAACATCAGATCCCATTCTAATTATGGGGATGCCATTTTGAAATCTAAGTTTCACTACTGGTATCTGGTATGGAGAGTATTTGCACATCAGCAAATACATTAGCAATGGAATGGCGTCACCCATGACTAGAGGAAGACGGAGAATAACTAAAAAGTATTTAGGGCCAGATTATGAGTGGAGCGCTATTGTTTACTCACAAGTGATATCGGGTTTTCGCGTTTGCTTGCACGCAAGTTACAATGCGCTAGTATTTCAAATTGAAAGTAAAAGCAAACACGTGAGCGCAACCTCAGAACTCTGGTTAACTGTCTTGCGAAACAAAAACGTGTAAAAAAACACTTTAAAAAATACATTGCAGAGTACAGTTACATTCATAATAACACTATCTCATAAAAAAAATATTTAAAAAATGATTGCACAAAAAAGATATAAGTTTCAAAGATAGGAGGTCTCAGGTATTAGAAATATATATATATATACATGTTTAAAGGTGTATATGTATGTATGTATGTATGTGTATATATATATATATATATATATATATATATATATATATATATATATATATGTGGACAAAGAGAAAGTTTGTGACACCGGCGCAAATATGGGTATTGCTATTGTATTAATTAGAGTATATAGTAGGAATATTACAATTGTAATTATAAATAAAAAGTAGTAGACTCACTATGCAGCCCCAAAATTACTTATTAGAAGAGTGGGATCCCCAAACCCCAAAGAACTAATAGAGCGCAAAAAAATATCGAACCAAGAGAAGGTAAAATATAGAGGCGCTTAGTGAAAGAATCTAATTACAGTATCTATAGTAAGACACATAAAGTACAAAAAGTTATAGAAATGCACTGCTACTTGATATTAGGGTAAAAACCCCAAATACAAATAAAGCTATCGCAGAATTGTATTTATAATTATGTTGCTAGTATAAAGTGTTGCTAATACAACCACAATTCTCTGTAAAGTATAAAGAGATACTAGTATGGCAAATAATATCACAGATGACAAATAAGTATCGCAGTACATACAGATGGTGCAGGTAAATTATCAAAGTAAAACCACAAGATTGTGCATGCAGTTAGAGTCCATATGTGAAACTATTGTGACATAAAAAAGGAGAAAAAGGTGGAAATCCCAAAGTGGCGGATCACACTGTCCCCTCAAGGGGTTCTACTTACTCTCCTTTACCTCAATCTGTATGAGGTAAGTGTCGCGTGAGGTAAGTAGAAAGTCCTCCCTTGTAGTGGCAAGTCTCCTGTGGCTTGTTTTCTGTCTTCCAGCAATTTTACTCGCATAGATGAAATGGGAAAAAAACAGAAAAGATGGTAATAGTGCAACCCCGTTAAATAGGATATATATGCACAGTTCTGTATAAAATAACACTCACACTAGATGGATGTGAGGTATTTTATTAGCATGATAGAATAAAAACAGGTAATTGGCATGAACAGTATTTAGATTTTAGAACCAGTTCAGTGCAAGATGGCAAGAAGACCTTCTTCTTCAGAGGAAGTAATTACTTTTTCCTCTGAAGAAGAAGGTCGTGTATGTGTGTAGACCTTTGAAACACGTTAGGACTTTTACTTGTTATATTCATCTTGCACTGAACTGGTTCTAAAATCTAAATACTGTTCATGCCAATTACCTGTTTTTATTCTATCATGCTAATAAAATACCTCACATCCATTTGAGGTTATCTAGTGTGAGTGTTATTTTATACAGAACTGTGCATATATATCCTATTTAACGGGGTTGCACTATTACCATCTTTTCTGTTTTTTTCCCATTTCATCTATGCGAGTAAAATTGCTGGAAGACAGAAAACAAGCCACAGGAGACTTGCCACTACAAGGGAGGACTTTCTACTTACCTCACGCGACACTTACCTCATACAGATTGAGGTAAAGGAGAGTAAGTAGAACCCCTTGAGGGGACAGTGTGATCCGCCACTTTGGGATTTCCACCTTTTTCTCCTTTTTTATGTCACAATAGTTTCACATATGGACTCTAACTGCATGCACAATCTTGTGGTTTAACTTTGATAATTTACCTGCACCATCTGTATGTACTGCGATACTTATTTGTCATCTGTGATATTATTTGCCATACTAGTATCTCTTTATACTTTACAGAGAATTGTGGTTGTATTAGCAACACTTTATACTAGCAACATAATTATAAATACAATTCTGCGATAGCTTTATTTGTATTTGGGGTTTTTACCCTAATATCAAGTAGCAGTGCATTTCTATAACTTTTTGTACTTTATGTGTCTTACTATAGATACTGTAATTAGATTCTTTCACTAAGCGCCTCTATATTTTACCTTCTCTTGGTTCGATATATATATATATATATATATATATATATATATATATATATATATATATATATATATATATATATATATATATATGGAGTTAAATCCATAATGCTATCATCTAGAATGCTCTACTAACAACATGAAGCATTGTTCTAACTATTCATCATCTCGTCTCTCCACAGGTATGCATTTTCTTCTCTGCATTTCATGCCCTGGTTGTTATCCCACGTCCCTTTAATGTTTTTCAATATACTGGTATGCATTTTCTTCTCTGCATTTCATGCCCTGGTTGTTATCCCACGTCCCTTTAATGTTTTTCAATATACTGGTATGCATTTTCTTCTCTGCATTTCATGCCCTGGTTGTTATGCATTTCCTCTGATGTCTAAATTTATGACTTTTTCTGTATAATTGTTATCAGCTCCATTGTATAATTTCTGTGTGCAACCCCCAGCCATTTGCTCACCCCCCCATCTAATTTACAAGTGTGTAACTCCAGTCTCCCTAACTAGTCTACTTGTAATACAGCTGCCTTGAATCAAATCATTCCAACCCTAATTTTACTACTATATACAGCTGAGAGCTGGCTCTGAGGCCTTGGCTCTGAATTATAAGTGGCCGAGTTAAGAAATGGAGTTTAGAAACTGGAGGGGAAACTGCAGACCCCACTAACAGGTAATCCTTACTAACTGTACACCTGCACAATGTTCTCTATGTCTTTTCTGATCTTTCTGTCTGCGATCTTCCTAAAACTCACTGTATGCCCTTATAACATCAATAATCCCCACACTATCCTTATCTCTCCCTCCTCTCATCCCCTATGCTGTCCTCTCATGAACTACTCTGTTTCCTTAGCAATACTTCCCCATCTAACTCTCCTGTGTCTAGTCATACCCGCTCCTACAAGTCTCACTCTCACCTTCTGTCACTCTCACTGCTTCTACTGCTTGCTTCTGGTGATATCTCTCCTAACCCTGGCCCTGCAGCAATCACCACACTCATACACTCTCGCTCAGTCCCCCACAATACAAACTCAAGGTCACGCAATCCCAACAATCTCATCTCCATTAACCCACAGCGCTTATCCCCTCTCTTTTCTTGTGCCCTCTGGAATGCATGCTCTGTCTGTAACAAACTTACAACTGTTCACGACCTGTTTGTTTCTAACGCTTTGAATCTTCAAGCAATTACTGAAACCTGGCTTTCTTCCTCTGACACTGCTTCCATTGCTACTCTAACGCACGGCGGTCTCCACTTTAACCACACACCTAGGCCAGGTGAGAGACATGGTGGCGGTGTTGGAATCTTACTGTCCCCTTCCTGCTCCTATCAGCACCTCCATCCTCATCCATCTCTCTCCTTCTCCTCCTTTGAAGTCCATTGCATCCGCATTTTCTCCCCCCTCTCCCTCAAGGTGGCAGTTATCTATTGCCCCCCTGGACCAACCTCCCAATTCCTCGACAACTTTGCTGCCTGGCTTTATCACTTTCTCTCTACAAATACACCTGCTCTAATCCTAGGGGACTTCAACATCCCCATTGATAACCCATCTACCCCTGCTGCCTCTAAACTTCTCTCACTCACAAACTCCTTTAGTCTTTCACAATCCACCCTATTCCCTACTCACCATGATGGACACTCTCTTGATCTGGTATTCTCCTACCTCTGCTCCCCTTCTGATGTTACCTGTCGCCCATTTCCCATCTCAGACCACCATCTGCTCACCTATAATCTCAATGTACAGGCTAAACCTATTTCTACCCCCCGCCTCCGCACCTGTAGAAATCTGCACACTGTGGATCCTCTCCAACTTTCTAACCTTATTCAAAAACGCCTTCCCCACACTTCCACGGTATCCTGCGCTGACCTTGCTACAAACCACTATAACAATACTCTCTCCTCTGCACTCAACACCCTTGCTCCTCCACAAATACGCAAAACCCCACGTCGACAGCTCCAGCCCTGGCACTCTCAGCAAACACTCTATCTACAAAAATGTTCCCGTGCTGCTGAACGTGCCTGGAGGAAATCCCGCTCTGAACATGATTTCCTACACTATAAGTTCATTCTTTATTCTTACTACTCTGCCCTTCACTTAGCCAAGCAAAACTACTTCTCTTCTCTCATATCTTCTCACTCCTCAAACCCTAAACGTCTCTTCTCCACTTTCAACACTCTCCTCTATCGACCTGCACCACCCCCCTCATCTGACTTTAGTGCTCAAGATTTGGCAGATTACTTTTTCAACAAAACACTTACCATCAGAAGCAACATCCCACCACAAGACTGCAACCTTTCATCTCTGCCCCCGGTCACCCCATCCAACATTCTCAGTACCTTCCCCCCAACCAATGAGAATGAAGTGAGTTCCCTAATATCTTCCTCATACCTCACTACATGCCCCCTTGACCCTATCCCTTCACATCTAATACCCTCTCTGTGCTCTACCCTCACCCCAGCTCTTACTCACATATCCCTTACTACTGGTTCATTTCCATCATCCTTTAAACATGCAAAGGTCACCCCCATCCTCAAAAAAACCCTCCCTCAACCCCAATTCTCCTGCAAACTACCGCCCCATATCACTACTTCCGCTAGCTTCTAAAGTCCTGGAAAAACTAGTTTTCGATCGCCTAACACACTTCCTATCCTCCAACTCATTGCTTGACCCCCTGCTATCTGGCTTCCATCCCAACACTCAACTGAGACTGCCCTCACCAAGGTTACTAACTATCTTCTTTCTGCTAAAAACAATGGCCACTATTCTATACTTATCTTACTTGACCTGTCTGCTGCCTTTGACACTGTCGACCATCCCCTCCTCCTACAGACTCTCAGCTCCCTTTGGCTCTGTGACATTGCCCTCTCCTGGATCCACTCTTATCTCTCTAATAGGTCCTTTTCTGTCTCATTTGCTGGTGACTCATCCTCTCCACTGTCTCTGTCTGTTGGAGTACCTCAAGGCTCTGTTCTAGGCCCTCTACTCTTCTCTATTTATACTTCCTCACTGGGTAAACATATTAGTAGCTATGGCTTCAACTATCACCTCTATGCTGATGATACTCAGATCTACCTATCCACCCCTGCACTCTCTCCTTCTGTCCTTTCCCACATCAGCGGGTGCTTATCTGGCATTTCTTCCTGGATGGCCTCTAACCACCTAAAAATCAACATGTCCAAGACTGAGCTTCTTCTAATCCCCCCCCAACTAATTCTACTCCAGTTTCTAACTTTACTATCACTGTCGGTGACACCACTATCTCCCCATCACCCCAAGTCTGCTGCCTTGGAGATACACTCGACTCCAATCTGTCCTTCATACCCCACATCCAATCGCTCTCTTCATCCTGTCGCAACCACCTACGCAATATCTCCAAAATTCATCCTTTTCTGAGTGCTGAAACTACTAAACAGCTAATCCATTCCCTAGTAATTTCCCGGCTTGACTACTGTAACAGCCTACTAACTGGCCTTCCTCTCTCCCGCCTCTCCCCCCTTCAATCCATCCTAAATGCCTCTGCTAGGCTGATCCACCTCTCCCGACGCTCTGTATCTGCCGCACCCCTCTGTGAGTCCCTTCACTGGCTCCCCATTCACAGCAGAATTAAATTGAAAATTCTCACTCTGACCTACAAAGCCCTTACCAATGCAGCCCCCCCATACCTGTCCTCACTCATCAACAAATATACTCCAGCCCGTCCCCTAAGATCCAACAACGATCTACTCCTTGCCTCTTCTACCATCACCTCCTCTCATGTTAGACTACAGGACTTCTCTCTTGCAGCACCAACCCTCTGGAACGCACTTCCTCGTGCTGTCAGTCTTTCCCCCAACCTCTCCTCCTTTAAACGCTCCCTAAATACCTTCTTGTTCAGGTAAGCCTATAACCAAATCAGTAACTAATGAATTCCACTTGCCTAATAGTTGCCCTCATCTAACTTCACACTAACATAATTCCCAACTTTGCAGTCCCCACCTCCTGTTTCTCACCCTCCTACCCATTTAGATTGTAAGTTCCCACGGGAACAGTGCTCCCAATTCCTCCTGTATTTGTTTGTTAAATTTTGTCTGTTGTCTCATATTGTACTGTCCTTTTATCTTTGTTACCTATGAACAGCGCTGCGGAATCTGTTGGCGCTTTATAAATAAATAATAATAATAATATATATATTACAGAGGCGTAACTAGAAACCATAGGGCCCAGGTGCAAGAATCTAAGAAGGGGGCCCCCCCAACGCCCCTCCCCCTCCAAAAAAAAGTGAACTTAATACATATAATTTTTATTTTATTTTTTTACATTTAACACAGAAAAAATGTGAATCAGATCACATGTCTGCAAAAGGAGCTACCCTGTGCCCATAGTCTGTGAGATGGTCTGACCCCCTATTACTGTATATATTGACACTATTTAACCCCCAGTACTGTATATAGCAAGTTAGTGACACAGTCTGTAATCTGCCGGTGAGATGGCTGGTCTGACTCTACCAGCCCCAGTACTTTATAAAGTGACCACAGTAGTCAGTGACATGGTCCACCCCCACATACTGTATATAGTGGTACTGTATAGTGACACTGTTTACCCCCCCCCCCCCATGCTATAGTAACAAGGTCTGTAATTTGCTGGTTCCACAAACATACACACACACATATACATGCATAAATACACACACAGTCACATACATACATACACACATACACACACACACGCATAAATACACACACAGTCACATACATACATACACACACACACACACACACACACATACACACACACATAAATACACACACATAAACATCAATGGGTAAAACAGAAACACTAACCCCTGTAGTCATGTCACACTCACATGATATCAGTGCAGGCAGTGGTAGGTTGACATTTTTTATTTTAAAAAAAATAAATATATATATATATATATATATATATAAAAAATTTAAGCTGGGCCCCCACCCTCAGGGGCCCAGTCGCACCTGCGACCTCTGCACCCCCTGTAGTTTCTCACCTGTATATATCTGTGTACATATGTATTTATATGTGTATATATGTATTTACAGACATACTGTATACGCAAATATAAAGACATAAATACATATGTATACATATAAAGATATATATCTATAAAGTGCATTGGATGAAGTAGATTAAAACATGTAAAAGCATAATTATGCAATGTTTATTTTTAATAAAGTGTTATTTTGTGTATTTACTGTAAATATTTCACTTTCCAATGTTCTGCACATAGCAGAATATGTTCTATGTATTTATAAATAGATATTCTTTTATTTATATATATATATATATACCTCTATATTATTATCTTTTTACAAGTATAGATATATATTGTACCAAAAAAAACCATCAGATATATGTAGAAATATGTATTTATGACTAAATAGAACATTTTCTGCTATTTGAAGAACATCGGAATGTGAAATATTCATATTTTTATGACCGGTTAGCGAACTTCAGAATATGGGGCCTATCTATCAAGCTCCGTAAGGAGCTTGATGCCCCGTGTTTCTGGCGAGCCTGCAGGCACGCCAGAAACAGCAGTTATGAAGCAGCGGTCACAAAGACCTCTGCTCCATAACCCTACAATCGGGTTGATTGACACCCCCTGCTGGCGGCCTATTAGCCGCGAGTCTGCAGGGGGCGGCGTTGCACCAGCAGCTCTTGTGATCTGCTGGTGCAATGCTGAATACGGAGAGTATATTGCTCTCCGCATTCAGCGAGGTCTTGTGGACCTGATTCGCACTGTTGGATCAGGTCCACAAGACATTTAATAAATAGGCCTCTATGCGTCCGGGTTAGTGCGAGAATGGGGTGTTAGTTTGTTTGCCCACTTTTTATTCTCCATTGACTTCTGTGGAGTAATAGGTAATTGCGCGCGTGATATTGTAAGTTCGGCTTTTTGCACTCATCAGATTAGTGCGCCAGCGATAACTTTTTACTTTCAACTTATAATACGAGCGCAACCCTACGTGTACAAAAAGTTTACTTACAGCACAGTTAGCGTTAAATAGCGCTCCACTTGTAATCTGGCCCTTAGTGTTTAATGACCATTTAAAGGCGGAATATTAATGCATAACTTCCAGATTCTTCATTATTATAAAACCACAACCACACATTCCTGGATTCATGGATATTTATGAGGCTGCAGAGGTGCGAGATAGATAATGTTCAAAATGAACTGAACAAAAAGAAAATACATGTGTTAGATTATGTTCTTATTGCACTGTTGCTTACATATAACTATGAATTTAAAGAGATACTAAACCCAATTTTTTTTCTTTTTATGATTTAAAGAGCATGCAATTTTAAGCAACTTTCACATTTACTCCTATTGTCCATCTTTCTTCGTTCTCTTGCTATCTTTACTTAAAAAGCAGGATTGTAAAGCTTAGGAGTCGTCCCATTTTTGGTTCAGGACCTGGGTAACGCTTGCTTATTGTGGCTAAATGTGCCGGCTCTGAAGCTTTACATTCCCGCTTTGTAAATAAAGATTGCAAGAGAATGAAGAAAAAGTGATAATAGGAGTAAAATAGAAAGTTCCTTAAAATTGCTGCTCTTTCTGAATCATTAAGAAAAAAATGTGGGTTTAGTATGTCTAACCTCTGCAAATGGGTTAAATACATAGTTAAAGTCAGCTCTAGAGCAGCAAGGCAGTACTGGAAGCTTTCTGAACATACCTTGTGAACTACTGATAAGAGACATATATATATATATGTGTAGCCGCCAATGAGCAGTTAGCTCCCAGTATTGCATTGCTGCTCCTGAGCCTTTCTATGTATATTTAATTAACAGATAAGAGCTAATCGGCTCTACAATCCAAAGGAGTGGGAAACTTTTTTAACAAAGGATATCAAAAGAACAGTCATTTTATAATAGAAGTCAATTTAAAAGTTTCTAATAACTACAATCTTTATCAAAATCATGGAAGTTCGATTTGACATTAATGTAACTTTAATCTGAATTTAAAATGTTTTTATCAATATATAATCTAATTTTGCTGTACAGCTTATGAGCAATGAATTCATTTACATGTTAATTTAACTTTATATTAAATATCAGTTTCTATTTGCAAAAAAGTCACATGGTAGTCTGTGGCAATATTTATTGACAGCATTCACCAATTACCTTATGCTAATATGTGTCTGTGCCATATATCGAGATGAAATAAAAGCGCAAATTGTCACTGATATGGTACCATAGAGAAGATAACTGCAGCATAATAAAAATGCTTTCTATAATACTTTATATTCAAGCTCTGACCTTGATAATAGGTGTTTGCAATATATGGAAGGCAGGTGGAGATACAGGTATGTACCATACAGAATGCATTACTGGGAATTAAATTAACACACAGTTGCTATATTTATGAATACATTTGTCATTTAGATCCCACTGCACACACATCAAGACAAAGTTGGGGGTAGAAAATATTCAGAAATCTTAAAAGTCCGATTTTTTTTTTTTGAGAGCCAGAATAAATTCATAGGAGCAAAAATGGCTGATAAGTTAGATACTATTGCACCCCCCCACCACCACCACCACCACAGGATTTTTCTATATTCGATTTAAGTATGAAAACTTTGAATGTATTGAATGATCGAAGCAGGGTATGTGTATGGTCAAATAGGGAAGGTGTATAAAATGTGTATGGTCAAATAGGGAAGGTGTATAAGCTGTGCAAAACACAAAGGCTGAAGGGTATCACAGAGTTAAAGGGACATTCTGATATATAAAGTAAATGTACTACACTATGGGGCCGATTTATCAAATGTCTTGCGGACCTGATCTGACAGTGCGGATCCGGTCTGCAAGACATCGCTGAATGCGGAGAGCAATACGCTCTCCGTATTCAGCATTGCACCAGTAGCTCACAAGAGCTGCTGGTGCAACGTCGCCCCCTGCAGAGTCGTGGCCAATCAGCCACCAGCAGATCGTACTCGATCGGGTTGAATTCCGGCGATTCCTGTCTGCCTGCTCAGAACAGGTGGACATGGTTATGGAGCAGCGGTCTCTGTGACCGCTGCTTCATAACTTGTGTTTCTGGCGAGTCTTCAGACTCGCCAGAAACACGGGCCGTCATGATCCATTTGGAGCTTGATAGATAGGCCCCTATATGTATTAATTCTTTAAAAGGGCTAAACCAGGGATGCTCAACCTTGATGTTCCAGAGGTTTTGGAACTACATTTCCCATGATGCTAAGACACTGGAAATGTAGCTCCAAAACCCCTGGAGCACGAAGGTTGAGCACCCCATTGGTTAAACACTTTGGACCTGATGAACATAGGGTTAGATTACAAGTGAAGCACAAAAATATTAACTTGATTTAAATCAATAATTCTCCTAATCTTGTACTCATATTACAAGTTAAAGATTGGATAGTGCAGCCTCACTAAGTCCCCGATTCTAAAAATGTACCAGTCAATATGTGGTTTTCCACGCTAACACTGGCAGGGGCAGCCTGCATGGTATTCTATTACAAAGGGGATGTCCCTGCGAGTGGCGAGATGTCTCCCACACAAATAATGAGAGCTCTTTGCTAAGTAAATGTTTTCCATGGAGGGTGAAGTACAGAAGGGGAAACCGGCGTGTTTTAAAACATGAATATTACGCTTAATTAGACAAATCACACATTTTCAATGCACTGTACCTTCATTTCGCTGTAGTTTTTTGTATGCATAGGTTTTCCTTTAAGAATAATTAGTGTTTTGAGTATTTTGGTGAAAACTTGCCCCTTTTATAACTGGTGAGAAAAAATTGTGAGAACTGTAGTGCGAAAATGCTTATAGAATTACCCTGGGATGTGAGAGAAAATGTCATATACGCCCATGAAACGCCCATGTTCAGCCCATTATAAAAAAAAAAAAACCAACAATTACGTTTTGTATTTTGTACGTTTAAGTACTTATTTTTTCTTTTTCTTTTTTGCAAATTTATTGTACTTAAATTACAATTTACACTGTGCATAGTTAAAGGGACATGAAACCTACATTTTCTCTTTCTTGGTTCAGATAAATAATACAAATTTAAACAACTTTCCAATTTACTTCTATTATGTAATTAGCTATATTCTGTTTATATCCTTTGTTGAAAAGCATATCTAAATAGGCTCAGTAGCTGCT
Organism: Bombina bombina; assembly: GCF_027579735.1. NCBI lineage: Eukaryota > Metazoa > Chordata > Amphibia > Anura > Bombinatoridae > Bombina > Bombina bombina. The sequence continues at coordinate 83,055,564 of NC_069501.1, forward strand.
GATTGGTGGCTACACATTGATTCCTTGTGTGATTGGTTCACCCATGTGTATTTTTATTTCTTTAACAAAGGATATCTAAAAAAAATGAAGCAAATTAGAAAATAGAAGTAAATTGGAATGTTGTTTAAGATTGTATTCTCTATCTGAATCATGAAAGAAAACATTTGGGTTTTATGTCCCTTTAAAGGGACATGAAATAAATAAAAAAATATTTTGTGATTCAGACAGATCAGACCATTTAAAAAAAGTTTCCAATTTTCTTTTATTATCAAATTTGCTTAGTTCCCATGATATTCATGTTGGGGAGATACCCAGGTAGACATATGGTGAACTACATGGCAGAAAATAGTGCTGTCATCTAGTGCTCTTGCTAATAGATAATATTTCTCTTGTAAGGTGTATCCAGTCCACGGATCATCCATTACTTGTGGGATATTCTCCTTCCCAACAGGAAGTTGCAAGAGGATCACCCACAGCAGAGCTGCTATATAGCTCCTCCCCTAACTGCCATATCCAGTCATTCTCTTGCAACTCTCAACATAGCTGGAGGTAGTAAGAGGAAAGTGGTGTAATATAGTTAGTTTTTTCTTCAATCAAAAGTTTATTGTTTTAAAATGGTACCGGAGTTGTACTATTTTATCTCAGGCAGCATTTAGAAGAAGAATCTGCCTGCGTTTTTCTATGATCTTAGCAGAAGTAACTAAGATCCACTGCTGTTCTCACATATGTCTGAGGAGTGAGGTAACTTCAGAGGGAGAATGGCGTGCAGGGTATCCTGCAATAAGGTATGTGCAGTTTAAGTTTTTCTAGGGATGGAATTGCTAGAAAATGCTGCTGATACCGGATTAATGTAAGTTAAGCCTAAATACAGTGATTTAATAGCGACTAGTATCAGGCTTACTATCAGAGATATATACTCTTATAAATGTGCAATATAAAACGTTTGCTGGCATGTTTAATCATTTTTATATATGCTTTGGTGATAAAACTTATTGGGGCCTAGTTTTTTCCACATGGCTGGCTTGATTTTTGCCTAGAAACAGTTTCCTGAGGCTTTCCACTGTTGTAATATGAGTGGGAGGGGCCTATTTTAGCGCTTTTTTGCGCAGATAAAATTACAGACAGAGACATTCAGCTTCCCTCAGCAGTCCCCTGCATGCTATAGGACATCTCTGAAGGGCTCAAAAGGCTTCAAAAGTTGTGTATTGAGGAAAGTAAAGCCACAGTGGAGCTGTGGCAGTTGTTGTGACTGTTTAAAAACGTTTTTTTCATTTTGTTAATCCGTTTTTTGTATTAAGGGGTTAATCATCCATTTGCAAGTGGGTGCAATGCTCTGCTAACTTGTTACATACACTGTAAAAATTTTGTTAGTTTAACTGCCTTTTTTCACTCTTATTTCAAATTTTGGCAAAATGTGTTTCTCTTAAAGGCACAGTAACGTTTTTTATATTGCTTGTTTAACTTGATTTAAAGTGTTTTCCAAGCTTGCTAGTCTCATTGCTAGTCTGTGTAAACATGTCTGACATAGAGGAAACTCCTTGTTCATTATGTTTAAAAGCCATGGTGGAACCCCATAGGAGAATGTGTACTAAATGTATTGATTTCACTTTAAACAATAAAGATCAGCTGTTGTCTTTAAAAGAATTATCACCAGAGGATTCTGACGAGGGGGAAGTTATGCCGACTAACTCTCCGCACGTGTCGGACCCTTTGACTCCCGCTCAAGGGACTCACGCTAAAATGGCGCCAAGTACATCAAAGACGCCCATAGTGATTACTTTGCAGGACATGGCGGCAATCATGGATAATACCCTGTCAGCGGTATTAGCCAGACTGCCTGAATTCAGAGGAAAGCGTGATAGCTCTGGGGTTAGACGTATCACAGAGCGCGCAGATGCTTTAAGGCCCATGTCTTATACTGCGTCACAATATGCAGAAGCTGAGGAAGGAGAGCTTCAGTCTGTGGGTGACATTTCTGATTCGGGGAAACCTGATTCAGATATTTCTACTTTTAAATTTAAGCTTGAGAACCTCCGTGTATTGCTTGGGGAGGTGTTAGCTGCTCTGAATGACTGTGACACAATTGCAGTGCCAGAGAAATTGTGTAGACTGGATAAATACTATGCAGTGCCGGTGTGTACTGATGTTTTTCCAATACCTAAAAGGTTTACAGAAATTATTAATAAGGAGTGGGATAGACCCGGTGTGCCATTTCCCCCCCCCCCTCCTATTTTTAGAAAAATGTTTCCAATAGACGCCACCACACGGGACTTATGGCAGACGGTTCCTAAGGTGGAGGGAGCAGTTTCTACTTTAGAAAAGCGTACCACTATCCCTGTCGAGGACAGTTGTGCTTTTTCAAATCCAATGGATAAAAAATTAGAAGGTTACCTTAAGAAAATGTTTATTCAACAAGGTTTTATCCTGCAGCCCCTTGCATGCATTGCGCCTGTCACTGCTGCTGCGGTGTTCTGGTTTGAGTCTCTGGAAGAGGCCTTTCAGACAGCTACTCCATTGACTGAAATACTTGACAAGCTTAGAACACTTAAGCTAGCTAATTCTTTTGTTTCTGATGCCATTGTTCATTTGACTAAACTAACGGCTAAGAATTCTGGATTCACCATCCAGGCGCGTAGGGCGCTATGGCTTCCCTTCAAGGGGCAGACCCTATTCGGGCCTGGTTTGAAGAAAATTATTGCTGACATTACTGGAGGTAAGGGTCATACCCTTCCTCAGGACAGGGCCAAATCGAGGGCCAAACAGTCTAATTTTTGTGCCTTTCGAAACTTCAAGGCAGGTGCAGCATCAACTTCCTCTGCTACAAAACAAGAGGGAACTTTTGCTCAATCCAAGCCGGACTGGAAACCTAACCAGTCCTGGAACAAGGGCAAGCAGGCCAGAAAGCCTGCTGCTGCCTCTAAGACAGCATGAAGGAACGGCCCCCTATCCGGTAACGGCTCTAGTAGGGGGCAGACTTTCTCTCTTCACCCAGGCGTGGGCAAGAGATGTTCAGGATCCCTGGGCGTTGGAGATCATATCTCAGGGATATCTTCTGGACTTCAAAGCTTCCCCCCCTCAAGGGAGATTTCACCTTTCGAGATTATCTGTAAACCAGATAAAGAAAGAGGCATTCTTACGCTGTGTGCAAGACCTCCTAGTTATGGGAGTGATCTGTCCAGTTCCACAGACGGAACAGGGACAGGGTTTCTATTCAAATCTGTTTGTGGTTCCCAAAAAAGAGGGAACCTTCAGACCCATTTTGGATCTAAAGATCTTAAACAAATTCCTCAGAGTTCCATCGTTCAAAATGGAAACTATTCGGACCATCCTACCTATGATCCAGGAGGGTCAGTACATGACCACAGTGGATTTGAAGGATGCTTACCTTCACATACCGATTCACCAAGATCATCATCGGTTCCTAAGGTTTGCCTTTCTGGACAGGCATTACCAATTTGTGGCTCTTCCCTTCGGGTTAGCTACAGCTCCAAGAATCTTTACAAAGGTTCTATGATCGCTTCTGGCGGTCCTAAGACCGCGAGGTATATCAGTGGCCCCTTATCTGGACGACATCCTGATACAGGCGTCAAGCTTTCAGATTGCCAAGTCACATACGGACATAGTTCTGGCATTTCTCAGGTCACATGGGTGGAAGGTGAACGAGGAAAAGAGTTCTCTATCCCCACTCACAAGAGTCTCCTTCCTAGGGACTCTGATAGATTCTGTAGAAATGAAGATTTACCTGACAGAATCCAGGTTATCAAAGCTTCTAAAATCTTGCCGTGTTCTTCATTCTATTCCGTGCCCTTCGGTGGCTCAGTGTATGGAAGTAATCAGCTTAATGGTAGCGGCGATGGACATAGTGCCATTTGCGCGCCTACATCTCAGACCGCTGCAACTATGCATGCTCAGTCAGTGGAATGGGGATTACACAGATTTGTCCCCTCTGCTAAATCTGGATCAAGAGACCAGAGATTCTCTTTTCTGGTGGCTATCTCGGGTCCATCTGTCCAAAGGTATGACCTTTCGCAGGCCAGATTGGACAATTGTAACAACAGATGCCAGCCTTCTAGGTTGGGGTGCAGTCTGGAATTCCCTGAAGGCTCAGGGATCGTGGACTCAGGAGGAGAAACTCCTCCCAATATATATTCTGGAGTTAAGAGCAATATTCAATGCTCTTCTAGCTTGGCCTCAGTTAGTAACCCTGAGGTTCATCAGATTTCAGTCAGACAACATCACGACTGTGGCTTACATCAACCATCAAGGGGGAACCAGGAGTTCCCTAGCGATGCTGGAAGTCTCCAAGATAATTCGCTGGGCAGAGACTCTCTCTTGCCACCTATCAGCAATCTATATCCCAGGTGTAGAGAACTGGGAGGCGGATTTTCTAAGTCATCAGACTTTTCATCCGGGGGAGTGGGAACTCCATCCGGAGGTGTTTGCTCAATTGGTTCATCGTTGGGGCAAACCAGAACTGGATCTCATGGCGTCTCACCAGAATGCCAAGCTTCCTTGTTACGGATCCAGGTCCAGGGACCCAGAAGCAGCACTGATAGATGCTCTAGCAGCGCCTTGGTTCTTCAACCTGGCTTATGTTTTTCCACTGTTTCCTCTGCTCCCTCGACTGATTGCCAAAATCAAACAGGAGAGAGCATCAGTGATCTTGATAGCGCCTGCGTGGCCACGCAGGTCCTGGTATGCAGACCTAGTGGACATGTCATCCTTTCCACCATGGACCCTGCCTTTGAGACAAGACCTTCTACTACAAGGTCCTTTCAATCATCCGAATTTAATTTCTCTGAGACTGACTGCATGGAGATTGAACGCTTGATTTTATCAAAGCGTGGCTTCTCCGAGTCAGTCATTGAAACCCTAATACAGGCACGAAAGCCTGTCACAAGGAAAATCTACCATAAGATATGGCATAAATACCTTTATTGGTGTGAATCCAAGAATTACTCATGGAGTAAGGTTAGGATTCCTAGGATATTGTCCTTTCTCCAAGAGGGTTTGGAAAAAGGATTATCAGCTAGTTCTTTAAAGGGACAGATTTCTGCTCTGTCTATTCTTTTGCACAAGCGTCTGGCTGAAGTTCCAGACGTTCAAGCTTTTTGTCAGGCTTTGGTTAGAATCAAGCCTGTGTTTAAACCTGTTGCTCCCCCATGGAGCTTAAACTTGGTTCTTAAAGTTCTTCAAGGGGTTCTGTTTGAACCCCTTCATTCCACTGATATTAAACTTTTATCTTGGAAAGTTCTGTTTTTGATGGCTATTTCCTCGGCTCGGAGAGTCTCTGAGTTATCTGCTTTACAATGTGATTCTCCTTATCTGATTTTCCATTCAGATAAAGTAGTTCTGCGTACAAAACCTGGGTTTTTAACTAAGGTAGTTTCTAACAAGAATATCAATCAAGAGATTGTTGTTCCATCATTGTGTCCTAATCCTTCTTCAAAGAAGGAACGTCTTTTACATAATCTGGACGTGGTCCGTGCTTTGAAGTTTTACTTACAAGCTACTAAAGATTTTCGCCAAACATCTACACTGTTTGTTGTTTACTCTGGACAGAGGAGAGGTCAAAAAGCTTTGGCAACCTCTCTTTCTTTTTGGCTTCGGAGCGTAATACGCTTAGCCTATGAGACTGCTGGACAGCAGCCCCCTGAAAGGATTACAGCTCATTCTACTAGAGCTGTGGCTTCCACCTGGGCCTTTAAAAATGAGGCTTCTGTTGAACAGATTTGCAAGGCAGCGACTTGGTCTTCGCTTCATACCTTTTCAAAATTTTACAAATTTGATACGTTTGCTTCTTCGGAGGCTATTTTTGGGAGAAAGGTTCTACAGGCAGTGGTTCCTTCCATTTAAGCCTGCCTTGTCCATCCCTTCATCCGTGTACTTTAGCTTTGGTATTGGTATCCCACAAGTAATGGATGATCCATGGACTGGATACACCTTACAAGAGAAAACATAATTTATGCTTACCTGATAAATTTATTTCTCTTGTGGTGTATCCAGTCCATGGCCCGCCCTGTCCTTTTAAGGCATTTAAAATTTTTAATTTAAACTACAGTCACCACTGCACCCTATGGTTTCTCCTTTCTCGGCTTGTTTCGGTCGAATGACTGGATATGGCAGTTAGGGGAGGAGCTATATAGCAGCTCTGCTGTGGGTGATCCTCTTGCAACTTCCTGTTGGGAAGGAGAATATCCCACAAGTAATGGATGATCCGTGGACTGGATACACCACAAGAGAAATAAATTTATCAGGTAAGCATAAATTATGTTTTTTGCAAAAATGATGACATATAGTGCTCCAGAATTGGGCCAGCATCTAACCATATGTCTAACAAAAGATAGCAAGAGACCGAAGATAAATTGGTAATAGATTTTGAGGCCTACTTATCAAGCCGTCAACTTACTTGCATTCGACCCCGCTGCAACTAAATAAAGTTATTGACCCCTATCCCGCCGCTCCCGGAGCCCACCACAACTCTAATAATAGCTCTAGTTATTAACCACTAAAATTACATTAAACTATACAGGGAGTGCAGAATTATTAGGCAAGTTGTATTTTTGAGGATTAATTTTATTATTGAACAACAACCATGTTCTCAATGAACCCAAAAAAACTCATTAATATCAAAGCTGAATAGTTTTGGAAGTAGTTTCTAGTTTGTTTTTAGTTATAGCTATTTTAGGGGGATATCTGTGTGTGCAGGTGACTATTACTGTGCATAATTATTAGGCAACTTAACAAAAAACAAATATATACCCATTTCAATTATTTATTTTTACCAGTGAAACCAATATAACATCTCAACATTCACAAATATACATTTCTGACATTCAAAAACAAAACAAAAACAAATCAGTGACCAATATAGCCACCTTTCTTTGCAAGGATACTCAAAAGCCTGCCATCCATGGATTCTGTCAGTGTTTTGATCTGTTCACCATCAACATTGCGTGCAGCAGCAACCACAGCCTCCCAGACACTGTTCAGAGAGGTGTACTGTTTTTCCTCCTTGTAAATCTCACATTTGATGATGGACCACAGGTTCTCAATGGGGTTCAGATCAGGTGAACAAGGAGGCCATGTCATTAGATTTTCTTCTTTTATACCCTTTCTTGCCAGCCACGCTGTGGAGTACTTGGATGCGTGTGATGGAGCATTGTCCTGCATGAAAATCATGTTTTTCTTGAAGGATGCAGACTTCTTCCTGTACCACTGCTTGAAGAAGGTGTCTTCCAGAAACTGGCAGTAGGACTGGGAGTTGAGCTTGACTCCATCCTCAACCCGAAAAGGCCCCACAAGCTCATCTTTGATGATACCAGCCCAAACCAGTACTCCAACTGCACCTTGCTGGCGTCTGAGTCGGACTGGAGCTCTCTGCCCTTTACCAATCCAGCCACGGGCCCATCCATCTGGCCCATCAAGACTCACTCTCATTTCATCAGTCCATAAAACCTTAGAAAAATCAGTCTTGAGATATTTCTTGGCCCAGTCTTGACGTTTCAGCTTGTGTGTCTTGTTCAGTGGTGGTCGTCTTTCAGCCTTTCTTACCTTGGCCATGTCTCTGAGTATTGCACACCTTGTGCTTTTGGGCACTCCAGTGATGTTGCAACTCTGAAATATGGCCTAACTGGTGGCAAGTGGCATCTTGGCAGCTGCACGCTTTACTTTTCTCAGTTCATGGGCAGTTATTTTGCGCCTTGGTTTTTCCACACGCTTCTTGCGACCCTGTTGACTATTTTGAATGAAACGCTTGATTGTTCGATGATCACGCTTCAGAAGCTTTGCAATTTTAAGAGTGCTGCATCCCTCTGCAAGATATCTCACTATTTTTGACTTTTCTGAGCCTGTCAAGTCCTTCTTTTGACCCATTTTGCCAAAGGAAAGGAAGTTGCCTAATAATTATGCACACCTGATATAGGGTGTTGATGTCATTAGACCACACCCCTTCTCATTACAGAGATGCACATCACCTAATATGCTTAATTGGTAGTAGGCTTTCGAGCCTATACAGCTTGGAGTAAGATAACATGCATAAAGAGGATGATGTGGTCAAAATACTCATTTGCCTAATAATTCTGCACTCCCTTTATTAAACTAATGATTAATCTACCCTGTTATACTAAAACTACATTAAACTACAAATTAAATTAACTATATTATATATTTTAGCACCTAACCCTACTCAAATAATTTAAATCTACAATAAAAAAATACAAAGTTACAAAAAAACTAACAACTAAGTTACAAAAAACTAAGTTACAAAAAATAACAAAAACTAAGTTACAAAAAAATTAAACACTAAGTTACACAAAATAAAAAAGAAATTATCAAAGATTTAAACTAATTACACCTAATTACACCTAATTCTATTGCTGTAATTAGGTGGGTTTTATTTTTAGGTTAGGGTTTGGGCAGCAATAGAGCTAAATGCCCTTTTAAGGGCAATGCCCATACAAATGCCCTTTTCAGGCAATGGGGAGCTTAGGTTTTTTAGTTAGGTTTTTATTTGGGGGGATGGTTGTGTGGGTAGTGGGTTTTACTGTTGGGGGGGTATTTGTATTTTTTATATACAGGTAAAAGAGCTGATTTCTTTGGGGCAATGCCCCGCAAAAGACCCTTTTAAGGGCCATTGGTAGTTTATTGTAGGTTAGGGTTTTTTTATTTTGGGGGGCTTTTTTATTTTCATAGGGCTCTTAGATTAGATGTAATTAGTTTAAATCTGATAATTTATTTTTTATTTTGTGTAACTTGGGAGTTTATTTTTTTTTTTGTAACTTAGTGTTTGTTATTTTTTGTAACTTAGTTGTTAGTTTTTTGTAACTTTGTAATTTTTTATTGTAGATTTAAATTATTTGAGTACGGTTAGGTGTTTAAATATATAATATAGTTAATTTAATTTGTAGTTTAAAGGGACACTAAACCTTGTAAAAACTTGATTGATATTCATCGACACATATCTAATTAACATATTTCTAATATGCTTCAATTATACAATCTCTATCGTTCTCTCGATATTCTTATTAAAAAATTAATATATTTCCAAACCCACACTTACAAGTTCTGTCCATCGTAACCAATCGTCCATGATAACCTGCGTTATCAATATGGCCGTAATCCGTCGTACTGCGCATGCGCGATCTGTTTGACGCATCATCTTCAACGTCACCATCCTGTGGAGCCACAGACCGCCGTAATCATCGGCAATATGCGCATGCGCTAAACGGCTAAATGATTTGCGCAGGCGCGAGATGAGAAATCATAGCGTTAATTAGATGCACGATAGCGCATAGCGATTGGACAAAAGATATTCTAATCTAGCCACTGTAGAAGGGGGTTTGGCTTGGGTGACGTTATTTGAAGAAATTGATATATCTTTTTCTTACACTAAAAACCCTCGTTTACATTTCAAACCAGGTACGTTTTATGACTTACTATATTTATTATCGATTTGAGGTATTTCAGAAGAGTGAAAAAAGGAAAGTTTTGGAATCCTTTAATGTAGTTTTAGTATAACAGTTAGGGTAGATTAATTATTTGTTAAATATAGTTTTATGTAATTTTAGTATAATAGTTAGGGTAGATTAATTAATAGTTTAATATAGTTTAATGTAATTTAGTATAATAGTTAGGGTAGCTTAATTAATAGTTTAATATAGTTTAATTTGAAATCTAAAGGTAAGTTTAAATTTATTATAAGACAGGGATGAGTTAATATTTAATGTAAAGTTAAGGGGTTGTTAGGTTTAGCGGTTAATAGGTTAATTTAGTTTATGGCGATGTGGGGGGCTGGCGGTATAGGGGTTAATAGGTTTAGTAAGTGCTAGTGATGTGGGAGGCCAGGGGTTTAGGGGTTAATACATTTATTTAGTTGCAGTGGGCTCCGGGAGTGGTGGGATAGGGGTTAATAACTTTATGTAGGTGGTGGCAGGGTCCGTGAGCGGTGGGATAGGGGTTAATAACTTAATGTAGGTGGCGGCGGTGTGTGGGGGCGGCAGACTAGGGGTTAATAAGTATAATGTAGGTGTCGGGCGGCAGATTAGGGGTTAATAAGTATAATGTAGGTGGCGGCAGTGTAGGGGATGGCAGATTAGGGGTGTTTAGACTCGGGGTACATGTTAGGGTGTTAGGTGTAAACATAACTTTTATTCTCCCATAGGAATCAATGGGATATCGGGCAGTAGCGAACATGAGCTTTCGCTGCTTTCAGACTCCCATTGATTCCTATGGCTCCAGGGCGGCGGATTGAAAAGCAGGTACGCTGGGCCGGAATAGTGGCGAGCGTACCTGGTAGATATTTGATAACTTGCAAAAGTTGTCAGATAGTGCCAAATTTGCATTCGGAACATCTGTAATGACGTAAGCATTAATCTGTGTCGGACTGAGACCGGCAGATCGTATGTTACGTCACTGATTTCAACTTTTGCCGGTCTGTAGGCTTTGTTAACTAAGGGGAATCAAGCTCTCCACAATTACGCTGCGGAATTCCAGCGTATTTGCGGTTGATGGCTTGATAACTAGGCCTCATAAACTAGAAACTATATTTGGATCACAAAATAAAAAAAATGTGTTTCATATCCCTTTAATACGATTCATTCCTGTGCAATTTACCTACAAATGGGTTTTTGTTGTTTTTTTTTATAAAATATTATTATTATTTTTTTTTTTTACAAATTGTGATGCACCTTAACAGTACAATTTTTTTTCCTGCATAATTTTGTGTGAATGTTTCATTTTGTAAGATTTTAAAAATACAAATTTAATTGTGCATCTCCTTCCCATACGAATATCTAGTATACGCCCCTTAGTAAGACACCCTGTTTTCAGGGTAAAAAGAGGCTTTATATAATTCCGCCAAGGGCGCAGGGATCTTTTTAGAATCGGGACCTGATGCTCAAAATCTATCTGCTAAGATGAGATGATCTACAATGATCCTCCAGTACTGCAAGATCCCTAGTGACATTTTCAAAAGGCAGGTTTTGCTATTCTTCTCCAAGGAGAGTTCAGTGCATATGTGAAGGAGAGATAAGCCCAGTGCAATATAGCACTGCATGACATCAGAGTTCTGCTGCAATTACATACTTTGCTTTGTATTTTATATCACTTTACACTTCAGATTTACTTGTATTACATTTAAGCTTTGTAGGTAAAATATTTTGCATTTTATTTTGTATACAGCAGTGTATTTAGGATTATGATTTTATAAATTCTGATTATGCCTTCACAGTTTCTGTGTAACTTTAATAAATTAGGCTCATACTTTGTATATTTGTGTGAATCTTCTAAAGTGACATTGCACTTTGCATTTCTGAAATTTTCTTTGAAAAAACATTATAATGCAGGCTTCACAGGGGCAGAACTCACTGAATTTTCCAGAGAGATGAGAAATGCCTTCTATAGAAAGTAAGAAAGCTCTCTGGGATAGAAAAATGGGAGAGACAAGGTAACTGGAAAACACATGGGGCTGATAAAAAGGCTCAGTTTACATCACTTACAAATTAAACTAAAATGTTTCACCACAATTAAATTGATTTTGTCTGTATTGTAGTATATTTGTAGCTTTTATTTTAGATAAAATAAGTGTAATGTAAATTTTGAGCAAACTTCACCTGCATGCAGCTGGCGAGATAATTTAGTGAGACAAGCTTTTCACAAGACTTTTGAGAGAGATTCAAACATACCCTGAGAACTCCCCTGTTCAACCCAGGGAACAACCCTGTCCCTTCCCCTTTCTGAGTTTCAGTTTACAATGGCGCAAATAGAAAGTGCAATGTAATTTGTAAAAGATACACAGAATTATACAAAGTATGATCCTTATTTGTTAAATTAACACAGAAACTTTCAAAACATAATCAGAACTTGTAAAATCACTGCTGGATCTAAACTTAAATGTATTAAAATATAAACGAGAAATTGCAAAGCTAAAATGCAACAATACTGAAAGGACCCAATCTGAAGTGTAAAGTAATATAAAATGCAAAGCACAAAGTGTAAGTGTAACAAAACTCTTATATAATGGATTGCTATGTTGCACTGGACTTTTCTCTCCTTCATATACATAAATGAGAGAGATCTTGCAGTGCTGGAGAGTTCTGCCCTTTTTCTTTTCAGCATTTGGTGAATTCAGCCTCTGTAAAGTCTGAACAACAATATGTCTCCAAGCTGGAGAATCCTTTGAATATATTTGCCTAAGTCCCTTTCCCCCATAGAATTCTATGGGGCATGCTACAAAAGACTGTTCTGGTTTTGGCTCGCATGCTAACCCCATGGTGTGCTAAGCCAAGTGCGCTAAAGCTGAAGATGCATTAAGAAATAATTGAAATATCATTGTTCTTCACACACACACACACACATGTATACTTATACTATATATATTTATATGCAGTATATATATGTATATATATATATATATATATATATATATATATATATATATATATATATATAAAGAAAGAAAGAAAATAGAGACACACATTCAACTGAGACAGAACAAATGCTGGATAAACTTCCTTGCTTGTTCATAAGGCCGGTGCCACTCAGGGTGCAGTCTCTTTTAGCCCACTATGCTTTTCAAAGAGGAGAAATATTCTATAGTATATCAGTATGATCCTGCTCAATGATAGTCCAGCCCTGAAATACCAGGCAAATCTCCTCTGAACAAGAGAAAACAACAAACCCCAGACATACATTTTGTAATTATTTTATTAGAAAAATAATCATATATTGATATAAAACATAATACAAATGAAAACAAAATATTTCTTGTTACAGAACTGGAATATTGACCCAAACTTTTGACAAACCCCAGACATACATTTTAGCATTTTTTGGCCTCATCAGTGAGGAACAGTTGCATCTCTCTATGGCATGTGTGCAAGGAGTCCACGTCTGGTTTCCCCTTTTACTCTTAGGGAGACCCAGGAGCAGTATGCAAAAAAAAGAAAATAGAGAGATACACTCAACTGAGACAGAACACATGCTTCTCTTTTGATATGCATTTGAATTATTACCCTGGGGAAGTCTCCCTAAGGGTGATGGGGGAAACCAGATGTGGACCCTGTGTCCAATGTGCTTAGAGGAATATGGCTGCACTTCCCTAATGAGGCCCAAAGACAGCTGAAATGATGATCTGGGGTTGCCATGTTCCTTGCTCAGAGGAGCATTGCTTGGTGTTGTGTGGCTGGACTGACATTACTAGACGGGATAAGACTAATATACTTCAGGAAAGTTCTCCTCTGTGAAAAGCACAATTGGGCTAAAAGATGCAGCTCCTAGGTGGTAATTTACCATAAAACACCTACTTGGGTGTTGTTCAAATCTGGTAGATTGCTTCTCTTTCTGTATGCATTTGAATTAAGACCCTGGGAAAGGCCCCCTTTGGGTGATGGTGGAAACCAGACGTGGACTGCCTGCCCAATGTGCTTTAAAGAACATGGGTGCACCTCACTTACGAGTCCCAAACAAGGCTGATATGATTGTCTGGGGTTGCCATGTTTCTTGTTCAGAGGAGTATTGCCTAGTGTTTCAGGAATTGGACTGACCTTACTAGGTGGGATCAGACTGATATACTTCAGGAAAGTCCTCCTTTGTGAAAAGCACAATTGTGCTAAAATAAGCTGCACCTAGGTGGTAACTCGCCATAGAACAAGCTACTGAGCCGTTGTTCATTCCTGGTAGAGCGCTTCTCTTTCTGTATGCATTAAAATATATATATATACTAGTCCTAAAGCCCGTTCACACGGGCCATTTTTTGCAGTACAGTGGTCCCACCCCTTGCGCTCTCTCCCTCCCCCTCTCTTTTGCTCTGTCTCCCCCCTCTCTTTTGCTCTCCCTCTCCCCCTCTCTTTTGAGCTTTCTCTCTTCCCCTCTCTTTTGAGCTCTCTCTCCCCCCTCTCTTTTGTGCTCTCTCTCTCTCCTCCTCTCTTTTGTGCTCTCTCCCCCCTCTCTTTTGCGCTCTCTCTCCCCCCTCTTTTGAGCTCTCTCTCTCCCCATCTCTTTTGAGCTCTCTCTCTCCCCCCTCTCCTTTTGAGCTCTCTCTCTCTCCCCCCTCTCTTTTGCGCTCTCTCTCCCCCTCTTTTGCGCTCTCTCTCCCTCTCTTTTGCGCTCTCTCTCTCTCCCCCTCTCTTTTGCGCTTTCTCTCCCCCCTCTCTTTTGCGCTCTCTCTCTCCCCCTCTCTTTGTGCTCTCTCTCCCCCCTCTCTTTTGCGCTCTCTCTCCCCCTCTCTTTTGCACTCTCTCTCTCCTCCTCTCTTTTGCACTCTCTCTCTCCCCCTCTCTTTTGCACTCTCTCTCTCCCCCTCTCTTTTGCGCTCTCTCTCTCCCCCTCTCTTTTGTGCTCTCTCTCTCCCCCATCTCTTTTGCACTCTCTCCCCCCTCTCTCTCTCCCCTCTCTTTTGTGCTCTCTCTCCCCCTCTCTTTTGTGCTCTCTCTCCCCCTCTCTTTTGCGCTCTCTCTCTCCCCTCTCTTTTGTGCTCTCTCTTTTGCGCTCCCTCTCCCCCTCTCTTTTGCACTCTCTCTCCCCCTCTCTTTTGCGCTCTCTCTTCCCCCTCTCTTTTGTGCTCTCTCTTCCCCCTCTCTTTTGCGCTCTCTCTCCCCCCTCTCTTTTGCGCTCTCTCTCCCCCCTCTCTTTTACGCTCTCTCTCCACCCTCTCTTTTGCGCTCTCTCTCCCCCTCTCTTTTGCTGTCTCTCCCCCCCTCTCTCTTTTGCTGTCTCTCTCCACCTCTCTCTTTTGCTGTCTCTCTCCACCTCTCTCTTTTGCTGTCTCTCTCCCCCTCTCTCTTTTGCTGTCTCTCTCCACCTTTCTCTTTTGCTGTCTCTCTCCACCTTTCTCTTTTGCTGTCTCTCTCCCCCCTCTCTTTTGCTGTCTCTCTCCCCCCCTCTCTTTTGCTGTCTCTCTCCCCCTCTCTCTTTTGCTGTCTCTCTCCCCCCTCTCTTTTGCTGTCTCTCTCCCCCTCTCTCTTTTGCTGTCTCTATCCCCCCTCTCTTTTGCTGTTTCTCTCCCCCTCTCTCTTTTGCTGTCTCTCTCCCCCTCTCTCTTTTGCTGTCTCTCCCCCCCCTCTATTTTGCTGTCTCTCTCCCCCCTCTCTTTTGCTGTCTCTCTCCCCCTCTCTTGCTGTCTCTCTCCCCCCTGTCTTTTGCTGTCTCTCTCCCCCCTGTCTTTTGCTGTCTCTCTCTCCCCCCTCTCTTTTGCTGTCTCTCTCCCCCCTCTCTTTTGCTGTCTCTCTCCCCCCTCTCTTTTGCTGTCTCTCTACCCCCTCTCTTTTGCTGTCTCTCTACCCCCTCTCTTTTGCTGTCTCTCTCCCCCCTCTCTTTTGCTATCTATCTCCCCCCTCTCTTTTGCTGTCTCTCTCCCCTTCTCTCTTTTGCTGTCTCTCTCCCCCCTGTCTTTTGCTGTCTCTCTCCCCCCTCTCTTTTGCTGTCTCTCTCCCCCCCTCTCTTTCTCTCTCCCCTCTCTAACCCTCTCCCCTCTCTCTCTCTCTCCCATCTTCCACAGGACCGTGCCCGGCCACGCCTCCTTTATGTCGGCCACGCCCCCTTTACACACGGCCATGCCCCCTTCGCGACCATTCACGCCCGGTCACGCCCCTTCACATCGGCCATGCCCCCCGCTCTCGCCCGGCCATGCTCACTTCTTCTGCCATAGATCATCAGCTAGGGACTCAAAGGCCAGCTGTTTTTGTCCTCGTGCTGTCTCTACTGCGCATGATAGCTTCGGACAAACACACTTGGCCTTTTATTATATAGCATACTGTATATATAGCTATATATCTATATGAACATAGATAGATGTATAGATAGATAGTTAGATAGAACATTGTTTTAAATAGGTATGGTATATGATAAGGTGTTTGACTGGAAAGGGCTCAAATGAATATATATACCTGTATAGTATATATATATAGTTACATGTTTATATATGTATATGTACACACATACAAATATACTCTTTTATATATATATATATATATATATATACACACACACACACTTATGAGCCCTACCCAGTCAAACATCTTGTCGTATACCATATCCACACATATTTTACATTTAATATGTATACATATGAGAGTAATACTTTATTTTTTTTATGTTTGACATGTGCTTTGTTATTCTTTTATTCTACTATAACACTTTAGTTCAGGTCTCAAGTTGCACTAACTTTTTTTCCACTGTAATGCGTTGGGCTTGAATACAACACATAACTCACAACTTGTAAGTATAGGGTGCGCTTAAGAGATGTCAGACGCGCCCAACATTCTCTGGTAAATCTGTTTTGCTATGGACTAACACTAGATTTTGAGCTAATCTCAACGTGGTCCCACAATATTGATAGCGCACCCTACACTATTAATAGCACCTGTGTTGCTCTTTCACATCCAGAAGATTAAATTTGCCTTTCTAGAATTTGAGGGACCTTGCAGTATTGATGAGACTTAATCTGAAAAACAAACAGGTCTTGCCTTGCCACTGCAGCTCCCTGAATGCTCCTTGCAAATGGAATGAGGAAGTGGAACAAACCACTGGGTTAATGCTGGAGGGGGTGCACGCTGCAGTGGCCAAACAAGTCACTATTTTTTCTTTTTTTTTTTTCTTTTTTTCTTTTTTTTTTCTTTCTTAGATAATCTGACCACACCTAAAAGCTCTACATACTTATAATATACTAAAACAAATCCACTCCACACATATTGCAGCACTAAAATCAAACCACTATTTGGAATTTTAATTGTACTAACTTATAGGAATGATAAAAGCACCTGGACACACATAAAGTAGTAAAATAATCACATTTGGCTACATTTATAAAGCAGCGGATGCTTCTTCGGAGTCCCATCGCCTGAAACGGACGGAAGTTAAGCAGCTGCGGTTGGCATTTAGCAATCTCGAGCGGACATGATTTGCTATAGCGAATCATGTCCGCTCAACATTTAGCAAATCTACCCCATTGTCTACCCCATTTGGTTATTTAAAAGAAAAAGGTGTTCCTGTGATAACGAACAATAAAATAATCAAATAATCCTATGGTCAATATATCTGTCTGTATGGAAAAATTGGTACAGTATTGTAAAAGAAATGAAAATTACATTTTGTTTTCAGTAACTCCAAAACTACTCCATAAATTTACTTAAAATTTCTAGAATTTTCAGTCATTGAGGGTGTCCATGGTTTACGTGTTTACTCTGGATTAAATAAAAATTTGACAAATGTAAACTATAGCTGCTTTTGGATACAATCCCTGTTCCAAATATGAAATCAAATTGTTTCATTTTAATGGGTGTTCCTTTGCAAAAAAAAAAAATGTCTATATCTGTCTGTATGTGCAGAGGCCAAAAATTTGTTTTTTATTTTTTTCCCAATGTTCAGTTCAGTCAAATTTTAAGTGGGCATTCGTTAAAGCTAAATATTGGATTTAGATTTGTTACTGTTATTTCCAATGGGGACCACCAATATACTGTATACAACTAATTTAAACAGAACACATAATTTGCTGATTTTGAGTCAATGACTAGCTGATTGAGTATGTCTAAGCTTCCCCTAGTCTCCCACCCAAATATATATGTTTGTTTGCTTAAAAACAACTTATGGTTGCAATACAAACTGTCCCTTCAAGCTATTAAATAAAATATATAAATATTGCTACTAAATTGTGACTTATACAGTATATTTACATGTGGTTTGTACTGAAAGTTTTTTACAGATGTTCATCACAAAATCCATCAGCAAGGATTGAATGCGGCAATACGAGGATTACAAAAGAGGAATGTACTCAAAAGGGATGCTGTTTTGATCCATATACAGCCGGCAGCATTTTCTGCTTCAAACCAACAGTTGTAAAAACAGAAATGTCAGAAGCAGCTGTCCCAGTTCCAAACGCGATACCTGTAAGAATTAAATCTCCATGTGATATATGTAAAGAAGAGAAAGAAAATGAAGAATCACTGGGTTTGATTGGATCTGTAGTTCATTTGCTAATTGGCCCACCTGAGTCTAAAGCTTGTAAAGAGTGCAGGAAACAAGTTGGAATACATAAAGGTAGGTGTATTAATGTGTTGGCATAACTTAGATTCAAATACAGAGATTTTTCCTCCTTAAAGGGACATTAAATAAGGCACAAAAAATTCAGCATTACTGCGAGTTAGCGCAATCAA
This sequence comes from Bombina bombina, assembly GCF_027579735.1. Classification (NCBI taxonomy): domain Eukaryota; kingdom Metazoa; phylum Chordata; class Amphibia; order Anura; family Bombinatoridae; genus Bombina; species Bombina bombina. The sequence goes on from NC_069501.1 coordinate 83,073,713, forward strand.
TAGCCTGTCTATTCTTGCATTTATAGTACAAGTCCAAAGATATTTTTTATAACATGAGCGATAGTCTATTTTGCGTCTGAACAAAAAATAATGCACCCTGCACTTTTGACTGCACTCCACTTGTATTGTAGCCCAAAATGTGTAATTATGCAAAACTTAAGAACAGTGCAATCTACTTTCATTATATATTTTGTCTCTTTTCCTGCAATTTAACAATGAAATATGAAGTATTTCTACTCCTTCCCAGAGAGTCAAGCATGCATTTAATGGAATGCATAACCCTAACACTCCTACATGATGCACAGTGATTGCTTGGCATGTTCAGGATCCCATTTATATCTGTTCTTAATTCGTAAGAGCAAAGAATGTAAGAAAAACAACACTCACTAGGCTTTTCAAATGGAGTCTGCCCCAAGCCTGCAAAACAAGGAATAATGGATTTAAATGTTTTTTTTAAAAATTTGAAAGGTTGATTTCAATCTATTGTTTGATAATTGTACACATATAAATGCCTGTAAATGAGCTCTTTATTGATCTCAACATGATCATAATCAGTTGTTTTTTATTTATTAGAAGAACTAACTTTCATTATTAGTTTGGTGGAAAATGTCCCTATACTTAATATTTGCCATTAATATTTGGTTGATCAGAATACAATTTCCTAACACATTTAAAGGGTCATATTTCACTTACCAAAGTTTTCAGCCAAAAGAACTTGATTAATCTCAGATGATCCTTTAAGAATTAATAACAAGAACCGTAGAATGTTTTTGAATGCAACATTGGTTTTGCCGATCGGCAAAACCCACTGATACCCCTGCCATATTGATTGACTTTCGGAAGCAATGTCCACAAACACTACCTGCTGAATTGATTAAAGTTAAAAAATGAATAATAAATGAATAGTAAGCCCTTTTACACTAATACAATTAAACACATATCCCAACACATGCCAACTATACCAATAATTTCCCTTTTCAAATGCTGTAAAAGACATCACAAAGTAGCATCACAACATAGTATTAAAAAAGATCAATCAACATCCTTTACCCTGTGATGTAATTGCTAAATAAATCACCATTATATTGGTCCTTAATCCTTCCCATTTAGTTTATGGATTTCAAAATGAGACAGATAAGGATATTGGGGTACATTTTTCATGGTGCGGACAAACATGATCCGCTATAGCGAATCATGTCTGCCGCACATCGATAAATGCTGACAGCATACGTTGTCAGCATTTATCATTGCACCAGCAGTTCTTGTGAACTGCTGGTGCAATACCCTCTCTTGCAGATTCGCGGCCAATCAGCCGCTAGCAGGGGGTGTCAATCAACCCGATTGTATTTGATGGGGCTGATTTCTGTCTGCCACCTCAGAGGTGGCGGACGAGTTAAGGAGCAGCGGTCTTAGGACCGCTGCTTCTTAACTTCCGCTTCAGGCTTAGGACCGCTGCTTCATAAATCGACCCCTTTGTGTTGATTTTGAGCGTAACAACTTTGAGCTTTAGGGGCACTAGTGGAATTTTTGGATTGTGATCACTGGAGAAACACACTGACAATAGCGGTCCGATCTCGAAATCACTATCTGCCAAAATGAAGCTTAAAGGGACACTCAAGTCAAAATAAACTTTTATGATTCAGAAAGAGCAGCAGTTTTAAGACACTTTCCATTTTACTTCCATTATCAAATTTTGCGCAGTCTTTTATATTAACACTTTCAGGGGAACAAGATCCTACTAAGCATGTGTGCAAGCTCACAGGAAATGTGTGTGCTAGTTGGTGATTGGCTGATGTCTGTCACATGGTACAAGAGGCTGGAAAATGGGGGGGGAGTTAATTTTCCAGAAAACAATCTACTGCTTATTTGAAATTCAGAGTAGGGGGTCGAATTATAAAGCTCCGAATGGAGCTTAATGCTCCTGTTTCCGTGCAAGCCTTTAGGCTCGCCGAAAAAAACCCAGCAGTTATGAAGCAGCGGTCTTAAGACCGCTGCTCCATAACTGGTCCGCCTGCTCTGAGGCTGCGGACATCAATCTGCCAGATCCTATACGATCAGGCTGATTGACACCCCCTGATAGCGGCCAAAACTGCAGGGGGCGGCAGTGCACAAGCAGTTCACAAGAACCGCTTGTGCAATGATAAATACCGACAGCGTATGCTGTCTGCATTCATCGATGTCTGTTGGACATAATTCGCTGAGCGGATCATGTTGGACAGACCGATGATAAATCGGCCTCCAGGTGTTAAATCATTGTCTTTTTATTTTGCACTTGTTAATTATTTAATTCTACTGCATTGAGTGGGACTTTGAGAGTGTGATCATCTCCTTAGTTTGCGTGCAAATGGTTTGCAATACAGGGAATCATATCTGATGCATATTAATAAATAATTGTGACAGTCCATGAACATAATTAATATGTTTAAATTAAATTCTCCTTTTGTTTTCCAGACACATCACTCCTTGGATCATTATTAAGTTAGGACCTAGAAATCAGCATAAACACCATGAAGGATGCAGTTGTATTGTCAAAACCTATTTTAGACTTCAAGAATTGTTTACTTCTCATGACCATTGTGTGTCTTATATCATAATAAAGAATATAAAATAGTACACTGATTATATTGTCATGTCTAATCTGTACAGCTCGCACTTACAATGAGTTTAAAGGGACAGTATACTCCAACATTTTTATTATTTAAAAAGATAGATAATACTTTTATTACCCAGCTATAAAAATGCACTGAGATAAAGGTTGCCTGCAAGTGCTTAGAAAAAGGCAGACATTTAGAGGTTTAAAGGTTATAAAGTATATTAATATACTTAAAATGTTGGTTGTGCAAAGCTGGGGAATGGGTGGTAAGGGCGTTATCTATCTTTTTAAACAATAACAATTTTGCAGTAGACTGTCCCTTTAAGACTCTCTGTATTACACATTCTCTATGTGGAATCACTGAGCATGTATTTAAAAGAGTTTTCATTCAAGTTTTTTTAACATTACCTTCAAAAGTATAATTCTCATTGTCACATGACTAATTACTGAGTAGAAGAATAAACAAGACAAATGAAGAAATTCTCTTACCTTGCTGAGTGTGTTTTACATTTATATTTGATTATTTATTTAATTTATCTAGTTATGTATTTATTTCTCTATTTTTTTAAATAAACTAAATATTAAGGATATCCTAAATTCATAAACAAGATGACCTCCCTTAGCTTTCAAGAAATTGCAGAGCTCCCTTTTTGAAGCATTTTGTGGGATAATGCTGATTTGGATACTTGTTAAAGGATTACTTTCTGTTATAATTTTTAAGCTAAACAACTAACATATTAAAGTTAATAAACATTAATTAAAACCTACTGACCTATATTTTCTCCAAAACTAAGTTTCATAACGTTCTAAAAGTTATATCTTTTATTTGCCGATGATGTCACGTTATCCTGCCCACTATTTTCAGCACTGAGTGTTCAAAATACTTAAACCAATAACTTTGTGTTTAAAGCGCCATTTTGAAACCTAGGTATTGTAAACGGATTGGTACAGAGCAAAGGATACCCACGGAGTGGGTTTGGAAAACAATTAAATTTGCAGACAAGATTTCTGATATACGGTAGAGATATGTTAATGAAATGCTATTGATAAAAAGCGTATTTGGGGTAGTTAGTTAGTAACAGGCATAGAAAATATTTACTTACAGTGGCCCTTTAAGGAAAAATAACAGCATATAGGGAGGACTATGCAAACAAACTTCACCCTTTTGCTTCAAATATTAATTTTGTGATATTGTTAATATTAAAATGTAAAGTTTGCATAACATTACCAAGAACCCTCTGCTCTACTGGAAGAATATCCACATGTGCTTTACAATAATATATTGTGCATCTCTAGACATTTTAGAAAAAACATACTGATCAAAAATAGGACACCTACTCAATCCTTTTAATACTCATATGCTTCTCGTTGGGAGAAATCAATTGAGATATGCAGAATGCTCCAAAAAAGTAATAAAGACCAAGCTAGAAATAAAAAAATAATTATGAATTTGGTTATGTCTGCTCCAGTTTTTTTGTAATATCTCAAACAAAACAACAAACCTTTTTTTTTTTTCCCCTCAAACCACAAATAACCATAAAAACAATAAATAACTTAGTCCAATCAGGAGAACCAGCAAATTTAAATGAAAATGCCATAGGGGAAATATTATGATCAATCAAAGTTCTGGAAAACATCACTCCCTCTACATTAAAATTAATCCCAACAATAAAGATAATTGGTCTTTACTAGCAAAATACTAGAAATATCCCTCAATCACTCAAACTAATCATCCTATACCTTGCAATAAGATATCTAAAACCTTCAATAGGTCCATGTCTCATGCCTGTACAAACTGTGAACTTGCACAAGAAAGAGCATGAATAGCATGGAACCACTGTTCCCTCTAAGGTGGGCGCTTGTATGTACTCACACATTTTATCAGCACATAAAGGTCTTCAAAGTGCACACAGCAATTGGAAACAGGAGATTTAAAAAATAATAACATGGCTTCAGACTCGGCGGTGTACCTGCAATACATAAAAAGCACTGGTACTGTATAGGGCAGAAACTGTGCTACTTACAGAGCTCGTACTGTATAGGGCAAACAAAGTGCTATATACTATACAGAGTAAAGGAACTGTACAAGGCAGTGCTACTTCAGAGAGGAGACGTGCAGTCACTGTTTATCATCATCTTTCCTCCAGTAAACAATTGTGTAAAGAAGAGCAAGAAGATCAGGAATTAATAGGTCTCTTATCCCACAAAAACAGCGCAGTCTGTGAATACAAGAAGGTGGACTCCAATAGTGCAATATTGTATGAACAAGCACTTTATTAACAATAAAAGTATATATGCCAAAATACTCACAATATCAGGCATATAAACATGCACAAAAAGGTTTATTTTCTCAAGTTTGTGTCAATATCGCCGAGTTCTTGTGTGGTCTGAGGACACTAGAGAAGCAGCAGCAGATTTCCCGGTCGGCTTGTGATGTCAACACCCGACAAACAGCTGATACAGGTTTCCCTTGGTCCGTGCACACACAGACTCCCAAAGCTCACAGCCTCAACGCGTTTCTCGCCCCCTGCTGGGCGCTTTCTCAAGAGGAATAATGATCTATCTTGTTGTATAGTCATTTCTTATTTATATCCAGTGCAACAGCACCACCTATCTATTGAACTTATTATTACACTTCGTGATTACATGATTTTAACCTAATGTTATTTGACAATTTATAACATACACTAAATACTATCCTATCCATATATCTAAGAATGCATTAATATTTAAAATCTAACCTAATTGATAGAATAAAATAATTGATCAAAGGGAGGCATATATATACACTAAAGATAAAATTAAGAAAATAATTGTTATTCTTAATTTTATCTTTAGTGTATATGTAGGAATTTATATGAATTACCTAGCAAGCAGCAGTACAAAAAAATGCCAAAGTGAAACTAAAATGAACATATATTTAATGTCTTGCACAAAGTCAAAATCATCTGACTCCAGATAGGGGGCACAAAACGGTCAAGTGTGGTATGAGACTATAATATACCCAAGTGGGAATATGACAACAATATATCTATATCGACATACCAGTGTATGTGTACCAACTTATGGTTTATAATTACCTATATTATTCCTGTACAAACATATAGAAAATAAAAAAATGATGAATGCAAATACAGAGATAAAAAGTGAACAAGATAAGTCTCTTGGTATAGTTAGCAGATGTGTCCCAAAGTCCACCTGATGAGACTCAGATGAAAGCAATATTTGATAGAAGGCTGCACTCTCCTCACAAAAAGATGTCAGGAATATCTAGATGGATATAAAGAACAAGAGAGGTGCATGTGTGTACCAATAACACTAATGACAAGAACCAGATATAGCCCTAATCAGGGTACTCACATTTGTGAGGAACACTCAGACAGTGCTATTGGATACAGGCTGGATATTCTGCAGCAACCCAGCTCACTGTTCAGTCTTGGATATCCAGAAGAGGGGATCACAAGAAGTCTAGATAGGCAAATAAAACAGGAGGGGCGCCTGTGTGTGCCAGTAGTATAATATATTAGTTTTAACACAGCTATCCTTTTAACAGGATTATTGCAGCAGTGAATTCTGATTTGCTGAAATAATCCTGTTAAAGGGATGGCTGTGTAAAAACAGTATTTTGAAGCAAAAAAACTGAGAATTTGCATATCTAATTTGCATAACTTACCCAGAATTCTCTTGTGCATTGGTAACATTGTATATGAGGTATTTCTGGGGAAAAGCAAGCGGGGATTCTTGCCTAGATGTGCTAATTTCCTATGCAAATATTTACATTGATTATATATATATATATATATATAGACTCCAAATAAGAGCACTCTCACTTGCCAACCCAAACACAGACCAGGGTGCTTAACGAAATATTCAATCTGGACAAGGATAAGCACTCACTGGATTTAAACACAACAAATAATTTATTCGGCAGTGACGTTTCAGGGCATTCACCCCTTCCTCAGACCTGATCTGAGGAAGGGGTGAATGCCCCGAAACGTCACTGTCGAATAAATTATTTGTTGTGTTTAAATCCAGTGAGTGCTTATCCTTGTCCAGATTATATATATATATATATATATATATATATATATATATAACGATGATAGATAGATGATAGATAGATAGAGATACTTACAAATATGTAGAACAGTTTCTACTAAGTGAAGAACATTGGAATGTGAAATATTTACACTAAATATACAGTTATTAATACACTAGGCGATAAGCCTGCCCAGAGGGCAGTCTATGTTAAAAAACAAAACAAAAAAAAACAGGCTAAATTTACAAAAAATAAAAAAGTCAAATGACAGAAAAAAATAAACAAAGCTATCCAAAATAAAAAATGTAAACCTAAACTAATATCCCATAATAAAAAATCTCCCCCAAAGTAAAAACACCCCCTAATCTAATACTAAACTACCAATAGCCCTTAAAAGTTAAACAACTATTTTACCTCTAAAAAATACAAAGTCCCCCCTAACAATAGAAACCCCCCCCAAAAAAAAAAAAAACTAACACTAAAAAAACTAAACTACCCATTGCCCCTAAAGGGGCATTTGTATGGGCATTGCCCTTAAAATGGCATTCAGCTCTTTTACTGCCCTTAAAAGGGCAATCAGCTCTTTTTCTAGCCCAAAAAACCCTAATCTAAAAAAAAAACACCTAAAAAATTAAAATAAAGAAGCATAAACCTAATCCCAAATAGGTACTCACTGTTCCTGAAGTCCGGCGGAGAAGGTCTTCTTCCAGGCATTTCCATCATCTTCAGTCTTCATCCATAGTGAAGGCAGTGTGGAGCGGAGGTGCGCATCTGTATTCCCGATGCCTGGATCCTCATCGGTGGTCCTCAATGGCGGCGGTCCTCGGCGGCAGCGTTGCTCGCAGGCATGGAGGCTCCTCTTCATCCGATGTCCGTCGTAAACTGAAGATTGAATGCAAACTACCGCAATCAATTTGGGTACCTTGCATTCCTATTAGCTAAAATTTTGAAATCAGCCAATAGGATTAGAGCTACTGAAATCCTATTGGCTGTTCAAATTACCCAATAAGATTTCAGTAGCTCTCATCCTATTGGCTGATTTAAAAAATGTCAGCCAATAGGAATGCAAGGTACCCCAATAAATATGGGGTACCTTGCATTTAATCTTCAGTGTGCGGCGGACGATCGCATGAAGAAGAGCCTAATTTGCAATGTGGGGGAATGGCGGATTAGGGGTTAATAGATGTATTAGGTAGTTTGCGATGTTGGGGCTGGCAGATTTAGGGGTTAATAATTTTATTATGTAGTTTTTTTTTTTCTTAATACTTCGTGCAGGCGGTTCTTTTTTCTTTCTTAATACTTTGTACGGGTAGTTAGTTTTTTTTTTTTGTTAATACTTATTGCGGGAGGTAAGTTTTTTTTTTAATACTTATTGCGGGTGATTAGTTTTTTTTTTAACACTTATTGAGGGCGGTTAGTTTTTTTTTTGTAATGCTCCGTTTGCCTTCACTGCATCCAGGTGAATTCTTTTGGGTGCGCGTGAAGCAAACATTCTTTTGGCTGCCGTGTGCAGCAAACATTCCAGACAACAGTGCTTACATCAAGTGTTAACCCCTCCCCCAGCTCAGAATACGACAGCCCCACATAGGTTAGGTGCTATATGACCTGACATATTTATAAATACAAATAGTTAATTAAACAAACAAATATTCTCATATATCCTTGGAATATTCCAAGGATATATGAGATATGAGAATATTTGTTTGTTTAATTAACTATTTGTATTTATGAATATGTCAAGTCATATAGCACCTGACCTATGTGGGGCTGTCCTATTCTGATCTGGGGGAGGGGTTAACACTTGATTTAAGCACTGTTGTCTGGTCACTTTTTGTTTGGTCTGATGAAGGGGTGATTGATCCCCGAAAGGTCACGTATTTTTGTGATGAATAAAGCACTTTTTTTCAAAATCCAGCGAGTGCAAGCCTTCTTTTTTCTGTATTATTCTTTTGCCTGCACCCTGGTTGATGCTATCTAAGTGGGAGTGCGCTCTCTTTATCTTATTTTATATATATATATATATATATATATATATACAGTATATATATATATGTATATATATATATATATATATATATATATATATATATAGTTAAAAGTAGAATATGTAATTAAGTAGAGAAACGGAGCGCAACCCCAATGGTCTGTATTTGTATGCACACCATACATGCATTGCATAAAAAGTGCATACATATATTTCTATATATATGTTACTAGCTGTTGCCCGCTGCTTCGCTAGTGTGGATTTTGTGTTTTGTAAAAAATAGTGAAAAACACGACCACTCGCAACGAGGTGTGCCCTCACGTCTGTCCATTCTAACTTCTTACTTTTCTAACATCTTCGACTTTTCAAATATAGGTATCCTCATATATCACCCCCCTTGTCACCCCCCCTTAAGTGGATTTTCGGGAAATGGTTAAACAAGTGTTTCTTTATTTTTAAAGGAGAATCTAAATACCAATTTTCACGTCTGTAGCATCTTAGATTTTTGAGATATAGGTATCCTCATAAATCACCCCCCCTTTTCACCCCCTTTAAGTGGATTTTCGGGAAATGGTAAAACACGTGTTTTTTTATTTTTAAAGGAGAATCTAAATACAAATTTTCACTTCTGTAACCTCTTTGTTTGTTTAGATATAGGCATTCTCAAAAATCCCACATCCCCTTTTCATCCCCTTTAAGTAAATTTTTGAGAAATGGTAAAACACATATTTATTTTTTTTATAGGAGAATCTAAATACCAATTTTCATGTCTGTAACATCTTTGGTTTTTGAGATATAGGTATCCTCATAAACAATTCAGCCCCCTTTTTCACCCCCTTAGGGATGTAATTTCCAAAAATCCTTCCTTAGTGAGAGCCTACATCATAAAAATAACAAACCTTCCCAAATTTCACGTTCCTAGGTTAAACGATTTGAGCTGGGCATTGATGAGTCAGTGAGTCAGGACTTCTTCTTTAATATACATAGATTAAAACCACCCACAATAATATTAGATAAAAAAGAGGGACAGCAGGGAGAAAAAAAATCCTTAACAATATGAATATTGTAAACTTCCTATATGCTAGTAAAATGATTAAAACAATTAAACTTGCCACCGAAATTAGCGTTCAGTCCCAAATGCTAATTTCCCAAATCCATAAAGGACGAGAGAAATGAATCATTTTCCCTGATACTCCCAATGGACAAAATGTAAGAAAGAAATGACTGATAGTTGATTGGGTTCATCTAAATAGTTTTTATTGGAGAAAATTTAATGTAATTTTCGGTTGATTATTTGTCGAAAATGGAGACACAAATAAGATATCAAAATCGTGAGTGGTGATTGAAACAATAATTTAGCTCCAAAGAACATAACCTAGTTTACAAGTTTTGTGTTCATGTTTTAACGCTTAAAAAATGATAATTTCATTGTTAAAACAGCACCGCAGCCACTAAAAGTCTTATTGGTATAGCTGTCCCGTAAGCCTTTTACCCTGTAATGCAACGTCAGTCCCGCACACATAAAAATTACGTTTTTTCATGGGACTTCCATAGAGCAGCCATTACGAGTTTTGCGGTGAGGCTAAAAAGCTTGCGTTCCAGCCTATACCGACACGATCCGTTTCGCAATCTGAGAGCAGTAGTTATGAGTTTTATGCAACAAAACTGTTACATAAAACTCATAACTAAACTGCTACAAAGTACACTAACACCCATAAACTACATATTAACCCCTAAACCGAGGCCCTCCCGCATCGCAAAACACTATTTTAAACTTATTAACCCCTAATCTGCCGCTCCCGACATCGCCGCCACTATTAAAAATGATTAACCCCTATTCTGCTGCTCCCCGACATCACTGCCAATATACTAAAGTTATTAACCACTAAACCGCCACCCTCCCGCAAACCTATTAACCCCTAAACCGAAAGCCCCCCCACATCGCAATAAACTAATTTAAATTAGTAACCCCTAAACCTAACCCTAAACCTAACCCTAAACTTAACCCTAAACCTAACCCTAACGTAACCCGTTACCCTAACCCTAAACCTAACGCCCCCTAACTTAACATAATTAGAAGAGAGCTACATTAAAGTTACAATTATTAACTAAGTAATACATATTTAAAAATAAATACATACATGTGAAATAAAACCTAAGCTAGCTACAATATAACTAATAGTTATATTGTAGCTAGCTTAGGTTTAATTTTTATTTCACAGGTAAGTTTGTATTTATTTTAACTAGGTAGACTAGTTAGTAAATAGTTATTAGTTAAAATAAATACAAACTTACCTGTGAAATTAAACCTAAACTGCCTTACACTAAAACCTAACATTACAAAAAATAAAAAACACTAAAATTACAAAAAATAAAGAAAAATACCATTACAAAAATAACAAAGGGCATTTAGCTCTCTTTCCTGTCCTTAAAATGGCATTCAGCTCTTTTATGAAATGCCCAAGCCCTAATCTAAAAATAAAAACCCACCCCAAAACGAAAAAATACATTAAACAAAATAACAAACAAATTATCAAAAATAATAAAAATTATTCCTATTCTAATACCCATTTAAAAAAAAAAAACTCCCCAAAATAAAAAACCTGATCTACAATAAACTACCAATAGCCCTTAAAAGGGCCTTTTGTAAGGCATTGCCCTAAGTTAAACAGCTCTTTTACCTGAAAAAAATACATACAAAGTCCCACTAACATTACAAACCCCCTCCCCCCAAACACACAAAATAAAAAAAAACCTATCTAAAAAAACCTAAGCTAACCATTGCCCTGAAAAGGGCATTTGTATGGACATTGCCCTTAAAAGGGCATTTAGCTCTTTTATGAAAAGCCCAAACCCTAAACTAAAAAAAAACCCACCCAAAAAACCTATCACTAACCCCCGAAGATCCACTTACAGTTTTTGAAGTCCCGCTTGAACGATCTTCATCCAGACAGCAAAGTCCTCATCCAGGCAGCAAGAAGTCTTCATCCAGGTGGCCTCTTCTATCTTCATCCAGGCGGCAAAGTCCTCATCCAGGCGGCAAGAAGTCTTCATCCAGGCGGCCTCTTCTTTATTAATCCAGGTGGCATCTTCTATCTTCATCCCGGTTCAAATCAGCCAATAGAATTTCATTAGCTCTCATCCTATTGGCTTATTTGAACAGCCAATAGGATTTCAGTAGCTCTCATCCTATTGGCTGATTTGAATTTCCAAAATCAAATCAGCCAATAGGAATGCAAGGGACGCCATCTTGAATCGCGTACCTTGCATTGCAGATTCAGTGTGCGGCGGCGACCGTATGAAGAGGCTGCTCCGCGCCGGATGTCTTCAGGATGGACCTGCTCCGTGCCGCCGGGATGAAGATAGAAGATGCCGTCTGGATGAAGATAGAAGAGGCCGTCTGGATAAAGACTTCTCACCGCCTGGATGAGGACTTTTCCGCCTGGATGAAGATAGAAGAGGCCGCTTGGATGAAGACTTCTCGTGGCCTGGATGTGGACTTCACCGCCTGGATGAAGATTGTTCAAGCAGGACTTCAAAAACTGTAAGTGGATTTTCGGGGGTTAGTGATAGGTTTTTTAAGGTTTTTTTGGGTGGGTTTTTTTTTGTTTAGGGTTTGGGCTTTTCGTAAAAGAGCTAAATGCCCTTTTCAGGGCAAAGCAAAAGAGCTAAATGCCCTTTTAAGGGCAATGCCCATACAAATATCCTTTTCAGGGCAATGGTTAGCTTAGGTTTTTTTTAGATAGTTTTTTTATATTTTGTGGGTTTGGGGGTGTGGGGGTTTGTAATGTTAGTGGGTCTTTGTATTTTTTTGTTCAGGTAAAAGAGCTGTTTAACTTAGGGCAATGCCCTACAAAAGGCCCTTTTAAGGGCTATTGGTAGTTTATTCTAGATAAGGTTTCTTATTTTGGGGTGGTTTTTTTAAATGGGTATTAGAATAGGAATAATTTTTATTATTTTTGATAATTTGTTTGTTATTTTGTGTAATGTATTTTTTTCGTTTTGGGGTGGGTTTTTATTTTTAGATTAGGACTTGGGCATTTCATAAAAGAGCTGAATGCCCTTTTAATGGCAGGAAAAATAGATAAATGCCCTTTTAAGGGCAATGCCCATACAAATGCCCTTTTCAGGGCAATGGGCAGATTAGGTTTTACTTTATTTTTATTTTGTGGGTTTGGTGGGGGTAGGGGTTTGTATAATGTTAGGGGGTGTTTGTTTTATTTTGTTGCAAAAGAGCTGTTAACTTGCCCTACAATGTCCTACAAAAGGCCCTTTTAAGGGCCCACAAAAGGCCCTATTAAGGGCCCTTGGTAGTTTATTATAGATTAGACTTTTTTATTTTGGGGTGTTTTTTTTTTTAAGGGTATTAGAATAATAATAATTTTTATTGTTTTGTATAATTTCGTTTGTTATTTTTTGTAATGGTAGTTTTTTTTATTTTAGTGTAATGTTAGGTTTTAGTGTAAGGCAGGTTAGGTTTTATTTCACAGGCAAGTTTGTACTTATTTTAACTAGGTAGTTAGTAAATAGTTAATAACTATTTACTAACTAGTCTACCTAGTTAAACTAAATACAAACTTACCTGTGAAATAAAAATAAAACCTAAGCTAGCTACAATATAACTATTAGTTCTATTGTAGCTATCTTACGGCTAGATTACGAGTTTTGCAGTAAGAGCTGCTCGGTAATAACTTGCAAGTTATTGCACCGCTAACTTCCCTGGTAATACAGGTTTATAAAAACCGGGCATTATCAGACAAGAAGTGAGTGTAAAGCAAAATTAAGCTCCATACCGCACTCCAATACCAGCGCTGCCGAAAGCTGCGGTGAGCTGGTTTTACGTGCTCGTGCACGATTTTCCCATAGACATCAATGGGGAGAGCTGGCTGAAAAAAAGTCTAACACCTGCAATAAAGGAGCGTAAAGCTCAGTAACGCAGTCCCATTGATTCCTATGGGGAAACAAAATGTATGTTTACACCTAACACCCTAACATAAACCCAGAGTTTAAACACTCATAATCTTACACTTATTAACCTCTAATCTGGCGCCGCCGCCATCGCAGACACCTACATTATACTTATTAACCCCTAATCTGGTGCTCCGGACATCGTCACCACTAGAATAAACATATTAACCCCTAAACCGCCACACTCCCGCATCGCAAACACTAGTTAAATATTATTAACCCCTAATCTGCCGCTTCATTGAGGACTTCTGCCGGCTTCGTTGAGGATGGATGTTGGGTCTTCAAAAACTGTAAGTGGATCTTCGGTGGTTAGTGTTAGGGTTTTTTAAGGGTTTATTGGGTGGGTTTTATTTTTAGATTAGGGCTTTTGGGCGGAAAAAGAGCTAAATGGCTGTTTAAGGGCAATGCCCATCCAAATGCCCTTTTCAGGGCAATGGGGAGCTTAGGTTTTTTTAGTTAGGATTTTATTTGGGGGTTGGTTGTGTGGGTGGTGTTTTACTGTTGGGGGGGTTGTTTGTATTTTTTTTTTACAGGTAAAAGAGCTGATTTATTTGGGGCAATGCCCCGCAAAAGGCCCTTTTAAGGGCTATTGGTAGTTTAGTTTAGGCTAGGGTTTTTTTATTTTGGGGGGGCTTTTTTATTTTGATAGGGCTATTAGATTAGCTGTAATTAGTTTAAATATCTGATAATTTCTTTTTTTATTTTGTGTAATTTAGTGTTTGTTGTTTTTTGTAATGTAAGTAATTGTATTTAATTAATGTAATTGATTTAATTGTAGTGTAAGGTTAGGTGTCAGTGTAAGGCAGGTTAGGTTTTATTTTACAGGTAAATTTGTATTTATTTTAGCTAGGTAGTTAGTAAATAGTTAATAACTATTTAGTAACTATTCTACCTAGTTAAAATAAATACAAACGTGCCGGTAAAATAAAAATAAACCCTAAGCTAGATACAATGTAACTATTAGTTATATTGTAGCTAGCTTAGGGTTTATTTTACAGGTAAGTATTTAGTTTTAAATAGGAATTATTTAGGTAATGATAGTAGGTTTTATTTAGATTTATTTTAATTATATTTAAGTTAGGGGGTGTTAGGGTTAGACTTAGGTTTAGGGGTTAATAAATTTAGTATAGTGGCGGCGACGTTGGTGGCGGACGATTAGGGGTTAATAAATGTAGGTAGGTGGCGGCGATGTTAGGGGTGGCAGATTAGGGGTTAATAATATTTAACTAGTGCTTGCGATGCGGGAGTTCGGCGGTTTAGGGGTTAATATGTTTATTCTAGTGGCGGCGATGTCCAGAGCAGCAGATTAGGGGTTAATAAATTTATTTTAGTGTTTGCGATTCGGGAGGGCCTCGGTTTAGGGGTTAATAGGTAGTTTATGGGTGTTTTTTTTAGCACTTTAGTTATAAGTTTTATGTTACAGTTTTGTAGCGCAAAACTCATAACTACTGACTTTCAGTTTACGGTATCGATCTTGGCGGTATAGGGTGTACCGCTCACTTTTTGGCCTCCCAGGCAAACTCGTAATACCGGCGCAAGGGAAGTCCCATTAAAAAATGACTTTTTGAAAGCTGCGGTAATTACGTTGCGTTAAGGCCAAAAAAGTGTGCGGTGCCCCTAAACCTGCAAGACTCGTAATACCAGCGGTAGTGAAAAAGAGCCTTAACGCTTCTTTTTCACTCATACCGCAAAACTCATAATCTAGCCGATTGGTTTTATTTCACAGGTAAGTATTTAGTTTTAAATAGGAATTATTTAGTTAATGATAGTAAGTTTTATTTAGCTCCATTTTAATTATATTAAAGTTAGGGGGCTTAAAACCACCATATCGCACGCACAAGCCGGCTGTTTGAAAACTTGTAATGGCTGCGCTATAGAGGGTTAAATAATGCAACTTTTGTTGCGTTCGTTAATTTCCCTATAGCGCGCATAACCCGTAATCTAGCGGATATACATTAATATTTAGTAATAGTTGGTATATATACAAAAAAAGGAAATATAGAATTATAAGTAGTAGAAGATAAAAAGACCTACAAGTATTATTTTAAAAAGTAATTATGGTTTTAAATTGTGGTTTAAAAATGTTACCAAGATAGTAAAAATAAAAATAAATACCAAAAGAAAAAAATAGGGAAGCTATATGGATTAAAGATAAATGGCAGTGAATATGAATATTTATACGATAGGATTTTAGGAGATCCACGTCACTTTCTCCCTCTTTCCCTTCTATCTTTCTCCCCTTTATCTATCTCTCTTTCTTGTCTTCTATCTCTTTCTCACACTCTCTTTCTCTCTCTCTGTCTTACTCTCTTTCTTTCTTTTTCTCGCCCTCTCTCACTTTCTCCCTCTCTCTCTCTCTCTCTCTCTCTCTCTCTCTCTCGTTCTTGCCTTCTCTTTCTCACACTCTCTTTCTCTCCCTCTGTCTTACTCCCCTCCTCTCTCTTTCTCCCCCTCTCTCCATTTCTCCCCCTCTCTCTCTTTCTCCCACTCTCTCACTTTCTTCTCTTTCTTTCTCCCCTTTCTCTTTCTCTCTCTTCTGCCCCGCTCTCTCTTTCTCCCTCTTTTTCTTTTTTTTTCTTTCTTTTTTTTTATTTATAATAATCATGATACAAAGTTTAGACCATGCAAGGCTATGTACAATTTGTACAGGGGATCATATTCAGACTTACAAAACCAGTTAAACCAAAAAACCTTCTACTGTACAAAAAAAAAGGAAAATAAAATTCAACATAAATGACCTTATAGGATTATGCGTTATCTGCAAATCAAAATATTCTGATTATATTGGTAACAATCCACCAATTTTTTTTTATTTTTTCTTTAACATATCTGAGCCTGAAAATAGCTCTTTAGGTAAGCGAAAAGGGGAGGGTGGGGAAGGAAAGAGAGAAAAAAAAGGGGGGGGGGGGAGAAGGTGGTGGGGGACTGTCCCCTTCCAGTTTTCTCCCTCTTCCTTTTTGTCTGCGAACGGGGGGGTTACCAGGAACCAAGAAGAACCAGGTCTCAGTTCCTAAATGGATAAATTAAATAGTCTACTTCAGAGGGTGGAAAGGATTTAATAAATGCTGACCATTTCAGAAAAAACGTTCTTACATCCTCTTCCTCATGGAGATTAGTGTCGGCCAGTTCTATCATACAATGGGGCCTATCTATCAAGCTCCGAAAGCAGCTTGATGGCCCGTGTTTCTGGCGAGTCTTCAGACTCGCCAGAAACAGCAGTTATGAAGCAGTGGTCACAAAGACCGCTGCTCCATAACCTGTCCGCCTGCTCTGAGAATGCGGACAGACATCGCCAGAAATCAACCCGATCGAGTACGATCGGGTTGATTGACACATCCCTGCGCCTGCAGGGGGCGGCGTTGCTCTCCGCATTCAGCAAGGTCTGGCGGACCTGATCCGCACTGTCAGATCAGGTCGATAAATAGAGGCCATTGTTTCTTTCTTAATCTCTGGTATGCTAGGTATCACTTTTTCCTTCCATTTTTTGAAAAGTAAGTACCTGGTTGCAAGTATGGACAAGTTGATTATTTTACTATTAGTTTGTACTTGTTTTATATCAGACTGAAGAAACACTATGTATCATAATGATAAGAGCAGGGGAGAGATTCCCAATGTAGTTTTAAGCCAATACTCCAGTTTCCTCCAAAGAGATGGTATCTTTGGACATTCCCAGATCATATGCACCAAATTTGCTGAGTTAAACGAGCACTTTGGACATTTATTAAAATCAAAATTTCCATACCTTGAGCCTTTGTTTGGTGTATAATATGTCATAAAAAGTAATTTGATGTGTGATTCTCTCGATGTCGAAGAGAGCGTGATTCGCATAACTTCAGAGATGGACTATTGAATAAGAGCAGGGTCAGCTTTACTTTGTGAAATCATTGTGGCCCATTTGGAAGATATCTTTTCCAGATTAAGAGGACCATTCAGAGAGCTCAGAATTTGATATATTGTAGAAATCGACATGTGACCGTTCTTTACTAAGAGCAGTCAGTTTTCCAGGCTCCCAAGGGACCAGTTCCAGCCAAAGTTATTTATTAATTTAAGTACAAAATGCCTCACTTGTAAATATGTGAAGAAATCCTTTTGGAAAAGATTAAATTTGTCCCTAAGAGATCCAAAAGTTTTAATACACTTCCTCTCCGTGTCTAAAAGAAGAGAAATATTATCTAAGCCCCTGTTATGCCACCTCAGGAAAAGTGCCGACTGTATTCCAGCTGGGAATTGGGGATTTCCCATTAATGGCATAAATTTAGAGACCCTACCTTCCACAGCCAGAATTTTACAAATTCGCCACCAGGCCTGTATAGGGTTAACAATAGATCTGAATTTTTTCACCTCACATGGTAAAGAACTGCTATTACAGTAGATTAGTGCTGTAGGAAGATATGGATGAATCACATTTCAATCTAGGTCATTATTTGTAACGTAATCAATGGAATATAACCAGTCAGTGACTATACGTGCAAGAAAAACATAATTATAATTACGAAGGTCTGGTAGAGCCATGCCTCCATATTTCCTCGGGAGCGAGAGTTTGGATAATGAAATTCTAGATTTCTTATGCTGCCAAATGAACCCTCTTAGTACAGTGTTAAATGACCTAATATCTTTTCCCTTCAGCATCAAAGGTATATTTTGAAGAACATAAAGTATTTTTGGGAGGAGAATCATCTTGTAAAGAGCAATACGACCGGAGATAGATAAAGGAAGATTTTTCCAATTTACCAAGTTATCTCTGACTTTATTTAGTACTGCTGAAATATTCAGACTATACCATGTATCTGGATTGGGGGATATTAACATGCCTAAGTACTTAAATTAATGAGTTACTTCCCTAAAAGGTAAATTATTAAGTGATTCTTTGGTTTGCTTAATCCACAGAAGCTCGGACTTTGAGGTATTTACCTTGTATCCTGAGAACGAACCAAATTGTTCTATAATTAAAAGAAGTTGAGGTATATTTATCCTAGTATTTGTAATATAAATCAAAATATCGTCAGCATACAGAGCTATTTTAAGCTCTTTTTTTACCAATCTTGATACCTTCCAGCTGCTGTCTTATTAGAATGGCCAAGGGTTCAATGGCTACATCAAACAGAAGGGGAGAGAGAGGGCACCCCTGTCTTGTTCCCCTCTTTAACCCAATATCTGCGGAGGTCATACCATTTACTATTAACTTCGTGGAGGCCTTACTATATAAATTATCGATAAATTTAGGTAACTTATCTATAAAGCCAAAATGGGAGAGGGAGGATAACAAATGATCAAAATGCACAGAGTCAAAAGCTTTTCAGCATCTATCGCAATAATTGCTAAGTCCGAGGTGCCCCTCTCCCCCCCATCACCCTGTTTCTCTAACGTTTTAAAGTAATCTATAGTGACAAAAAGTTCTCTTATTTTTGCCGAAGAGTTCCTTTTAGACAAAAATCCTGCTTGGTCCATGTGAATGATACTAGGGAGAAGCAATTGTAATCTTTGCGCTAGAATAGATGTGAGTAGTTTGTAGTCTGTGTTAAGTAAAGCTATTGGCAATGGTCTATAAGACTCTTTTTGATCAGGATCCTTCCCCTGCTTTAATATGAGGGAAGTATAAGAGGCAGCGAAATTGGGGGAGATCGTGTTGCCCTGAATATAGATGTCATTGAAAAGCTTTACTAAGTGTGGGACAATCCGTGAGGATAAAATCTTGCAAAATTCATTGGGTAGGGCATCAGGACCCGGTGCTTTATTTAGGGGGAGAGCTTGGATAGCTCTGGTAACTTCCGACTCAGAGATAGGGGAGTTCAAGGTGTCAGAAATCTCAGAAGTTATAGCTGGATATAGAATTTTACTCCAAAAATCCTTGTGCTCGCGATCATTCAAATTAAGGAATAAAGGTCTTGATAGTATTCTGTAAAAATGTTTAAGACATCTTCCGCTGTTGAGAACACTTGTTCTCCACTTTGAATTCCTGATATTACTCGCTGTTTACCGATTCTATCATCTAAGAGAAATAGGTCAATCCTAGATAAAGTCTTATGTGCCATGGAGAGACAAGTAAATTCTCTACTATCAGGATTTTGTAGTCTCCATATATCCCTAACTCTAAGGTTCCGATAAATCTTGTTGAACATTCTGGATTCTAAATTGTCTCTCTTAGTCTTAGGAGAGTTGGGACTCTGTCTACGTCTATCTAATGGGTATTGTGAGGCCATGTTAAAGTCCCCTCCTAATATCAAGAAACCCTCAGCATAAGAGGTTATTTTAGCTTGCAATGTTTCCCAAAACACAGAATTAAATATATTCATAGCGTGTAAAGGGTTTTGGCCAGTTTAATTTTAATCATTAGGAATCTCCTCTCGGTGTCCGCATTAATGTGTAGAATTTCGTAGTTTATCTTTTTCCCTAGCAGTATTGCGACTCCTCCTTTCCTTTCTACACTAGGGGAGGCCACCACTTCCTTAACCCATGCACACTTAAGTTTTAAAGCTTCCTCTGATTTTAAATGTGTTTCTTGTAAGAAGGCAATGTTTGTGTTAATTTTTCTCAATTGAGATATTATTACTTTTCGCTTAATGGGAGATGTAATACCTCCAATGTTCCAGGAGACCAACTTAATTCTGTTTATTATATCCGCCATTCATGTATATATAAATAAAATAAAATAAGAAAAGAGGGAAGAAGGGAAGAAGGGGGAAGAAAAAAAATAATATATATATATATATATATATAAACCCGAAGGGGGGAACCGAACCCCCCCTCTTCTCGCCCACAATATATTCAAAAAACAACGCCTCCCCAAAAATTGGCCCAATCTTGACCCCTAGGCCCTTGAACCCACCCTTTCCAAGGAGTATCATATTTAATTTACATAAGAAATTTTCTTGTTTGCCAACATTTCTCCTCTAGGGAGCTCATGGGTCTGTCTCAGCCAAAAAATGTTCTGCTTCGGCCACCGTATCAAAAAAATGTGTTTTATTATCAACCCAGATTTTCAACCTAGCAGGATAAATAATAGTGGCGCGGTGGCCCTGATTAATTAATTTTGTGCATAATGGGGCTAAATTTCTCCTCTTTGCAGCTGTCTCAGCTGAAAAATCCTGGAACAACATGATTTTTGTGCCGCCAAGGTAAATGGGTTGATTTTTTCGAAAAAATTGTAACATCATAACTTTATCCTGATAGTTTAGTATTTTAGCTAGGGTTGCACCGATACCGATACTAGTATCGGTACCGATACCAAGTACTTGCATGAGTACCTGTACTCATGCAAATGCACCGATACTTAAACCGATACCTCCACTTACTACCCATATGCTATCTTGTGGTGTTTTTTTCAAACTGCATGTTCCCATTTCATTTAAAGCTGTAGTGGAGACTAAACTAAAAATTGTTTACTACTGTTCTGCCAATGCAAATTGCTCTTATTTGTATTATTGTAGGAGAGATCACTGTACTGCGTTCAGACAAACCCCTGAAGTACTGGGCAGTTAATAAACTGAGATTTCCAGCTCTGGCTAAAATGGCCCAAAAATATATTTCTGCCCCATGCAGTGGTGTGGAAAGTTGAACCTCCTTACTGATAGCAAAAACAGACTTATATCTGAACATGCAGAGATGCTTCTGTTCTGTTCCTTAAAAAGAACTTGCCACTAACTTTTGAAAAATGATTCTAATTGCTAGATTGTCTTTTATACTGCTAGTTCTCTTATTGCACAATTATGTTCAAAACATACTGTACTCTGAGGAACATCTTAGCTTATAGAATTGCAGGAAGAGTACTCATAGGAAAAATTAAGTTAATCCCAATGAACACTCATCCTGCAATTATAGGACTAGATTTAGATTACGTTTGATTGGATAGCTTTACCAATGCTCTGTTCACATTTCCAACTCCATAGCCTTTAATGGAGTAGGACGTGTAATGAGAGCATTGGTAAAGCTTACCAGTCAAATGTAATCTAGCCCATAGTGTTGTTCACCATGATTAAACAGTATTCTGTTCTATTTTTTACTGTATGGCACTTTTGGTTGGTTGCAATTTTATATTTGTTATTTATTGTTGTTAATATATTTTATTGTAATAGTTTTATTTCTAAACATGTTCTGTGAACTTTGTGACAAATAAAACCTGTTTTATTGTTTCATAATGTCTTTTGAGCTACAGTCCTTCATAATTATAAAGAAGGAATCTTAAAAAATTAGTCTGTATTGTGCTTGGTAAACTGTCACATGACAAAAAAAAAAGTATTGGTAATTGGTATCGGTGAGTATTTAAAACAAGTATCGGTACTTGTACTCGGTCTTAAAAAAATGGTATCGGTGCAACCCTAATTTTAGCAATGATTGGCCTAAATCTAGTAGTTTCTTTACCAATTGAGGGCCATCCTAACCTGTGTTTGGGGCTGAGACTGCAGGATTTGTAAGAGCTGTGGTAAAGTGATGGTTAAAAATTTACTAAGGTCCTCAAACTGCTTCTCCTCTGGTACCCCAATCACTCTGATATTATTCCTCCTGGACCAGTTTTCTAGATCTTCTAGTTTATCTTGGATTTTTGAAAGATTAGATAGGGAGGCCTCCAACTTGATGTTTTGGCCTTCAGTGAGGTCCTCAAGATCAGATATTCTTTGCTCTGCCTCCGATATTCTACTCGAGAATTGCCTAAATTTGTTTGTTAAATGTGATATATCTTGCTTAATTTCATTCCTGAGGATGTCAAATTTAGGAGCTAAGGCTTCAGAGATACTTGTTACCAGTGATTGAATATCAAGCGGCTCACCTGAAGACACAGGATTAGTAGCAAGTGAATAACCAACTGCAGAGGTCTCCAAGGTAGCCTTATTTTTCCTATCTCTTTGTCTGACTGCCATAACGGAAGGTGAGGGTTTGGGTTGTGTGTGAAGAAATTTATCCATGTGTTAGTGACAACAATTTGTGAATCCCGTGTAGTAAGAAAAAGTGGCCAGGGAGTGATATCAAAAAGACCCCTCGGGGGAAAGAATTGACGAAAAATTAAGGGGAGCACCGTCAGGACCCTTTAAAAAGAGTGAACCACCGCGTGTATAATCGTGTAAGATTGTGCCTCTGTGCAGAAGAAAAAGGCAAAAAAAAAAAGTGAAGAGGGAAGAGAGGGTTTTTTTAAGGGTTTATTGGGTGGGTTTTATTTTTAGATTAAGGCTTTTGGGTGAAAAAAGAGCTAAATGGCCATTTAAGGGCAATGCCCATCCAAATGCCCTTTTCAGGGCAATGGGGAGCTTAGGTTTTTTTAGTTAGGATTTTATTTGGGGGGTTGGTTGTGTGGGTGGTGGGTAAAAGAGCTGATTTATTGGGGCAATGCCCCACAAAAGGCCCTTTTAAGGGCTATTGGTAGTTTAGTTTAAGCTAGGGTTTTTTTTTATTTTGGGGGGGCTTTTTTATTTTGATAGGGCTATTAGATTAGGTGTAATTCGTTTATCTGATAATTTCTTGTTTTATTTTGTGTAATTTAGTGTTTGTTTTTTTTGTAATTTAAGTAATTGTATTTAATTAATGTAATTGATTTAATTGTAGTGTAAGGTTAGGTGTTAGTGTAAGGCAGGTTAGGTTTTATTTTACAGGTAAATTTGTATTTATTTTAGCTAGGTAGTTAGTAAATAGTTAATAACTATTTAGTAACTATTCTACCTAGTTAAAATAAATACAAACTTGCCTGTAAAATAAAAATAAACCCTAAGCTAGATACAATGCAACTATTAGTTATAGTGTAGCTAGCTTAGGGTTTATTTTACAGGTATTTAGTTTTAAATAGGAATTATTTAGGTAATGATAGTAGGTTTTATTTAGATTTATTTTAATTATATTTAAGTTAGGGGGTGTTAGGGTTAGGGTTAGACTTAGGTTTAGGAGTTATAAATTTAGTATAGTGGCGGCGACGTTGGTGGCGGAAGATTAGGGGTTAATAAATGTTGGTAGGTGGCGGCGATGTTAGAGGTGGCAGATTAGGGGTTAATAATATTTAACTAGTGCTTGCGATGCGGGAGTATGGTGGTTAATATGGGGTTAATATGTTTATTCTAGTGGCGGCGATGTCCAGAACAGCAGATTAGGGGTTAATAAATTTATTTTAGTGTTTGCGATTCGGGAGGGCCTCGGTTTAGGGGTTAATAGGTAGTTTATGGGTGTTAGTGTACTTTTTAGCACTTTAGTTATAAGTTTTATGTTACAGTTTTGTAGCGCAAAACTCATAACTACTGACTTTCAGTTTACGGTATCGATCTTGGCGGTATAGGGTGTACCGCTCACTTTTTGGCCTCCCAGGCAAACTCCTAATACTGGCGCAAGGGAAGTCCCATTAAAAAATGGCTTTTTGAAAGCTGCAGTAATTACGTTGCGTTAAGGCCAAAAAAGTGTGCGGTGCCCCTAAACCTGCAAGACTCGTAATACCAGCGGTAGTGAAAAAGAGCCTTAACGCTTCTTTTTCACTCATACCGCAAAACTCGTAATCTAGCCGATTGGTTTTATTTCACAGGTAAGTATTTTGCTTTAAATAGGAATTATTTAGTTAATGATAGTAAGTTTTATTTAGCTCTATTTTAATTATATTAAAGATAGGGGGCTTATAACCACCATATCGCACGCACAAGCCGGCTGTTTGAAAACTTGTAATGGCTGCGCTATAGAGGGTTAAATAATGCAACTTTTGTTGCATTTGTTAATTTCCCTATAGCACGCATAACCCGTAATCTAGCGGATATACATTAATATTTAGTAATAATTGGTATATATACAAAAAAAGGAAATATAGAATTATAAGTAGTAGAAGATAAAAAGACCAACAAGTATTATTTTAAAAAGTAATTATGGTTTTTAAATTGTTGTTTAAAAATGTTACCAAGATAGTAAAAATAAAAATAAATACCAAAAGAAAAAAATAGGGAAGCTATATGGATTAAAGATAAACGGCAGTGAATATGAATATTTATACGATAGGATTTTAGGAGATCCACGTCACTTTCTCCCTTTTTCCCTTCTATCTCTCTCCCCTTTATCTCTCTCTCTTTCTTGCCTTCTATCTCTTTCTCACACTCACTTTCTCTCTCACTGTCTTACTCTCTTTCTTTCTTTTTCTCGCCCTCTCTCACTTCCTCCCTCTCTCTCTCTCTGTCTCTCTTGTTATTGCCTTCTCTTTCTCACACTCTCTTTCTCTCCCTCTGTCTTACTCCCCTCCTCTCTCTTTCTCCCCCTCTCTCCATTTCTCCCCCTCTCTCCCTTTCTCCCCCTCTCTCACTTTCTCCCCCTCTCTCTCTTTCTCCCACTCTTACTTTCTTCTCCTCCTTCTTTCTCCCCTTTCTCTTTTTCTCTCTTCTGTGCCCCCTCTTTCTCCCTCCCCTCTCTCTCTCTTTCTACACCTATCTTTTCTCCATCTCTTTCTCTATCTCTCTTTCTCCTTCCTTCTCTTTCTTTCTACCTTTCTCTTTCTCTCTCTTTCCTCCCCTTTCTCTTTCTTCTCTTTCCTCCCTCTTCCTCCTCTCTAGCTCTCTTTCTACCCCTCTCTCTCTTTTCTCCTTCTCTTTCTCCCTCCCTGTCTTTGTTTGTCCATTTCTCTTTCCTCCCCTTTCTCTTTCTCTCTCTTTTCTCCCCATATTTCTCTTGGTATGGAAACTTATGGTGTAATTGCTCCTTTTTTTCTCCTTAAACATAAATATAATTTATTTCCATGAACAACATACAAGACCATCTCTGCCTTTGGGACAGTTTCATTGAAGAGTTGAACACATTTTAGTCACTTGGCGAAAAATTGCACAGGACAACATTTTTGTGCACACTGATCAAAAAATTAGAGAGAACATTGCATGGAACATACTAAAGATAACCAGTTTTAAACAACATGAATAATCACAAATTAATACATTACTAGAACCAAAGAAGCTGACTGAATGTTGATTACTTGTCCCATGTTATCCAAGTTAAAGAGGACCAGATGAATCCACGAACATCACCACAAAGAAAAACATTACCCCAACAGAAAAACAGTAAAAGAAGAAAAACAATCTTAGTTAATCTCAAAGCCATCCAATATTTAGGCCACTTCACTTTGCTCCAAAACATCATCTGATAAATCACGGTCCACATTCAAAAATTTTAGGTGCTAAATGAAAAGCTACACCTTCAAATCCTCATTCAGTTCTCCATGATAGCAATAATGTGCTGAGGCTTTAGACACCTCCGCTATAGAAAAGTTTTAGATAACTGGGGATGGTACAGCAAGCAAATCTAACTTAGTAATGAATGCAATCCGTTCAGTGTCACTTTAAGCACTTAAAGTTTGCAACAATCATTTGTGCAAGTCCTAAAGCTTGTTCTAAGTAAGCTGACGTTTAGTTTAGATTTATTTATTATTACTATTTGTATTATTAATATTATTACTATTATTGCATTTTATATTTAATTATTCAAATTAAAAGTAGTGGTGTCACAATGGGAGAGCATAAGGGCACTGGCTCCCCCAGCAGAACTTATGGGTGGCACGAAATGCATATGGGATTCCCATGGATGGATTTTGTTCCCTAGATTGTGACTATTTTGTTACTTTGTATTTGTCAGCAGCAGACTCAGTAGCTTAAGTCTGCACCTTGCAGCAGTGTATGTGATTGATGACTGTTCCCTCACTTCCACTCTGTTTGTTAGACAGTGTGTGGGCCTGGTGCGGGGTACTGTGAAAGTGTGAACCCCCAGCATCATGGCTGCTCCTATGTGCCCTACAAGAATGTTAATCCCTTGCTTTCCCCCACTACTTTGCCCAGGCCCCCCAAGCTCCACCCAGCCCTGCCCACAGAACACCATAACCATAATCAGATCCCTGCCCTGCATCTCCTCTGTCAGTCCCATAACTACCTGAAACCTCAGCTAACACACGTTGTCCTACAGCCACCTTGTCAGCATATGCACACATCAAGCAAATAGCCCTGCAGCCTCACTGTTAGCCTTCAGACCTCAGATCAGATGTTCACCCACTGTCAGCTCCATACCAATATCAGATCTCAGATCATACCGTTGTGCTATTGAAGATATACACACACACACACATGCATAACCTCTATCTATCTCTCTATCCATCTATCTATCTATCTATCTATCTGTCTGTCTGTCTATCTATCATCTATCTATATATCTATCTATCTTACACAGTAAGAATGTACACAGGACAAAAAGTTGTTTATTCTAAAAGATTCACATCAAATTTTTGCCAATGTTCCATTTGGTCAAATTTCATTTATGTAGGTATTCGTTGCAGCAGATTTGTTACTGTTATTTCCAAATATATACAACTCATTTTAACAAAAATGTTACATTACAGAATAAGAACAATTAAAATATATTTTAATGTCATTAGGACGCATATCTCCGGAGCTCCTGATCATCAACTGAACTTAACTCAGTTTTTTTGCCGAAAATAAATTTTTTATTTTTTTTTGGGCTGCTATAGGCAATGTTGAGTTATGGATTGCAGGGATATATAACAGGAGTACAGATGCCATGTAGCTCCCAGACCTAGCTATAAAGACAACCCGCAGTGAGAATGACTACCTTGACAAATCTAGTTTTGAGCTGCTGAAAAAATAAGCTATTCTCTATACAAGCCGTAACTCCCTGTTGCAGGTCGGTGGTCCTCAGAGAAAGAAAACTTGAGAGTGAGATAATCCTTAGTGAATTGTTTACTGCAGTGTTGCGAGTCGCCATCTTGGATGCACCCCATCACCTATCGTGAATCACTCTTCACATAGCTGAAATGTTACTGCTTTAGGCATTGCGGCTCATAACGGCCCCCCCCCCCCCCCCACCGGTTCTCCAGGGTAATAAGCAACTTGCACATGACATTTGTAATAAAGCCCACGGACACATAATATATGATAAGTTACGCTTTATATCTGGACAGATACCCCATACAAAGCTCCTGTCTGTATCTGGGGACTTGGACTCAGGCACAATACAGACCTCTGAGATGGAGAAACCTGATTATTGTTTGATGGACATTGTTCTTTTAAGGGAC
The DNA here is from genome assembly GCF_027579735.1 of Bombina bombina. Classification (NCBI taxonomy): domain Eukaryota; kingdom Metazoa; phylum Chordata; class Amphibia; order Anura; family Bombinatoridae; genus Bombina; species Bombina bombina. Next base: position 83,101,311 of record NC_069501.1, read on the forward strand.
ACACAACTGAAAGTGTGAACCCCCAGCATCATGGCTGCTCCTATGTGCCCTACAAGAATGTTAATCCCTTGCTTTCCCCCACTACTTTGCCCAGGCCCCCCAAGCTCCACCCAGCCCTGCCCACAGAACACCATAACCATAATCAGATCCCTGCCCTGCATCTCCTCTGTCAGTCCCATAACTACCTGAAACCTCAGCTAACACACGTTGTCCTACAGCCACCTTGTCAGCATATGCACACATCAAGCAAATAGCCCTGCAGCCTCACTGTTAGCCTTCAGACCTCAGATCAGATGTTCACCCACTGTCAGCTCCATACCAATATCAGATCTCAGATCATACCGTTGTGCTATTGAAGATATACACACACACACACATGCATAACCTCTATCTATCTCTCTATCCATCTATCTATCTATCTATCTATCTATCTGTCTGTCTGTCTATCTATCATCTATCTATATATCTATCTATCTTACACAGTAAGAATGTACACAGGACAAAAAGTTGTTTATTCTAAAAGATTCACATCAAATTTTTGCCAATGTTCCATTTGGTCAAATTTCATTTATGTAGGTATTCGTTGCAGCAGATTTGTTACTGTTATTTCCAAATATATACAACTCATTTTAACAAAAATGTTACATTACAGAATAAGAACAATTAAAATATATTTTAATGTCATTAGGACGCATATCTCCGGAGCTCCTGATCATCAACTGAACTTAACTCAGTTTTTTTGCCGAAAATACATTTTTTATTTTTTTTTGGGCTGCTATAGGCAATGTTGAGTTATGGATTGCAGGGATATATAACAGGAGTACAGATGCCATGTAGCTCCCAGACCTAGCTATAAAGACAACCGGCAGTGAGAATGACTACCTTGACAAATCTAGTTTTGAGCTGCTGAAAAAATAAGCTATTCTCTATACAAGCCGTAACTCCCTGTTGCAGGTCGGTGGTCCTCAGAGAAAGAAAACTTGAGAGTGAGATAATCCTTAGTGAATTGTTTACTGCAGTGTTGCGAGTCGCCATCTTGGATGCACCCCATCACCTATCGTGAATCACTCTTCACATAGCTGAAATGTTACTGCTTTAGGCATTGCGGCTCATAACGCCCCCCCCCCCCCCCCACCGGTTCTCCAGGGTAATAAGCAACTTGCACATGACATTTGTAATAAAGCCCACGGACACATAATATATGATAAGTTACGCTTTATATCTGGACAGATACCCCATACAAAGCTCCTGTCTGTATCTGGGGACTTGGACTCAGGCACAATACAGACCTCTGAGATGGAGAAACCTGATTATTGTTTGATGGACATTGTTCTTTTAAGGGACACACAACTGTTTAAGCTGCTCTGTGTAAGAGCAGGTATTGGGTAACTAATTAGCCTTCAATACAGACCCGGAGGGCAGAGTTTTACGCATATGTTTGTAGATACTGTTTTGTACATATGCTCTGTTTACATCTAGCTGAGAGTTACCTTGCCGCTGATGGATACTTTTCTTATCCTAGGTTTTTTGGGGGTAGAGCGAACCTGTTTGTCCTTTTGCTGTAGTCATCTGATACCATTGGACTCTTGATATTATGTAGTGACATTTTGGCTGTTATTGGCATACTGCTTTATTTTGGGTTCTTTAGATTGCCTTAATTGACTATATGCTAAACACATGCCACCCTTTATATTTGAGACGAGGTTCCTCCTTCCTCCCTCAACCCGCAGGGCAGTTGGAGGTTTGTATACGGTAGTTTTCAGTAGAGATAGTCTGCTCTAAATTCCCATACCCTTATTCGCTTAATAGCATAATATTTCTAATGGTGCCATTTTATAGATTCTTTATGTAGCATCTGGACAACTCTTCAATTTTGTATTTTGCATTTGCACTTGACCTTCTTCACGTCCCCTCCTAATAGATGTTCCTATAATGCCATGTATGGCACACTCCTATCACACATGAGTCCTTTATAGAAGGGAGTATCATTTTGTTGTTAACCTATGGTGAACCTACTTAGTGTAATTGCGACTAGCTTATCTGTAGACAACATATTTAATTGAGAAAAATAATAGAATTGTATCCCCCAGAGTTTCCTATACAATACTCACACAACTCCTTTATAGTTATCAGTGTATAATAGTTATGTATATACTAAACTTTAAGCGGTGCTTACCTGCTGAATATTAAACTGTCTTACTATTACATTTATATACTGGGGTCCAAAAAGTGGCCCCAACATAATATATACTTAAACATACACCTATATCATTGCTCTATAGTTTCTCTTCTCAACTCTCCTCTCTTTGATATATACATTTGTTTAAGGTCCAAAAGCTGCCTCTTGTGTACTACAGAGAGTATATATAATAGAAAACAGAGGTTTCATGTGTGTATGTTCATTACATCTGCTTTTACGTGTACATTTCATTGTACTCATAACTTGCTGACCATATTTAACTATATGCTTACTCCTTATTATGGACTGGTTAATACTTGTACATTTGTGTCTTATTTTTATTGTGAATAAACATGCTTATTATATTTAGATATGTGCGATTCGTTTCGGATCGATTCGGAAATTCGGAAAATTCTGAAAATTCGGCGATTCGGATCGAACCGAATTTCCGAATTAAAATACTGCCGAATTTACCGAATAAATCCGAATTACTTTGTATTTATTCGGTAAATTCGGATGGCCATGGATTACACTACTATTGTACAGTATAAGTCTAATCCCACCTAACACTTACCGAAATTCCGAACCGAACCGAAATTCCGAACTGAATCGAACCGAATCCAGCCGAATTTAGTACATAATACTAGTCTAATCCCACCTAACACTTACCGAAATTCCGAATTTCCGAACCGAATCGAACCGAATCCAGCCGAATTTATTCGAATCCGAATGAATCCGAAACAAAACCGAACCGAATTTATTCGAATCCGAATGAATCCAAAACAAATCCGAACCGAATTGATTCAAATTTTTCTGAATTCGAATCGCTCCGAACCAAAATTAAAAAAAATATGAATCGATCCGAACCGAACCAAACCAAATTTTTCGCCATGCACATGTCTAATTATGTTGTTACTGCTAAAAAATCTCAATAAAAGATTACACTTTAAAAAATATATATCTTTTAATGCTAATAGAACATACAATTTTCTGATTTTTAGATCAATGACTAGCTCACAAAAGCATAGAAGTTACACAACTGCACATTGCAATGGCTCTAGACAAAGAGATGGAATACAGCTAAGCTTTCCCTAGTCTCCCATCTATCTCCATATTCTAGGTTAAAGGGACACGGAACTTAATTTGTTTCTTTCTGTCATGATTCAGACAGAGCATGCAATTCTAAACAACTTTCCAATTTTCTTTTATCATCAGTTTTCCATTGTTCTCGTGTATTCTTTGTTGAAAGCTAAACCAAGGTATGCTTATAAAATGTCTAAGCCCTTAAAGGCCGCGTCTTATATCAGTGTATTTTGAGAGTTTATCAGAGCTAGACAGCGCTAATTTATGTGTGTCATTTAGATAACATTTTGCTCACTTCCATGGAATTATTTATGAGTCAGCATTGAGGGGGCAGTTTGCAGAGGCTTAGATACAAGGTAATCACAGAAAGATTGGCTCACACAGCATATACTGTGGTTAATTGCTCTGTGCCACCACTGATATCTGCTTAACACATTAGTGTAAATTTAAAAAAAAAAACTTTTAAATCATTTTGCTAGTGTAATCTAATTTCATTTTCTATCAGGCCTGTGTGTGAGGCTCACAGCATATACTGTGATTAATTATTCTGTGCCACCACTGATATCTGGTGTAACATTAGTGTAAATAAAAAAAAAAAAAACTTTTACATTATTTTGCTAGTGTAATCTAATTTCATTTTCTATCAGGCCTGTTTGTCAGGCCCACATCATATACTGTGATTAATTGCTTAAGGGATAAACCTCCTATTACGTCTTTCCTGTACCCACATGACTTAAATGAAATACTATACTTAACAATAAGTTAAATGAAATAAAAACACTTGACAACCAGTTAAATGGGCAAAAGACCGGTCACGGTCACATTTATTAACACATAAGCCTTTAAAACTAGGCCTATGTAAATATGCCAACTAGGCAACCAAAGTACTTCAAATAGGAGAACTGTAACAGTTCTTCGCTGGTGGCGGCAATTAACTAGCTAAAATTAACCCCTACTAGCAGACGGTCAGAGCCCTACACGGTGTGTGCAGTGCGGCACGATTGCCACACCCAATTGGCGTGGAGAGAGAGCTGTAAGCTGAAAGAGGTATTTGCCTAAGATTCGTAGGGGGGAGGAACCCCTAGGTCGGCACCTAGTGAGTGTCACCTCCCCCATCCCATGACATCACTCATCTCTCTCCCTGCCCGCTCTCTGGGCCCTGACCGACCGCCACAAGAGTCAACCGCCTCTTGCCGCCACAACTGACAAGCTCTTACCATATATATTAACTCTATAATAATAAACCTTAAATTTAAAACATATATATTCAAACAACCAGTAACAATGATTTCCTAATATCCCGCAGAAAAATGTCCAAGCCCACCTCTGTCAGGTGAACACCATCAGGGCGATAGAGAGCTTTGTTGTCAGCCGTCAACTCGTTATGCCTAATGGCAAAACCACCTAACGCCGTGACCGACCGCCCCATCTCCCTATTCAGCTTCTTCCTCACGTTATACGCTGCCCTCTGATTTACAATGTACCTCCAACGCAGTCGTGCAACTACGTTGGACCAACCAATCTGTACCTCAGGAAGCCAAGCACAGATCCAGCGTATGTCAGAAGCCATCTTTCGAATCAAATCCAAAACAGGAACGGACCCCATGTCGTTCCCCCCCAAATGCAGCACAATAATGTGAGGCTTTCCCCACCGCCTGTGTGCATCCTGGAGCAAGGTGGGCAACTCATCCCAAGTTAACCCCCTGCGCCCTAGCCACCGCACATTAGCTCTGGATGCCTCCAATCCCAATTGCTGCCCGTCTGGCCGCTGCGACGCCCTGATGGACGCCCAGTGCACGAAGGAATGCCCCACTATCCACACCCGTTTCGCGGGGGCATTCATGCCTGAAAACATAGGATACAAAAACTGAGCAAACCATGACCTACCGTTGCTTCCCAAACCACAACTACCATCAAAATCAGGACCCCTTTAATCAACTTGCGAAACCCAGCCTACATGGGTTCGCCCCCTAAAGGGCGTATATATGCTTTAAAACGACCTGACTTCCAGCGCCCTAATTTCTTGATATCAGATTCAGAAACACCACTGGTCGCTGCGGTAGTTGCAGCCCCGATCCTAAAGGAATGGGACGCAATTCTCAATGGATCCAGCCCGGCCGCAGCCGCCGCCTTGGCCAGGACCCTTTTAAATTGAAACAATGATAACGCTGACCCATCCTCATGAATGAATAACTGACGAAAACCCTGTGGTCTAAGCTGGCAATAATCGTTGAAACTACTAACCGGGCAACATTCAGGGAATTCGTTTTTTCCCAGCACGAGCCAAGCTCCCTTGCCTTCCGGATCCGTCTTGGACCTAGGCACTAGCAGCAGCAGCCCATCATCCGATGGCCGCACATGCTCCCATTGTATCCCACCATACGTATCCTTCTTCGACGCAGCCACAAGTTCGCCGACCCTCAATGCCCCAGCCAGGGCAAATGAGAAGGCCGCCCTAAACAGTGCCACCTCGAACAAGGATGAGCACACTGACTGCAGCGTACCCACCAGTTCACGCAATCTTAGAGGTGTAATTGGTTCTCTGCAGTCTTTTTCACGTGGGGACATCCGCCCCCAACCCTTCATTACCTGTTTCACTAGAAATGACCGGGAAAAATCCGCAATACCGAACGCCTTATTGAAGAACGTCACGGCAGTAAGCCTGCTCTGATCAGACAGCCTAGATACTCCCTGACTATGTAACCCCGCAAGCCAGTCAAGCACTTGTACCTGTGTAGCCGCCTTTACGGTAAACCCCTGTTTGCCGGCGAAGCAGACCCACGATCTCCAGTGCTTCTCATATGCACACCACGTCTTGGGAGCCAAGGACGCCCTTATCAGGGGAAGGACACTTTCCCAACCCCCACCATCTGCCAAAGAAAAGGAGGGCAATTTAGACCGGTTCTTGCGGCCCCTGGCGCCACCCTCCTAAACTGATCTGCTATGATGTTTCTAACGCCCGGCATGTGTCACGCCGTGAAAACGCACGTTCAACTGCAAACAACGCAACACCAGATGTCCTAAGTATGTAACCACCCTGGGAGAAGAAGCAGATAGCCGGTTTATGGCAAAGACAACACTCATGTTGTCTGACCAAAAAATCACCGCCCGGTTGGCCAGCCTCTGGCCCCAGAGTTCGACCGCCACAATGATTGGGAAAATTTCCAACAACGTTAGGTTTCTGGTTAAACCAGTGGAAACCCAATTCACCGGCCAAGGAGCCGCGCTCCATTCACCATTGAAATAAGCCCCATACCCAAAGCCACCCGCCGCATCAGTAAATAGATGAAGCGATTGATTGGACATAGGGCTCTCCTGCCAAATGCAGACACCGTTGAATTTCTTTAGAAACTCCTCCCATACCCCGAGATCTTCTCTCATCTCCGCGGACACCCTAACCTGGGAACCCCTCCCCTTCGGGCCTTGCAGTTGACTCTCCAGCCTCCTGTTGAATACCCTTCCCATGGGTATAGCCCTGCCAGCGAAATTAAGGAGACCCAACAAGGACTGCAGTTCCTTAAGTGAAATCGATTCCGCACTACGCACAGACAAAACCACCTGCAACAGGCGGTCGACTTTGTCCTGTGGCAACCTACAAACCGCAGCCTCAGTATCGATTTCGATACCAAGGAATGTAAAAGGCACGGGCAGGGACCCTGTGTATTATCCTCTGCCAGAGGCACCCCGAATCTACCCATCATGTCTTGCATGATAACCATCATGCGTGAGCATTCGTCCGAATCCGCCCTACCTACCAGCAGGAAGTCATCCAGGTAGTGGGCCACGGCCCCACCCCCAGATGCCCTCTGCACCACCCAGTGTAGAAAGGAACTAAAACACTCGAACAAGTCGCATGATAGCGAGCATCCCATGGGAAGACATTTGTCCACATAGAAAGCCCCATCTGCCTTCATACCCATCAGCCTGAATGCTGACGGGTGCAGGGGCAGCAGACGAAAAGCTGACTCAATGTCCAGTTTGGCCATTAGAGCCCCAGCTCCCTTACCCCTGACGATCCCCAGAGCATCGTCAAATGACTGGTAGTGGACCAAGCTCATGTCCGGGTCGATGGCACCGACCCCCCTTTTGGAAACGACAAGTGGTGAATAAGCCGAAACTTGCCAGTGTCTTTCTTGGGGACTACCCCCAAAGGGGAAACCACTAAGTCAGGCAGCGGCCGGGCCCCGAATGGGCCAGCAACCCTGCCTAACGCCAGTTCTTTATTCAGTTTTTCCCGCACCACTTCCAGAAATTCGTAAGCCGACTTAAGGTTCCTGTGAACCACAGAACCCACAACATCTCCCCCCACCGGGATCCTAAACCCCTCCCGCAACCCAGACCTAAGCAGCTGAGCAGCTTCTTGGTCCGGGTAATGAGCCAGCCAAGGCTCCATGGCTGTTAATCTAAGTGGGGTTGGGGCCCTTGTACCCAGGGCCCCCTCTGGATGCCGGCTTGTCATTGCCGGGTTCCATCCGCTTGATGCAATCCGCCCCTGAATGGGGTCCGCCACAGAATTTGCAGATGTGACGAAAGGAACAACTAGCCCCTCTGTCACATTGCTTATCCTGGAATTTCCAGCATTCCCTGCCACGCCGCTTCTGCCTCTGGGGCATTCTATTAGCCCCTTGCCGAGGGGCAGGGGTGCTGCCCACACCCCCTTCCAACCCCAGTTTGGACCAAAGGTCAATATCCTTAGTTCCAAAGTGCAGGAGGGGGTTACCCACCATTTTCCTGCGGAAGGCCATGTCGTACTCCCGCCACGCACCTTCCTTAAACCTAGCCCGTATATCGTCAATGGTATCTTCGTATTTAAATAAGTTATGCCCCTGTGAGGGCCACTTATCTACATAACACGTGGCCAGTACCCTAAAGCAACGATGCCACTCTTCGAACGTCTCTGGCCTCTGGACCTTCTTTGGTCCTGTGCCATCCGCCGCACGTTCTCTAGCCCTACAAGACTCGGGGAACAATTCAAAAATGTTGACATAACGCCCATCTTGAATTTTTTTGACCACCTTAGATTTTAGGTGACCATATAGGGAGTGCACCAAACACGGGTATGTGTCCCCGTGAGATGCCACTTTCCTAGACACAGGGTGCGCTCCCATGACCGGGAACCCCAGGGGGGGGTCCTGCGCTAACGGAACTATGTGACTACTCTGTGCCCTAGGGACCTTCCCTTTCACCTGCGCAGCAACCAGCTTTTTTATCATCTTAAACATCTCCTTCTGGCCCTTACCCACTAAGCCCAAGTCACCCTCACTCTCAGATCCCGACTCACTAGAGGATGTACCCAGCTCTACATGTGCAGATGTGTGTAAGAGCCAGTGGTGGCGCAGCTCCTGCAGGCGACTGCTGATGTCTGTCCTCTGTCGTAGCTGGCGATGAAGCAGCAAGCGGTACCGTCCCTTGCCGTGACGCAGATGCCATAGCTGGAACTGCCGGATCCATCTGGAAACCCTGTGAAAACAAGACATTTTGGGGAGTACTCCGCGTGGATGACTGGACCCCTGGGGGGTTCCCACCCTGATCCCCAGACAGACAGACACCAAGCGCAGCTGCAACCGCCCTCCTGATAACCTCCTCAGTCCCACTGGCAATCTGGCCCTGTGGCCCACTCACACTCTCACTGGCGGCCGCCCGCCTTAGGCCTGAAGTCACCTGCCTATTACTATCCCTGGCAACGTGTCCCCCTGAAGCTGTGCCTGCCACATCCAAATATTCAGTATCCCCAGCTGTGTCCCCCTGCCTAGCCACAGTTATCCCCCTGTGGACCCCCGTAAGCAATCTGGCCTGAGCAGCACGACCGGAAACAACACCTCTCCCCCTTTGTCTTAATGCCGTAGCTCTCCTACCTCCAGGCGTCTTACCCAGTGCCTTGCCACACGTACCCCCAAAGCTCCCTCTCGCACGCGCCCCAGGTGCCCCTTCACCCGCACGGAGCCTCCCCAACTCACTAGTGTGTGCGCCGTGCGGTGACCTGCTCCTATCTCCTTCGCTGCGATCTCTGCAGCGCCCGCGCTCCTCCCTGTCTGAGACATCACTCAGGGAGGATGCGCGCGACGCTCCGGAAGGGGCGGGGCTACGGCCTGACGCACGCACGGGCTCATGGAGAGCCCTGACCACGTGGGCGCCCTGCTCTCCAGCCTGAACCGCTGCTCCGCCACCCAGACCTCCCAGGGACAAGTTCCCCACAAGCGCCTGGGCCAATGTAAGGACCGAGGCTAAGGCCTCAGGCGGAAGGGCCGTAAGCTGCTGCCATGACGCCTGCCCGGCAGCAGCTTGGCCAGCTAGCGCCCGCTCCCCCAGAGGGGGATCGGTAGGTGTATCGGACTCATCTAGATGGGGGTAAAGAGATGGGGAGGCAGCCGCATGCACTAAGGGACCCCTGGGAGGGGTATTCAATACAGGCCCCATAACCTCCCGACTGGAGGAAGGAACAGGCCCACCACCCAACTCAGGGACCGGGACCCCATTAATACCAGGGGGGGCAATCTGAATGGGATGAGGGGCTGAGGGAGGGCCCTGGGATCCAGAGCCCACAGCAGTGGCCCTGGCTCCCAGCTCCCCCCTCGTGTTAGGCCTGCCCTGGGCCCTGGGGGCTGACTTGGTTTTGTGAACCGGGGAAGGGGGTACCACATCCTCTGATGCTGATCTGCTCTCTCTTGCAGCTCCCCTCATGCCTGGAACCTCCTTCACAACTTCACTGTAGCGCTTTGGCGGCACAGACTTTCTCTTGGCCCGCTCCATCTCCACAGAAAAATTCTTCCTTGAAGTCTGGAACCAGGAACAAAAGAGGGCTGGATTCCCTGCAGTCAGGACCTATAAAGGTAAGCAGAAACACCCGCCCCCCTACTTGCAACAATGTAACATCTAGTACCTTCCAGACTTCAACTCAGTTATCCCTTAATTTTGTTACAGGCCCAGTAGAGGGCCCTCCACTTCCACTCTGCCACCACTGATATCTGGTGTAACATTAGTGTAAAATAAAAAAACAACAACATTTACATCATTTTGCTAGTGTAATCTAATTTCATTTTCTATCAGGCCTGTGTGTCAGGCTCACAGCAAATACTGTGGTTAATGGCTCTGTGCCACCACTGATATCTGCTTAACATTAGTGTAAATTTTAAAAAAACTTTTAGATCATTTTGCTAGTATAATCTAATTTAATTTTCTATCAGGCCTGTGTGTCAGGCTCACAGCATATACTGTGGTTAATGGCTCTGTGCCACCACTGATATCTGCTTAACATTAGTGTAAATTTTTTAAAAAAACTTTTACATCATTTTGCTAGTGTAATTTAATTTCATTTTCTATCAGGCCTGTGTGTCAGGCTCACAGCATATACTGTGATTAATTGCTCTGTGCCACCACTGATATCTGGTGTAACATTAGTGTAAAATTAAAAAAAAAAATGTTTACATCATTTTGCTATTGTAATCTAATTTCATTTTCTATCAGGCCTGTGTGTCAGGCCCACATCATATACTGTGATTAATAGCTCTGTTTTCCACCACTTATATCTGGTGTAACATTAGTGTAAATTTAAAAAAAAAAAAAACTTTTACATCAGTCTTCTAGTGTTATTTAATTTTAGTTACCAGGCCAGCCTGCCACTAGTAATAGCCTGTGTGTCAGGCTGCCAGCACATACTGTGCCTACTTCTATCCTGAGTGCCACCACTCCTATCTGTTGTAACATTAGTGTAACTTTCTAAAAAAAACTTTTACATCAGTCTGCTAGTGTTATTTAATTGCAGTTGCCTGTCTGCCAGCGTGTGTGCCAGGCTTACTTTACAAGTAGTGCTACGAATCATATTTGTTATAACAGTAGTGTAAATATTTAAAATAAAAACTTTTTTGACTGTGAATCATCAGTCTGCTAGTGCAATTGAATTGCAGTTGCCTGTCTGCCAGCGTGTGTGCCAGGCCCACTTGCCAACTAGTGCCACCAATCATATTTGTTATAACAGTATTGTAAATATTTAAAATAAAAACTTTTTTGACTGTGAAACATCAGTCATCTAGTGTAATCTAATTGCAGTTGCCTTCCTCCCAGCGTGTGTGCCAGACCCACATGTCAACTAGTGCCACCAATCATATTTGTTATAACAGTAGTGTAAATATTTTAAAAAATCTATCAAATGTATATTGCATCTTTTGATCCATGTCATTCGTATCTATCAAATGTATATTGCATCTTTTGATCTATGTAATTCGTATCTAACTATCAAATGTATATTGCATCTTTTGATCTATGTAATTCGTATCTAACTATCAAATGTATATTGCATCTATTGATCTATGTAATCTATGGATCTATCTATCAAATCTATCGATCTCGTGGTTGTGCAAATGGACTGTTTGCGGTTGTTTGCGGTGCGTTAAACGGGGAGTTTGGTCTGTCACTGTGAAGCGGGCGTAACCCTTACACTACCTGATCGATACAACATCATACCTGATGTTTTAAAGCACGTTATTCCAAACAATTTAGGAATGTTAGGTAATTTATGCCCTTTATGGATTAAAACCAGACTCTGCATCAACTATGTAATTTTATGTGGGAGTTTTGCCATGGATCCCCCTCCGGCATGCCACAGTCCAGGTGTTAGTACCCTTTAAACAAGTTTTCCATCACTATTGTGGCCAGAAAGAGTCCCTGTTGGTTTTAAAATTCGCCTGCCCATTAAAGTCAATGGCGGTTCGCCCGGTTCGCTGGTTCGCGGACATTTGTCAAAGTTCACGTTCGCCGTTCGCGAATGCAAAATTTTAGGTTCGCGACATCACTAAAAATTACTAGGGAATCAATAATTCCCTAAATATTTGCCAAAGTCTGGTCTGATTGGGCCTCAGCCAGGGGCACCAAACAACACAAACAGATGAACTAAACAATCACGCAATCATTCACTCTTCATCCAATTCGTCCAATAATTTGTTTAGCTTATTGCTTATTGGACGACTCACCAAAAGCAGATGAATTTGTATTCACCCAAAGCCGAATGTACATCTCTAATAGACAGGGTTGGAAATTTCCACTAACCCACACAGAGGTGCATGCTCACTCTTCAATGAATTCACAATAGAAGAACTCACTGGGTTTTTTTTACAGTGCCAGAAGGAAGCTGGTGGGCAGGGACGCTATACCCCCAGCAGTTATCTATCCAAGCAATTATCTATTATTATTTGTATTATTTGAAAATGACCATTTCCACTGAATTTAAAAAACAACCATTTTTATGGATTATAAACATTATAAACTAGGGAATCAATCATTCCTTAAATTGACAGTCTACACTAAAATTGTTATTGTTTAAATAGATAGATAACGCCTTTACTACCCATTCCCCAGCTTTGCACAACCAAGAATGTTATATTAATATACTTTATAACCTTTAAACCTCTAAATTTCTGCCTGTTTCTAAGCCACTATAGACAGCCTCTTGTCACATGCTTTTTTTTTAGCTTTTCACAAGAGACTGCTAGTTCATGTGAGCCACATAGGTAACATTGTGTTGAAGCCCGAGGAGTAATTTAAGATTAAGTCAATAGATAATAAATAAAAAGTCTGTGATCAGGGGGTTGATAGAAGATGCTTAGATACAAGGTAATCACAGAGGTAAAAGTATATTAATATAACTGTGTTGCTTATGTAAAATTGGAGAATGGGTAATAAATGGATTATCTATCTTTTAAAACAATAAAAAATATATTGTAGACTGTCCCTTTAAATATATTCCAAAGTCTGGTCTGATTGGGCGTCAGACAGGGGCCTATACTCCAATTTAGCTCATCAACTCATCAACATATTAAGTTTTAGGCATCATATCTATTCTATTGAGCTCATTCAACTTCATTTTTGGAACTTTTGTGGACAGCTTTTGAATTTAAAAGAACATCAGATAAAATTTTACAATCCACCCAAAAACAATTAGAAGTTGTTTTAACAGGACCATTTAAAACAATAAAATAATATATCTAGCCTTTGTCCCTCTTTTTAGTAAGTTCCAAATAAACAGCTACGGTTCCTGAAAACAAAAGCTAGTATGTGCATACAAGGTGTTATTGACTTAGTTCTTTAATGAATGTATATTGAATAAATGTTTATGTTAACATGATGTTATATTGCTACAAATACCTGTAAAATTGCTTTATTTACTGTAATTATATGTTAATAAAACTGGAAAAATCATATTCATTTTTATATGATCATGCTAAGTGACCAACACCTAGATTACGAGATTTGCGTTCGTGTTTTAACGCTGCAAAAAATGGCCATTTCAGCGTTAAAACAGCAACGCAGCCATTACGAGTCTTGTCGGTATAGCTGTACTGCAAGTCTTTTAGCCTTTAATGCAACGTCAATCATGCACTCAAAATGACGTTTTTTTTTCATGGAACTTCCATAGCGCTGCCCTTACGAGATTTGCGGTGAGTCTAAAAAACTTGTGTTCCAGCCTATACCGACACGATTCATACCACCATCTGAGACCAGTAGTTATGAGTTTTATGCAACAAAACTGCTACATAAAACTCATAACTAAACTGTTACAAAGTACACTAACACCCATAAACTACCTATTAAACCCTAAACCGAGGCCCTCCCGCATCACAAACACTATATTAAATTTATTAACAACTAATCTGCCGCTCCTGACATCGTCGCCACTAATAAAATTTATTAACCAATATTCCGCCGTTCCCCGACATCGTCGCCACTATACTAAAGTTATTAACCCCTATTCCCCCACACCCCAACATTGCCCACATTATACTAAATATATTAACCCCTATTCCACCACTCCCGACATCTCCGCCACTAAATAAAGTTATTAACCCCTAAACCTCTGGCCTCCCACATCACTACCACTAAATAAACCCAATAACCCCTAAACCGCCAGTCCCCTGCATCGCCAAAAACTAAATTAAACTATTAACCCCTAAACCTAACAACCCCCTAACTTTAAATTAAAATTACAAGATCCCTATCTTAAAATAAATAAAAACTTACTTGTGAAATTAAAAAAAAACTAAGTTTAAACTATAAATTAAACTAACATTATTATTAAACTAAAATTAAAATAACTATCAATCAAATAAATTAAATTACAAATTAAAAAAAAACTAACACTACTAAAAAAATTAAATCTACAGTTAAAAATACTGAATTACAAAAAATTAAAAAAATACTAAATTACAAAAAATAACAAACAAAATTATCCAAAATAAAAACAATTACACCTAATCTAATAGCCCTATCAAAATAAAAAAGCCCCCCAAAATAAAAAAACCCTAGCCTACAATAAACTTAAAGTGCCTTTTGAAGGACATTGCCCTAAAGAAATCAGCTCTTTTCCCAGCAAAAAAATACAAAGACTCCCCCCAACAGTAAAACCTACCACCCAACCAACCCCCCAAAATAACAAACCTAGCTCTAAAAAAAAACTAATCTACCCATTGCCCTGAAAAGGGAATTTGTATTGGCATTGTCCTTAAAAGGGCATTCAGCTCATTTAGAATTGCCCAAACCCTAATCTAAAAAAAAATCCATCCCAAAAAACTCTAAAAAAACCTAACACTAACCTCTCTTTAAGTACTCACAGTTGTTGAAGTCCGGCTTGAACGATCTTCATCCCAGTGGCTCCATCTTCATCCAGGCGGCTCCATCTCCATCAATCGAGGGACCGGCATCTTCTTCATCCCGGTGGAGGCAGAGCGGTTGATGCGCGGAGGTGGAGGTCCAGGCGAAGGTCCAAGGCGGAGGTCCAGGCAGAGGTCCAAGGCGGAGGTCCATGAGGCGGTCCATCGATCTGAAGTAGAGGTCCTCTTTATGCAATCGTCCGCCGCACACTGAGGATTCAAATCACTGAGGATTCAAATGCAAGGTACCCCTTTTATACTGGGGGTACCATTGCATTCCTATTGGCTGAAAAATTTAAATCAGCCAATAGGAATTAGAGCTGCTAAAATCATATTGGCTGTTCAAACCAGCCAATAGGATTTAAGCAGCTCTCATTCCTATTGGCTAATTTGAATTAGGATTAGGGTTACGGTTAGGTTTAGGTTTAGTGGTTAATATAGTTTAATTTAGGTTGTTTCGATGTGGGGGGCTGGTGGTTTAGGAATTAATAGGTTTATTTAGTGGTAGTGATGTGGGAGGCCAGAGGTTTAGGGGTTAATAACTTTATTTAGTGGCGACGATGTCGGGGAGCGGCATAATAGGGGTTAATATCTTTATTAAAGTGTGGGCGATGTTGGGGTGCGGGGGAATAGGGCTTAATAACTTTATTATAGTGGCGGCGATATCGGGAGTGGCAGATTAGGGGTTAATAGATTTATTTAGGTGTCGGCGATATCAGGAGCGGCAGATTAGGGGTTAATAACATTATGAAGATGTCAGGGGCGGCAGATTAGGGGTGTTTAGACTTGGGGTTTATGTTAGGGTGTTAGGTTTAAAAGTAATTTTTTTTCCCCATAGACATCAATGGGGCTGCATTATGGAGCTTTTCATTCCGCAATCGCAGGGTTTTTTTCTAACACTCTCTCCCCATTGATGTCTATGGGGAAAGCGTGCACGAGCACATCAAAGCAGCACTTGTATTTTGTGCGGTATGGAGCTCAACGCAACCATATTGCACTCAAAAATCGGCTTTTCAAAAACTCGTAATGGCAGCGCTATGGCGGGTGAAATAACGCACCCTCTATAGCGAAAAACTTGTAAACTAGGTGCAAGAAAGGTAAAGTACTGTATTCCTATAGTAGCATACAACCAAGGAAATTTGGTTTGTTAACTCATATAATATAAGGAGTTGATTACATCTATATGGAAAACAAATTTAACAAAGTGATCACAATCTTTCACACAGCTGAGATTGTTAACTTACACAGGGCTACCAAACAAATTGCACTTTCAGCACATTCGCTCATCCCTCATCACAAATAGGTGATTGCTGATAAAAAAAAATCATATTTAAGAAGATAAAATTACAAAAATCACAAAAATGCAAGTATGATATAAAAACAATCATTTTAAGATCTTGTTTGCTGTATAAGGTATTGTGTATCTGTAAATTAAATGCATATACTGTACATATGTAAATGTATGTCCTGAGGGTCTATACAATTATGCAATAATGGTGAATATAGTTTTAAGGAATCTACAATATATATATATATATATATATATATATATATATAATGGTGTCCAATCCAGAGTATATTACAAATGTGCAAGATTATAGAAGTATTCCATATGAACTTAATTAAGCATTATTTTGCACTTTATCAAAACCCTTTGTGTGTGTTGAATTGTATGTGTCCATTTTACTTCCAACATCAAATCAATCTTAGGGATAGTTATAGAAAATATCCATTGTGGGTAAAAAAAAACACATAGCGCAAAGTGTAATAAATCATTAGGGATAGTTATAAAAACTATCCATTGTGCGAAGAAAGAAAGAAAAATGCACATTAAAATATTCTGTAGTCAATTATCTTTGCAACAAGCTGTACCAAAGATGGAAATTATGTTATCTCTTGGATTGCGATCACTCAGAACTTGAAATACACAGATCGAGGGTGAAGAAATGCTAATAAACCGGATGGGTAAGATTGCAATTGACCACGAAAGTGTCAAACTAACTGTTGGATATATTAAAAATAACACCTGAACACTTATTTTAATATTTAATAACACAGAAGTATATATATATATATATATATATGTTTACAAATGTAGATAAATGGTTAACATATGATGTAAGCTAGGGTCAAGCAGGGCTTGACAAATTTGTTTGAAATCTAAAAGCCAGATGAAAATTTAGGAGTTGCAAATTAAGACTAACACATAACTCACATTTTGTGATAATGAACGGCCATGCTATCCATTGAAAGTATAGGGCGCGCTAAAGATATGTCATCTGTGCTAAACATTCTCTGGTAATTCTGTTTTAACAAGGACTTATAATACCAGATTGCACGTTAATCTTAGCAAAGGTCAGCAATCTCGATACTGCACCCAGCAAAAGGCTAGAATCTGAGTGGTGCGTTAAGTGAGCGATAAGGGGTTTATCGCGGCTTTTTGTCAGAAGTAGCAGGCGTATTACAAGTTGAAACTAAACACGTTCGCTCAAGCATAATTGAATTTAATGTGCATTGAGTGCATTTTCAGAGCTCCAGTTAACTGTTAGGCTAGAAAAAAGTTGCACAAAACACATTAAAATGTCTTTGTAAAGTACAGTTACACTCAATTATAACACTATCGGATGAAAATTATTTTAAAAGCAAATTGCAATAAAAACTTATGAGGGCTCAAAGATATGAGGTTTCAGATAGAAAAAAAAGCAGAAAAGGATTTTAACATAAATATACATACAATATATACATGTCTAAATATGTATATGTGTATATATATATATATATATATATATATATGTGTGTGTGTGTGTGTTTATATGTGTGCACATATGTATTTATAAGTGTATATGTGTACAGTATGCAATATTCAAATTATGCAAATTTGAATCAATATATTTATATCTATTATGTATCAGTTTACTAAATTCTCTACCGCATGAACTATTGAACTGAATAGTATTTGTTAAATGTTACTTTCGAAATTTCGAATGTGGATATTCAATCTAATTATGAACAATTGAAAACGAAATAACATTTGAAAACTGGAAATTACATTCAATTACCGAATTGTAATGGATTTTCCTTCAAATGTCTAAAACATATGCTCCCAGTACTAGTTGTTCTAGCAAACAAATTGTATTTTCACCACATTCCCCCATCCCTATTATGTATGTACCTCTATGGTAAAGCCCTTTGCATGACTCATATCTTTGAGCCCATATGGATTTTTATAACTTTTTTATGCCATTTTTTAAAAATAATTTTTATTAGATATTGTTATTATTAGTGTAACCGTACAATTAAATGTATTATTGATGTATTTTGTGCAACTTTTTATTCGAGTGTAACAGTTAAAGGGCTACTGAACCAAACTTTTTTCCTTTATGATTCATTCATGATTTGAAAAAGCAGGAATGTAATCTTACTTTCTGGGCTATCTTTGTTCTCTTGCTGATTGGTGGCTGCATTTAAGGCTTCATATTGTTGGAATTGAGAAACAAGGAGTTAATGAGTTTATAAATGGACGAGCGTATAAAATAAATAAAAAAACTAAATATAATGAATTTACCCAAGGCTGTGATTTGATTGATGAAGTAACGAGGTATTTGACTACAGCAAATCTGTATTTTCTTACTTGTTTTTGGCAATAAAACTGACAGGTTCATTAAGACTAAGAATGTTTTACATACAAATAAAAACACTAACGGGTTTATACCTTATGATCTAAAATTAACAAACTTTAACAAATATAAACACTGCATCAGCTGTGCATTATAGCTAAGCTGGTGTTTAGACTGAAATTACATAAATTAAGTCATTCTGTGTACTTAAAATTACCATGCAGACAGAATAAATATGCTCTAAAATCAATGTGTCTGAATTTAATAAATTAATATCCTTGCAGTAATGTAGGTAATACAAATATGTTAAGGTTATTAAAAATTCAAAAGAATAAAGTACCACGAGGAGATAATGAATTTACATATGGAAAATTTCCAACAACAAATAAAGAAAAGAAAAAACTCCCAGTTTAGAGCTGTTTTAGATTTATTAGTTTATATTGTAACTTGCAAAATAGTAATAGCACAGATTAGAACAGCCTCTCCAATTCACATGCTATTCATTGAAGCTTATTTACTAGAACTCATTAAAGCTCATATCTCCGACGCATACAGGGAGATTAAAAAAAGATGCACGGACTGACTGTATACATACTGGGCTGCAAAGGACATTCATACAAGTCAACCCATTAATACATTCTGTAGGTAATTCAAAAAGACAAAATGCAACAGAAATACACAACCTTTATGGATCCATATTGTATCCCAATGTGTCAGTGCTCAAGACTGTGGCCTCACCCCATGTTAGTGCTATTAGGATATGCTAGTGTGAGCACAGTCACTACTACATCACACCCAAACGGTATCTCCTCTAGCAGTGTAGGGATTAAGGGTTATGTATGTTTTATGATAGATCTGTGAATTTTGACATGGATTTCATCACAATCTGTAGCTTATTGTCTCTTTCCCTACTTCCCTTGCAGAATGAGTGACTTTAGGTGGTGTGACTACTTTGGAAGTGTTTTATCAGGCCTTTTGGTTGGATTTTTCAGAAACCTGTAGACAAAATTGGGTGTTGGACAAGATCAGTTACTTGTATACAGTATTGGAATGCTCTTAGTCAAGATGGGCCTATTGAAAACTAGTAGAAAGGACTGTACAGGCTCATAGTCAGAATGGGCAGGGACAGTACCTTGTTGCCAGGACATGAACTTGACAGTCCCTTTGACTGGAGCAGGAACTACTGCAGGGATAGTGTGAACTAGAATGACATAATGTAAATACAATTGCATTAAAAGGGTAGTGGTATATGCATTATGCCTCTCTGTTTGACCATAACAGGCCTTTAAAGGGACAGTCAAGTAAAAAAAAAAACTTTCATGATTTAAATAGGGCATGTAATTTTACTTTTATTACCAATTTTGCTTTGTTCTATTGGTATTCTTAGTTGAAAACTAAATCTAGGAGGTATATATGCTAATTTCTTAGACCTTGAAGGCCACCTCTAAACTGAAAGCATTTTGACAGTTTTTCACCACTAGAGGGCGTTAGTTCATGTTTTTCATATAGATAACATTGAGCTCAGGCACGTGAAGCTCCTAAGAGCAAGCACTGATTGGCTAAAAATGCAAGTCCGAAAAAAGAACTGAAATAAGGGGGCAGTTTGCAGAGCCATAGATGCAAGGTAATCACAGAGGTAAAAAGTATATTAATATAACTGTGTTGGTTATGCAAAATTGGGGAATGGGTAATAAAGGGATTTTCTACCTTTTTAAACAATAAAAATTCTGGTGTTTACTGTCCCTTTAAATCTAGAACTAACTTTGTGCACACCACGCAGTGAAGGGGCTAAAGCAGACATAAATGAGCAGCAATGGGACAGAGCACCTAAGTGCATGCAATGCCTGTAAAATCTGTAGATTCCAAGATATAAAAAAGAAGTTTGCACAACCTTAATAAAACAGAGCTCACCAGAGCTTTGCATATAGTGCACAGCCACTGATCTACCGTTTCAACATAATAAAGTAAAGGGCTGACATGGAGCTACACTCTTTTATCTCTTATGAGTGTTGCTGTAATGTGCCCAAATTGGAATTGCTCTATTTTTTTGTAGTTTACTTAATACATGTATATATGTAAGTATTAGACAGCAACCCACTTCTTCCTGGTTATCTATTGAATGTCCATTGTCATTGTGCAGCACAGTAGGACCCCCTACCTCTAGCTCATATACAGGTAGATTACGAGTTATGCACGCTATAGGGAATTAACAAACGCAACAAAATTTGCGTTATTTCACCCTCTATAGCACAGCCATTACAAGTTTTCAAACAGCCGGCTTGTGCGTGCGATATGGTTGCGTTGAGCTCCATACCGCACAAAATACAAGCGCTGTTTTGACGTGCTCGTGCACGCTTTCCCCATAGACATCAATGGGGAGAGCGGGTTAGAAAAAACCTAACACCTGCGATCACGGAATGAAAAGCTTTGTAATGCAGCCCCATTGATGTATATGGGGGGAAAAAAACTAATGTTTAAACACCCTAACATAAACCCCACGTCTAAACTCTACTAATCTGGCGCCCGCAACATCGCCGACACCTACATAATGTTATTAACCCCTAATCTGCCGCTCCCAATATCGCCGCCACCAAAATAAATCTATTAACCCCTATACTAAAGTTATTAACCCCTATTCCCTCGCACCCCAACATCTCCCACACTATAATAAATCTATTAACCCCTATTTTGCCGCTGCCCGGCATCGCCGCCACTAAATAAAGTTGTTAACCCCTAAACCTCGGGCCTCCAACATCACTACCACTAAATAAACCTATTAACCCCTAAACCGCCAGCCCCCCACATTGCAACAACCTAAATTAAATTATTAACCACTAACCCTAAACCTAACCCTAACCCTAAACCTAACATTCCCTAACTTTAACATAATTAAAATCGAGCTAAATTAAAGTTACAATTATTAACTAAACAATACACTAAATACATACTTACCTGTGAAATAAAACCTAAGCTAGCTACATTATGACTAATAGTTAAGGCAGCTTAGGTTTTATTTCACAGGTAAGTTTGTATTTATTTTAACTAGGTAGACTAGTTAGTAAATAGTTATTAACTATTTACTAACTACCTAGTTAAAATAAATACAAACTTACCTGTGAAATAAAACCTAAGCTGCCTTACACTAAAACCTAACATTAGAAAAAATACACAAAAATTAAAAAAAATAAAAAAAATACCATTACAAAAATTAACAAAAGAAATTATCCAGAATAATAAAAATTATTCCTATTCTAATACCCTTTTAAAAAAATAACCCCCCACAAATAAAAAACGCTAATCTATAATAAACTACCAAGGGCCCTTAAAAGGGCCTTTTGTAGGGCATTGCCCTAAAGTTGACAGCTCTTTTCCTTCAAAAGGAAAACAAACACCCCCTACCAGTATTACAAACCCCCACCCTCCAACCACACAAAATAAAAATAAAGTAAAACCTAATCTACCCGGAACTTCCGGTGGGCGGGCAGAGCAAGTAGCCGCAGGGAGAAGGAGCTCCGTTAGTGCAACCAGAGGACTCCTTAAATTTGTGCCCAAATCGCCCACAAAACATATGGTCCTTGACAGGAGATATAGCAAACCTGTCTGGACACGCTAAAGTAAGGAGCCTTAGTCAGCGGTTCCCCCACCGGATCGATACACAGACAGAAGAGTTTGAGAAGAGCCGCGATTGCGGCAGAACACGCATTTACCCCATCGCAACCCCACAGCTGCCCATAAGATCTTCGGCACCGTCTAAACAACAGGGGGAACTGTGCAGAGAGGAAACGAGGCTCAAGGACTCAGTGACTGAGTGGGGAGGTGCCGCCATCTTGGCGCTATCGGGAAAAGAAGGCCTGTAAGTTCGCACGTACACACATACTTGGGGAGCGGGCTGAAACGAAGAACAGATCCCTATCACTCGCTTACACTTCAGATAAGGCCTAGTATTGTGGTCAGGGCTCTTGAGCCACACAGCTCCATATAAGACAGCTTGCTAATAGCCACGTGGTGGTCCGGTATCCACGTTACAAATAGAAAGGCCTCACCTAGGAAATAGGCACCTGCTACAGCAGAACCACTACGCTTGATTAAGGTCAGGAACTTTCAGAGGTGAAACATCACTAACGTCTGGAAGACTATATAAAGCACCTGTTATAATCTCGCTCTACAAAGCAACAGAGGGGGTGAGATAGGTAAACATGTGGACTCTGGGTGGTGATCCTGCAAGGTTTAAGAGGTGTAGAAAGGCACTAGCAATGGAGTAAAACCTAGGTAATGCACCATACCCTCCACATACCACATCACTTCTAACTACTCCATCAATTGTAAGGAGACATAAACACCAAGATCCCCACTACACAGAACTTTTTCTTCTCTTTGTATTGGAGCGGACTGAGCCCTTCATCCACATTACCATTATTTTCACTAAAAAAAAGGACATACTGATTGACAGTGCATGCAGAAAAATTACACAAGCTTTGTTAAAACCACAGGCACAATGTCCAACAGGCAAAAACATCAGGACAAGAGAGCTAAGGCTGTGGTGGAAGTGAATGCTACTGATAACATGGCTGTAGAGACCGCAGAAGATGTTATGCAAGAGACCCACCCTATAGTTTCCCAGATCTTGGCTCTCTTTTTACCAAAAATTGAGCAGCTGCAGACAGAAATGGACTCTCTGTCATCAGAATTTAAAACATTTTCATCCAGGCTCCAACACATTGAGCAAAGGGTAGGAGATGGGGAGGTCAGACAAAGAGAAAATACAATAAGGTATCAGAGCTAGAAGCTCAGAATAAGTTGTTAATTGATAAAATTGACGACCTTGAAAATCGCTCACGGCGAAACAATCTCCGTATTGTCGGCCTCCCAGAGTCTGTACTGAGCACAGGCCTAATGGAATTTGCAGAGAAAACCTTACCTACGCTTTTGAAGCTGGGCTCAAAAGATATACCGTGTGTAGCTGAACGGGCTCATAGGGTGGGCACCATCAACCAAGATCCGAAAAATGCAAGGGGACCCCGTCAGGTTAGGATTCGCTACCTTAATTTCAAGGATAAAATTCTTATACTGAGAGCCTATCGCCAGTGTTCCCCCTTACTGTTTGAAGGGAAGAAAATCCTTATCTTTCAAGACTACTCAGCGGAAATCTCTAGGAGGCGAAGAGAGTTCTCCCCTTATTGCAAATCATTAATAGAGGCTGGGCACTCTGTGTCCTTGTTGTTCCCAGCGAGACTTAAACTCCAAACTCAACAGGGAACTAAGTTTTTCGATTATCCTAGATACCTTCAGAAATTCCTGAGACTTGAGCAAGAGTCGGCGAATAAAGACACTTGAAGGAGTTAGTACCTTTACACTCAAAGAACTGACAACGTCAACTGAACTAATTGCCAATCTAGAGGAGGAGGCAATAGAAGAGGGATCTAAGGTAACACCCTACAAAATATAAACTTTGAATAATCCCATAGTGGGGATCATGACACTAAACTGGTCCACAATAGCCCTACTAGGCAGAAATCTTTAGCATTCAAAATCTACATTGAGTTAAGCTAATACTGTTAAGAAATGTTTGCTTTTCATTGTTCTGCTTTTTTTTTTTTTTTTTTTTTTATTACCTAATTGTCCACATTGCAGAGGTCTTGACTGGATACTAACTTGTGTTTTGCAGATATTTAGGGCCTCGGGTCACTACTAGATGGCCTAGTTAACCCTGAAGGGGCTAGCCCCCCCTAGCTGAGAGCATCTGTGACCTTCTTATACCACAGGATTAGTTAGTTAATACTGGGGTGATTGGCCCTACTGGCTGATGTGAAAGGATCTCCTAGCGGAGAAGGCATATTGAGGTAACATCAGTTAGCTTAAAAGAATTAAACGAGGGACCAAGAAAGGAGAGGGGTAGAATAAATTACGATAACTCTAAGTTAGAATATAGGAAGTAAGGTGCAGGACACTATTGGGTTAGCCTTAATACAGTAGCTGACCTGGCTGCTGAAGAATTGTAATGAGTCGAAATATTCAATTTGTTTTAGTGGTTAAGATATGCTTGTTGACTTGTTTTCTGCTTTGTTTATTAATTTTTTTATTGATTTTTTCCTTGGCTAGCCGAAAGTGGTGCTCAACTCCCTCCCTGGGATTCATTAACTCGGGAACATGTTCTTAGTATGAAAGTTATTGAGAGACGCCTACTGCAAATATCACGGTACCTTCGCACTACTCCACTTCTAAGCCTAAACATAGGATATTTTGTTATAACGCAATGCACCCATGACACTACACTATGACGATGCATCACTTACATATTATAAGCTGGAATGTAGGTGGCATAACATCACCACAAAAGCATAGATCAATTTTGCGCTATTTGAACTCCAAAAAAGTTGATATAGATATTTTAGAGGAGACACATCTATCGAAACTTGAGCATCAGAAATTGAAGCAGAGCTGGGTGGGGGAGGTTATATACACACCGTTTGAACAGAGGAGAGCTAGGGGAGTGGCAATTCTGTTAACAATCAAAGACTTAGCATTAGAAAAAACCCCAGGCCCGGACGGTTTACCGGCGGAATTTTATAAAATAATGGGGTCAGACATAGGCCCAACCCTGGCACGGTTGTTTAATGGTTTATTAGATGACATGGTCACTCCTTCCCCTAGATTTGCTGAGGCTAATATCCGTATTATCCCGAAAGAGGGACGAGACCCCCTCCTAGCATAATCATATCGTCCCATATCCTTACTTAACCAAGACTTCAAGATCCTAACAAAAATTCTTGCAAATAGATTGGCTAATGTACTGCCATCGGTAATACATGAGGATCAAACGGGTTTTGTTAAGGGGAGATCCTCGGTACTCAACATTAGAAGAGTTTAAACAGTTATCCAACATTACTGGAAGATACTACAAGACAAAACAAATATGGCGGAACATACAGAAGCAGCACTGTTATTATAAGATGCCGAAAATGTCTTTGATAAGGTCCTGTGGGAACATTTATTCATCACACTAGACAAGATGGGATTCAAAGGCGCGTTTGTAAGAGCTGCAGCGAATCTTTATAAAACCCTGCAGGCATCCCTCCTGATCAATGGGTCAGCTACTTTACCTTTCACACTTCATAGAGGCACGAGACAGGGCTGCCCTCTTTCCCCGCTCCTGTTCGACATAGCTATAGAGCCTCTGGCATTGAAAATTTGGCAGACGCTGGAGGGAATGCGTATCGGTGAGACTGCTCTGCACGTCTCATTGTTCGCAGATGACATGGCACTATATATCCAGGACCCCCACAGAAATGTGCCAAAGTTGATGGAGGTAATTAGGGATTTTGGTCTAGTCTCTGGATACAAGATTAACACAGACAAAACTGAACTGATTTGGTTGTTATCAAAAGGGGACAGACGAATTCCAGGGTACGATTTTAGGATAGTAGACGGAAACTTTAAATACTTAGGTATTACACTTCACATGGACCCCCGCAAATGGTACTCAATTAACTACATCCCCTTGATAAAAAAATTGGATAACCTGATCAAAGGATGGACTCACCTGCCATTGTCTTTATCTGGCAGGGTTGGTCTCAGAACTATATAACTGGGCAGCTCAGTGTAAATTTGTCATAGATTGGATGACGGGACAGGGAAAATTCACTGACCTTAAACTAGAGAGCGTGCTGGTTAAGCCGTGGGCACTGGAAATGATACCACATATGACACAGACACAAGTGACCAAATGCCTGGGAGAGCTTGATCTTCTGACCCAACCTGCAAGAGCCTGGAGACTGGCCTGTAAAAGGCTTGGAGGTGATCACAGGATAATATCATACCTACCATGGTGTGGGAATCCCGAATTCCCGGCAGGTATTACATCTAAAGCCTTTTACCAGTGGAGGAGACAGGGTTTACATACAATAGGTCAAACGGAGATGGCAGGAGGGAAACACATGCAGGCTTTTGAAAGTCTGAGAGACACATTTGAGCTACCTAGGACCCACCACTATGCTTACCTACAGGCCAGGCATTATTTTGACAAAATCCATAGAGAGGTGGGGAACACTGATCAGACACTAATTTTGCAGAGTATTGGACTGGCCGCACAAAGTGTCACATCCATTTCCCCACTGTACAAAAAAATTACCAAACTGACAAACATGACATGCAAAAACAAGATAGCTGAAATATGGAGTAAATTGTTAGAGGAGGTGGTGACGGGGGAGGAGATTGAAAAGAGGAGATGAGAGAATCACACTTCAAACTGATACATGATATATATGTCACACCTGAGAAGTTTCAGAAATGGAAAACTGAAACAGATAACAGATGTCCTAAATATGGTTTGATTGATGCAGACATTAGACATATGTTGTGGAGCTGTCCTAGACTAGTTAGGTTTTGGAAGATGACGGCATACTGGGCAAACGCAAAGGCACAGATTCCTAGTGGTGACTTGACGTTTCGGAATGTGGTGTTGTTGGACTTTGAGGGAATACCAAAAAATATTAAACTACTCATGTATAATATTGTTTTACCGGCAAGATACCTGATATTTCAGAACTGGCTCAAACGTAACCCACCCAATGTCACCCAACTAAAGCAGACGTTGATAACACAGATGTTTATTGAGCAATCTGACGGTCTGGGGGACATAGTTAAAAGGGTTAGGTCCTTCATGACTAAATGGGGGCCCCTCATCTGCATACTTCCGGTCAACACACATAAGTTGGTCATTACACCATTCCGAAATACAGAATATATGTGGCACTTTGAAGGGAGTGGGAGATGGACTAAACAGGGATCCCTGGGGGGGGGGGGGGGGAGGAGCAGAGGAGAGGAAAGAGTAAACCATGCAGGCTATGGTTAAGTTTTTGTTCACTGATTTTTCTTTTGTTTCTTTTCGTATGTAAGAAAATTGCAAGTACACTACAGGTAACCAATCTATGCATTTTCAGGTTTGCCTTTGTATTAAGGAGCTTTACTATCAGTTGTATATACTAAGAAATGTGATCTGTATTTTATGGTACTTCTCGACTTGTATCCATGCAACAATTGAAACTTGATGAATGTACCTCTTATTACTTGTAAGTTGCACACAAAAATAAAGATAGATATATAAAAAAAAAACCCTAATCTACCCATTGCCCTGAAAAGAACATTTATATGGGCATTGCTCTTATAAGGGCATTCAGCTCTTTTTCCTTCCCTTAAAAGGGCATTCAGCTCTTTTATGAAATGCCCAACCCCTAATTTAAAAATAAAAACCCACCCCAAAACGAAAAAAAAAAACATTACACAAAATAACAAACAAATTATCCAAAATAATAACAATTATTCCTATTCTAATACCCATTTTTAAAAAAACACCCCAAAATAAAAAACCTAATCTATAATAAACTACCAATAGCCCTTAAAAGGGTCTTTGTATGGCATTGCCTTAAGTTAAACAGCTCTTTAACCTGAAAAAAAATACTAAGACCCGCTAACATTACAAACCCCCACCCCTGAAACCCATAACATAAAAAAAAATATCTGAAAAACCTAATCTACCCATTGCCCTGAAAAGGGCATTTGTATGGGCATTGCCCTGAAAAGGGCATACAGCTATTTTGCTGCACTTAAAAGGGCATTCAGCTCTTTTAAGAGTGCCCACTCTAATCTAAAAAAAAAAAACACCCCAAAAACTTTAAAAAAACCTAACACTAACCCCTCTTTAGGTACTTACAGTTTGTTGAAGTCCTGCTTGAATCCCGGCGGCTCCATCTTCATCCAGGCGGCATCTTCATCCAGGCGGCTCCATCTTCATCCATCGCGGGACCAGCATCTTCTTCATCCCTGACTATGTGGAGGCGGAGCGGCAATGCACGGAGGCGGAGGTCCAGGCGAAGGTCCAAGGCAGAGGTCCAGGCGAAGGTCCAAGGCGGAGGTCCAGGCGGAGGTCCAAGGCGGAGGTCCAGGTGGAGGTGCATTGATCCGACGTGGAGGTCCTCTTCATGCAATCGTCTGCTGCACACTGAGGATTGAAATGCAAGGTACCCCTTTTATACTGGGGGTACTATTGCATTCCTATTGGCAGAATAATTTGAATCAGCCAATGGGAATTATGGCTGCTAAAATCCTATTGGCTGTTCAAATCAGCTAATAGGATTTAAGCAGCTCTCATTTGTGAGCAACAAAGTTTCAACCAATTTGACCGCTGTAAAGTGTAATTTTATCCCAATTTTACATTTAAAGGGACATTTCAGCCAAAATTGAAATCCACATGGATGCCTTGCAGTTTTGAATAGAAACATTTTAGTAATTGCTTTTATTAAAAGGTATTGCTGTTTTAAAAGTGTTTTTAAGTGTTTTTAAGTATGCACCGTGCACCAGCATTTTAAACACAGCACTTGCAAATAGAGCCTAAGGTGCTTGTACCATCTGGTAATGACTCAATTTGTTAATTGCTGACATGATACAAGCCCCACTGGTGCTCTGAGCAGCTGCAGTATATAAAATGCTTGTTCACTGAGAATATCTAGCTATGCTTTACGTGCACATGCAGAGAAAAATGCTAACACTAAATTAGTGATAACTTTTAGTAGAAGCATTATTGCTAATATATGAATATTGTAAATATGTTTCTATTCAAATATGTAATTCATCTATGTGCATTTAAATTTTGACCGGAATGTTCATTTAACGTTCAGCAAGAAATTAGTGTCACAGAGTATGTTGCTAAACAACTGCACACAACGGTACAAAATAATTGTTTTGCATATGCCACCTTTACCTGGCATTGATTGCACAATGGAGACACAAATGTATTTGAAAATAATTAATAACTAATTTAATGTGAAGAATTATATGTTAAGTTATTTTTCTTCATACTTTTAAGTATGTTATTTACACAATTATTAGTTCATTCTAATTTAATATAAAATAATTCAGAATTTTGTTTGAAATGTTTATAAATTCATACATATATATATAAACTATCAGAGTCAAAATAGCTTGAATATTTATATGTTTTTATTATTTATTTTCGTGCTTTACATGTTTTTTTTAAATATTTAACATTTGTTAATACTAGTTGTAAAGGGCATTTTGACCCTTTACACCTAGTAGAGAAAAATAAAAACTTGTTTTATTACTGACTTCAAATTTAAAAGGACATGAAACACATTTTTTTTTTCATGATTCAGGAAGAACATATTTTTATTTAACATATTGCCATTTTATTTCTGTTATAACTTTTTCTACATTCTCTGGGAGTTAGCTGAACACATTGGTAAGCCAACAACAAAAGGCATAAATGTTCAGCAAGCAATCAGCAGCTAACTCCCAGCTTCTGATTAGGGATGGATGAATGTTTTGCAACATTCGAAAAATTTAACAGATTTATACACATTCGTCCGTTCATTTCAAATTTTGAATGTTTGAACAACATTAAAACATGCATTTAACATAATAGTATTTCTAATGCTATCTTTAAATGTAATATTCTATTGGAATATTTCTAATTTGAATATTGCATAATTCTAATTCAATTATACAATATTCAAATTAGAAAAATTTGAATCAATATATTTGTAATAGTATTTCTAATTCTGTCTTTAAATGTAATTTTGGAATTTTGCAATATTCAAAATAGAATATTTTGAATTGATATATTTGTGTCTATTATGTATCAATTTACTAAATTTCCTACCACATGAACCATTTAACTTCTGAAAATTATGTTTTAAATCGAATGTTACATTTGAAATTTTGTACCTGGATATTCGATCTAATTATGCACAATTAAAAACTAACGACTAGATTACGAGTTTTGCGTTATGAGTGAAAAAGCTTCATAACGCTGCTTTTTTACTACCGCTGGTATTACGAGTTTTTGAGATATATCTGTACCGCACACTTTTTTGGCTCTAACACAACGTAACTACTGCAGCTTTCAAAAGTCCTTTTTCAATGGGACTTCCACAGCGCCGGTATTACGAGTTTGCCTGTCCGGCCAAAAAGTGAGCGGTACAGCCTATACCGACATGATCCTTACTGTAAACTGAAAGTCAGTAGTTATGGCTTTTATGTTACAAAGCCGTAACATAAAACTTATAATTAAAGTTCTAAAAAGTACACTAACACCCATAAACTACCTATTAACCCCTAAACCGAAGCCCTCCCGCATCGCAAACACTAAAATAAAATTATTAACCCTCCCGCATCGCAAACACTATAATAAACATATTAATCCCTAAACCACCGCACTCCCGCATCGTTAACACTAGTTAAATATTATTAACCCCTAATCTGCTGTCCCTAACATTGCCGCAACCTACATTACAGTTATTAACCCTTAATCTGCTGCCCCCAAAATCGCCGCCACTATATTAAAGTTATTAACCCCTAAACCTAACCCTAAGTGTAACCCTAACACCCACTTTAATATAATTAAAATAAAACTAAATAAAAATTACTATCATTAACTAAATAATTCTTATTTAAAAATAAATACTTACCTATAAAATAAACCCTAAGCTAGCTACAATATAACTAATAGTTACATTGTAGCTATCTTAGGTTTTATTTTTATTTTACAGGAAAGTTTGTATTTATTTTAACTAGGTACAATAGTTATTAAATAGTTATTAACTATTTACTAACTACCTAGTTAAAATAAATACAAATTTACCTGTAAAATAAAACCTTACCTGAGTTACACTAACACCTAACCTTACACTACAATTAAATAAATTACATTAATTAAATACAATTAACTAACGGCGGTATGGGTGAAAAAGCAGCATTAAGGCTCTTTTTCACTACCGCTGGTATTACGAGTCTTGCAGGTTTAGCTCCACCGCACACTTTTTTGGCCAGAACTCAACGTAACTACCGCAGCTTTAAAAAAGTCCTTTTTCAATGGGACTTCCATAGCGCCGGTATTATAAGTCTGCCTGTCCGGCCAAAAAGTGAGCGATACAGCCTAAAACTACAAGTTCCATAACGTAAACTGAAAGCCAGTAGTTATGAGTTTTACGCTACAAAGCTGTAACATAAAACTCATAACTAAAGTGCTAAAAAGTACACTAACACCCATAAACTACCTATTAACCCCTAAACTGAGGCCCCCCCCGCAGCGCAAACACAAAAATAAAATTATTAACCTTAATCTTCTGCTCCGGACATCGCGGCCACTAGAATAAACATATTAATCCCTAAACTGCCGCACTCCAGCATCGCAAACACTAGTTAAATATTATTAACCCCTAATCTGCTGTCCCTAACATTGCCGCAACCTACATTACTGTTATTAACCCCTAATCTGACGCTCCGGACATCGCGGCCACTAGAATAAACATATTAATCCCTAAACTGCCGCACTCCCGCATCACAAACACTAGTTAAATATTATTAACCCCTAATCTGCTGTCTCTTACATCGCCACAACCTACATTACTGTTATTAACCCCTAATCTGACGCTCCGGACATCGCGGCCACTAGAATAAACATATTAACCCCTAAACAGCCGCACTCCCGCATCGCAAACACTAGTTAAATATTATTAACCCCTAATCTG
This sequence comes from Bombina bombina, assembly GCF_027579735.1. Classification (NCBI taxonomy): domain Eukaryota; kingdom Metazoa; phylum Chordata; class Amphibia; order Anura; family Bombinatoridae; genus Bombina; species Bombina bombina. The sequence continues at coordinate 83,133,373 of NC_069501.1, forward strand.
CTGTCCCTAACATTGCCGCAACCTACATTACTGTTATTAACCCCTAATCTGACGCTCCGGACATCGTGGCCACTAGAATAAACATATTAACCCCTAAACAGCCTCACTCCCGCATCGCAAACACTAGTTAAATATTATTAACCCCTAATCTGCTGTCCCTAACATTGCCGCAACCTACATTACTGTTATTAACCCCTAATCTGCCGCACCCAATGTCGTGGCTACCTACCTACACTTATTAACCCCTAATCTGCCGCCCCCAACGTCGCCGCCACTATACTAAAGTTATAAACCCATAAACCTAACCCTAAATCTAACCTTAACATCCCCTACCTTAATATAATTAAAATAAATCTTATAAAAAAATCCTATCATTAGCTAAATAATTCCTATTTAAAATGTACCTAAATAATTACCTGTAAAATAAAACCTAAGCTAGATACAATAAAACTAATAGTTACATTGTAGCTATCTTAGGTTAAAAGGTAAAGAATCCAGCAGCACAGCAGTATTATTGAAAGCAAGAAAACTTTTATTCCTCAATCCAAGCACGCATACAAAAAATGGAAAAATCGTCTGACATGTTTCGCGCCCTCTAGTGGCGCTTCATCATATAACGGTCACTCATAATTAGTAGATAAACACCAATTATAACACATAAACCATTTAAAAACAATATGACTTCCTATATTTTATACAAGTTCCCCCACTAAGCTGAAAAACAAAGGATAGGCAAGAGAACAAAAATAGACAAGCAAATAGTTTAGTACATTCAATAATGAGTAAATATAGTACCGAGCTAAATTTGTTTAAGTTAAATGCTGCATATAATTCCCAAAACCCAATTTATAATATTATATGTTCAGAAATAAATTTTCTAACCAACTGAACATGTATGAGAATTAAATTAACATTATTTACTATATATTGCATCCATACACACAGGAATGCAATATATTGTACATAGAAAAAGAAGAAAAATATGTCATCTTGAAGAGAAAAAGACCAACATTTTTTTGGAAACAAAATACTGGTTTATGAAAGGTTAAATTTCTATTTCTTTTATTTTATTTTTTGTTTTGTGGTTTATTTTGTGGTTTATTTTTTGGTTGTTTTATTAGTTATTAACTTATGTTATTTCCATCATTAAATAATGGTGTGGCTTATTGAAATATACATATAAAGCCTAGTCAAACATTAGTTAATAACTATTACCCAATCAAAAACCACCTCACATCAACCACACACAATATGATTGTTTAGACTGTCAGTGTTACTAGTAGAACTGCAGTGCATATAAGCCTAAATAACAATTCTATTACACTACTACTTTAAACAAAATAACTGATGTCCCACTCAAGATTTAACCCTGTGGGGGTTCTGGATTTTAAAACTTACCTAAATAATTACCTGTAAAATAAAACCTAAGCTAGATACAATAAAACTAATAGTTACATTGTAGCTATCTAAGGTTTTATTTTTATTTCACAGGCAAGGTAGCATAGTAAGTAAATAGTTATTAGCTATTTACTAGCTACCTAGTTAAAATAAATACACATTTACCTGTAAAATAAAACCTAACCTGAGTTACACTAACACCTAATCTTACACTACAATTAAATAAATTACATTAATTAAATCCAATTAGCTAAATTACAAAAAAACCCACTAAATTACACAAAATAAAAAAGAAATTATCAGATATTTAAACTAATTACACCTAATCTAATAGCCCTATCAAAATAAAAAAGCCCCCAAAATAAAATAACCCCTAGCCTAAACTAAACTACCAATAGCCCTTAAAAGGGCCTTTTGCGCGCGACATTGGGGCAGGTTAATAAGTTTAATGTAGGTAGCGACAACATTGGGGGCGTCAGATTAGGGGTTAATAAGTCTAATGTAGGTAGCAACGACATTGGGGGCGGCAGATTAGGGGTTAATAAATGTAGGTAGGTGGCAGCGATGTTATTGGCGGCAGAATAGGGGTTAATAAGTATAATGTAGGTGGTGGCGACATTGGTGGCGGCAGATTAGGGGTGTTTAGACTCGGGTCTATGTTAGGGTGTAAACATAAATTTTCTTTCCCCATAGGAATCAATGGGGCTGCGTTACAGAGCTTAACGCTCCTTTATTGCAGGTGTTAGGCTTTTTTTTTTTAGCCGGCTCTCCCCATTAATCTCTATGGGGAAATTGTACACAAGCACGTAAAACCAGCTCAAAGCAGCACTGGTATTTGGGTGCGGTATGGAGCTCAACGCTGCTATATTGCCTGCTAATGCCGGATTTTTGAAAACCTGTAATAGCAGCGCTATAGGGAGGTGAGCGGTGGAAACAACTTGCAAGTACTGAGCCGCTCATAACGCAAAACTGATAATCTAGTCGTAAAGTAACATTCGGAAACCGTAAATAACATTTGATTACCAAATTTTAATGGATTTTCGTTCTTATCAGTATTCGATTGTCCAAAACAAATGTCAACAGGACTAATTGTTCTTCCAAGAGAATTGTACTTTCACCACATTCGCCCATCCCTATTCCCGATTCTACCTAGGTATGATTTTCCCCAAAGGATACCAAGAGAACTCAGCAAATTAGATAGAAGTAAATTGGAAAGTTGGATAAAATCGCAATGCTCTATCTGAATTATGAAGGGAATTTTGGGGGTTTCATGTCCCTTTAATTGTGCACAAACTATCTTTTTTCAGCTTTCATTGATTTCAACTGGAGTGGAAAATTACTTTCCAATAATATACTTTTGGGAGAACAAACCAAAAATCTGACAGCTTTTAAAATTGCAATATAGAGCTATGTTTTTTGGCAGCAATTTTAACATCTATCACCCAGCTGAAAATGATGAATATTAGTAATGTAAAGCAGGTCTATGAATTTAGAAGCAATATAATAATGAGGAGGGATAAAGTCTTTTCATACCTCTATTACAGTTGTGAGAACCAGGTAAATAATGAATGCATAAATACATACATCTATTTCACATAATGTCATTTATTACTACAAAGCATGCAGATTCACAATATGACTTATGTTTGTTTGCAATCATTAAAATTATATTAAGAGAAATGGAAAAATATGCCCTGCAGAGTCTTTGCTATACAAATATCATCTGAAGATATAAAACAGAAAGATGTCTCTTTACTTTCACTATATGTTTACAAGGACTCATCAGGATGGGGCCAACGTGCTATATGCTCTTAGGTATTCAGGTTCTAGCTTTGCTTTTGGTACTGGTTCACTCAGATGGAGCGCAAGGTAAGCTGAATTTATATTTATCAATCATACAAATAAATCCACATAATTTACTTTCCTACAGCTGGCTCTCTACCTCTTCCACTATACTGGTTGGTTGGCTGCAGTTTTAGCACTCAAATAATGTTTATTATTAAAGGGATATTAAATCAATTTTAAGCAACTTTCTAATTTACTCCTATAATCATTTTTTCTTTCTTCTCTTGGTATCTTTATTTGAAAAAGCAGGAATGAAAGCTTAGGAGTCGGCCCATTTTTGGTTCAGAACCCTGGATAGCGCTTGCTGATTGGTGGCTACATTTAACCACCAATGATTAAGCGCTACCCAGGTGCTGAACCTAAAATGGGCCGGCTCCTAAGCTTTCAAGCCTGCTTTTCACATAGAAGATATCAAGAGAACAAAGAAAAATTGATAATAGGAGTAAATTAGAAAGTTGCTTAAATTTGCATGCTCTATCTGAATCATGAAAGAAAAATATTTGGGTTTAATATCCCTTTAATCATGGAATTAAACTACCCCCGAAAAGGGAAGTGTATCCTGCATGATACAGACCTCTACAATGAGCCTACAACATTTTACACTATGGGCCCAAAGTATTAAGAGGCTGGCGGACATCTCAATTTGCGAAGCTGTCCACCCACCTTCGCTACATAAGGGCAGCAGTAGTGTAATGCCCGCCCCTTCATTCGCACGACCAATCGTGAGAGTAATGGAACTGTCAATCACAGACAGCGAGCAAGCCCCTCAGAGGTGGGGCGAGTGTAAGAAGCGCTGCTTCTTACATTGCGGAATCAGGCTCGCATATGCAAACCTGCCCCGCAAGGGCTCTAGAGCAGCTCTCGCTGCTTCGCACATGGAGCCCTAAATAATTACTCCAAATTCACTGCAGAAGCATTTCAAGTAGGATATTTCTGAACTGCCAAACCAGTAGACAATTCCCAACAATATGAAAGTTTTAACAGATTTTAAAATCTTTAGCACTGTGGTGCTTAAAGGGACAGTCTACACCAGAATTTTTATTGTTTTAAAAGATAGATAATCCCTTTATTACCCATTTCCCAGTTTTGCATAACTAACACATTTATAATAATATACTTTTAACCTCTGTGATTATCTTGTAAGCCTCTGCAAACTGCCCCTTTTTTCAGTTCTTTTGACAGACTTGCAGTCTAGCCAATCAGTGCCTGCTCCCAGATAACTTCTCGTGCACGAGCACAGTGTTATCTATATGAAATACATGAACTAACACACTCTAGTGGTGAAAAACTGTTAAAATGCAATCTGAAAGAGGTGGGCTTCAAGGTCTAAGAAATTAGCATATGAACCTCCTAGGTTAAGCTTTCAACTAAGAATACCAAGAGAACAAAGCAAAATTGGTGATAAAAGTAAATTGGAAAATTGTTTAAAATTACATGCTCTATCTGAATCATGAAAGTTTATTTTGGCCTAGACTGTCCCTTTAACCCTTTCACATCCTGTTTAATATCGTCCTAATAATACCAGGCTTTAAAGCCCTTAGGATGTTCTGTCCTGCTTCTCCTGCCTCCTGAGTGCTGGATTTGGTTGTGGACATGCCTAGAAACTGAGGCAGTAGCCAACGAGCCAACCAGTCACTGCTACAATGTAACGGCCAATGAGTGGATTCATTGGCTGTCAGCACTGTATCTGCTACCTCTCTTCCCTCACTGAGTTACATTGTGTCTCATAGAGCTTGAGCTGCCTTGTGGGGAAAAAAAATAACTTTTTCACTGCTGATCACAATGTTATTACTGTGATCAGCCTGATCAGCACACTAATACTGTTCGGTAGTTTTGGGGTGTTATTTTTTTTGGGGGGGAGGTATTTGCAGTTTAACCCTTTCCTTCAATTTTAAAGTTTTTTTAACATCCTGCCCTTTCCTGCTTTTCCTGCTTTTTGTTAGTTTATAAAAAAAATTTGAGGGGGATTGTAGTTGACGGGTGGTAATTGGGGGTGAAGTGAGAATTGGGGGTGGTGAAGTGGGAATTGGTGGGCGGTGAGAGATTTAATGTTACTGTTAGAAATAAAAAATTCCCCTATGGAATCACACTATACAGCAGCTTACGCCATTCTTGCACAAGATTCAGGGAGTGAAACCTTATCTTGCCTTATCTGATAGCTCTGAAACTCTTACGGCATCATATATAGAGCCCCTGAGTGATGCATCTAGTGATGGTGTTCCCTGCCTTCTACCAACTAAAAGGAGGCGTCCAAGAATATCCAATGAAAATTGTCTACCCCCAAATATAACTGCCTCTGATATATCTCCATTTACAGCAACTCCTGGAATAATAACCAACATTACAGTTTGTGAGCCGATTAATTATTTCAACTTGTTTCTGACAGATAACATGTCTGAGAATATAGTTGCTCAAACTAATTTATCTGCCAGTCAGTATCTGTCAGAAAATCCCCAATCTCAGTATTTCAGAGAAAATACCTGGCACCAAACTAACCTATCTGAAATTAAAAAGTTTTGGGCACTGACATTGTTAACCCAGCATTTGTTCATCCTGGATCCTAAACCCCAACCTGGTTACCCCTCTTTTCCCAGGGATTATAAAGTGTTTTCTTCATTTTCATGATAATGCCCAGTGCCCCCCTAGAAGTGACCCCTTGCATGACAGGCTATACAAAATATGGCTCCTGATAAATAGGGTGACCATATTGCCGCTTTAAAAAGGGACACATATGAAAAATACATATGTCAGGGCTGTTTAAAGAAATGTTTTCTATAAGAGGCAATATGGTCACCCTACTGTTAAACCATCTGTCTGCAAATTTGTCAGAAAATTACACCTCATGCCAGAATATCTGTATAGACAAAACCCTCATGAAAATTAAAGCAATATATTCCATCCAAGCGGTCACACTATGGCATAACATTTTATACATTATGTGAATGCAGTACAGGGTATACCTGGGCATTTCACAATTATGAGGGAAAAGATAGCCACAGAGATCCACCTAGCTGCCCAAATTCAATTGGCACAAACAGCAAAATTGTGTTGGCTCTCTGCCTACCCTTGATGAGCAAAAGCTACCATCTATAGCTGGACAACTACTATACCAGCATAGAGTTGTTTAAAAATGTATTTTATTTCGAAACTCTGGATAGTGACACAGTGCAAAAAAATCTTAAAGGTTTCTTCCAGAAGCTGATATATAACAAAAAATGTAGGGGCACAAAGTCAACTTTACACCACAATGACCTACTGGACCTTTGGTGCACTGACAAAAAAGAAGTGTACATTCTCTCCACAATGCACAATGAAACTGCAATGCCAGTGTCTGTAAAAGGAAAGGATGGACAGATACAAAAACGAAAGTTCATTGTGGAGTAGAGACAAAAATTTGGAGGGAGTAGATTTAGCTGACCAGTGCATACAGTCATATCTGGTTCAGCGAAAGACCAACACCTGGCACAAAAAAGTTGCATTTATTTAAAGCAGGTCACAGTGTATAATGCATATGTGCTGTATAAAAAGGCAGGCACTGGGAATCATACTCTTTTCTTGAATTTTCATTAAATATTTTATCTGATATTTTGTTTAACCATAGCCCCTAATCCTCCCACATTTCGGTCAGAAAATGTCCAGAGATTTGTGGCAGGCATTTTACCTCTAGGATCCCCCTCCACAGCCTGCAAAAGTCAACCCTGAAAAAGTGCAGGGTCTTCTATAAAAAAGTAGTTAGGAAAGACTCTAGTTACTATTGTCCTTCCTGCTCATCTTCCTGACCTGTGTATCACAGACTGCTTCAGAATCTACCATAAAGAGTTAAACATTTGATTCAAATGACTGTGTATGTTCCAGATCTATTTTATTATAATACAAGTCGATAAGTCTGCCCAGAGGGCAGTCTAATTATTTTTTCAACTACAGATGTAGAAACAACGTATTTTGTAACTCTTCTTTTATATAAAAATTTAAGCTACAGGTGTAGCAATACTATAATTTTAATGGACTACTATCAAAAATATTTTCTATATAATAAACTACAGATATAGCCACACTCTAATTAGACAAACTACTGTCCTAAATAAATACAAAGTTTCTTCTCTTTAAAATATATCTACTTTAAAGGATTACTAACTCTTTCATTTCTAATGTTAAATTCAACAAACGTTTTTATTATAAATTATAATAGCAATGTAATTTACCTGCTCAAAGTTTAAAATGAAGCCGCCTTTTTCAATAAAATAATATTTTATTTTATTACAATGACATCACGTCATCCAGCCCACAAATGTGGGCCGTCTAATGGCTTTGCAAACCGCCAATTGTATCCCTGTTTTTTGCATGTAATTAAAATAACCGATCCACATTAAACGCATGCGCAATACAATATACTTATTATCGCATGAGCATATTGCGGCAATCAAGCCGAGATCATAGCGGACCATAAAAAATAAAACGCATGCGCATTTGAAATATCGATCTATTAGATCTCATATATACAATTTATTGAAATGCTATCTCTCCACTTTTGCATCGCTGATTCTCTAAAGGCAATATCAGCTTCCAAACATTGAGACATGATTTAAAAAACTGATTATGACATGTTAATTTATTATGGCCTAGATTATGAATTGTGCGTTAGCCTTAAAAAGCAGCATTAAGAGGTCCTAACGCTGCTTTTTAATGCCCGCTGGTATTACGAGTCTTGCAGGTACAGGTGTACTGCTCACTTTTTTGGCCAGACTCGGAAATACCGCAAATCCACTTACGTCAATTGCGTATCCTATATTTTGAATGAGATTTGTATAGCGCTGGTATTACAAGTCTTACCAAAAGTGAGCGGTAAACCCTCTCCTGTCAAGCCTGGTACCGCATTTAAAAGTCAGTAGTTAAGAGTTTTACACTACAACGCCGTAGCATAAAACTCTTAACTGAAGTGCTAAAAAGTACACTAACACCCATAAACTAACTATTACCCCTAAACCGAGACGCCCCCACATTGCAAACACTAAAATAAATATTTTAACCCCTAATTTGCCAAACCGGATATCGCCACCACTAATAACAAATATATTAACCCCTAAACCGCCGCACTCCCGCATTGCAAACACTATTTAAATATTATTAACCCCTAATCTGCTGGCCCTAACATCGCCGCCACCTACCTACATTTATTAACCCCTAATCTGCCACCCCCAACGTCGCCGCCACAATAATAAAGTTATTAACCCCTAAACCTAAGTCTAACCCTAAACCTAACACCCACTAACTTAAATATAATTTAAATAAATCTAAATAAAATTACTACAATTAACTAAATTATTCCTATTTAAAACTAAATACTTACCTATAAAATAAACCCTAAGCTAGCTACAATACAACTAATAGTTACATTGTAGCTATTTTAGGGATTATTTTTATTTTACAGACAACTTTGTATTTATTTTAACTAGGTACAATAGTTATTAACTATTTAATAACTACCTAGTTAAAATAAAGACAAATTTACCTGTAAAATAAAACCTAACCTAAGTTACAATTACAGCTAGCACTACACTACAATTAAATTAATTACCTAAAGTAATTACAATAAATTACAATTAAATAAAATTATCTAAAGTACAAAAAAACACACTAAATTACAGAAAATAATAAAGAAATTACAAGATTTTTAAACTACACGTAATCTAATCCCCCTAACAAAATGAAAAAAGCCCCCCAAAATAAAAAAAGCCCTACCCTACACTAAATTACAAATAGCCCTTATAAGGGCCTTTTGCGGGGCATTGCCCCAAAGTAATCAGCTCTTTTACCTGAAAAAATTACAACCCCCCCAACATTAAAACCCACCACCCACACAACCAACCCTACTCTAAAACCCACCCAATACCCCCTTAAAAAAAAACTAACACTAACCCCCTGAAGATCACCTTACCGGGAGACGTCTTCACCCAACTGGGCCGAAGTCCTCAACGAAGCCGGGAGAAGTCTTCATCCAACCGGGCAGAAGTGGTCCTCCAGACTGGCAGAAGTCTTCATCTAGACGGCGACTTCTATCTTCATCCATCCGGCACGGAGCAGGTCCATCTTCAAGAATCCGACGCGGAGCATCCTTTTCTTTCCACGGTCGATGACAGAATGAAGGTTCCTTTAAATGACATCATCTAAGATGGCGCCCCCTTCAATTTCCATTGGCTGATAGAATTCTATCAGCCAATCGGAATTTAGGTAGAAAAAATCCTATTGGCTGATGCAATCAGCCAATAGGATTGAAGTTCAATCCAATTGGCTGATCCAATCAGCCAATAGGATTGAGCTGGCATTGTATTGGCTGTTCCAGTCACCCATTAGAATGCCAGTTCAATCCTATTGGCTGATTGCATCAGCCAATAGGATTTTTTCTACCTTAATTCCGATTGGCTGATAGAATTCTATCAGCCAATCGGAATTGAAGGGATGCCATCTTGGATGACATCATTTAAAGGAACCTTCATTCAGTCGTCGGCCGTGGAAAGAAGAGGATGCTCTTGAAGATGGATCCGCTCCACGCCGGATGGATGAAGACTTCTGCCCGTCTGGAGGACCACTTCTGCCCAGTTGGATGAAGACGTCTCCCGGTAAGGTGATTTTCAAGGGGTTAGTGTTAGGTTTTTTTAAGGGGGTATTTGGTGGGTTTTAGAGTAGGGTTGGTTGTGTGGGTGGTGGGTTTTAATGTTGGGGGGGAATTGTAAATTTTTTTTCTTGTAAAAGAGCTGATTACTTTGGGGCAATGCCCTGCAAAAGGCCCTTTTAAGGGCTATTTGTAATTTAGTGTAGGGTAGGGCTTTTTTTATTTTGTTAGGGGGATTAGATTAGGTGTAATTAGTTTAAAAATCTTGTAATTTATTTATTATTTTCTGTAATTTAGTGTTTGTTTTTTTTTGTACTTTAGATAATTTTATTTAATTGTAATTAATTGTATTTAATTTAGGTAATTAATTTAATTGTAGTGTAGTGTTAGGTGTAATTGTAACTTAGGTTAATTTTATTTTACAGGTAAATTTGTCTTTATTTTAACTAGGTAGTTATTAAATAGTTAATAACAATTCTACCTAGTTAAAATAAATACAAAGTTACCTGTAAAATAAAAATAAACCCTAAGCTAGCTACAACGTAACTATTAGTTATATTGTAGCTAGCTTAGGGTTTATTTTATAGGTAAGTATTTAGTTTTAAATAGGAATTATTTAGTTAATGATAGTAATTTTATTTAGATTTATTTAAATTATTTTTAAGTTAGGGGGGTTAGGGTTAGACTTAGGTTTAGGGGTTAATATGTTTATTATAGTGGTGGCGATGTTGGGAGCGACAGATTAGGGGTTAATAAGTGTAGATAGGTTGCGGCGACATTGGGGGCGGCAGATTAGGGTTTAATAAGTATAATGTAGGTGGCGGCGGTGTCCAGAGCGGCAGATTAGGTGTTAATAATATAATGTAGGTGTTGGCGATGTCGGGGGTGGCAGATTAGGGGTTAATAAGTGTAAGATTAGGGGTATTTAGACTTAGGGTTCATGTTATGGTGTAGACATAAATGCATTTCCCCATAAGAATCAATGGGGCTGCGTTAGGAGCTTTACGCTGCTTTTTTGCAGGTGTTAGACTTTTTTTCAGCCGGTTCTCGACCAATGATTCCTATGGGGAATTCGTGCACGAGCACGTTTTACAAGCTCACCGCTAACATAAGCAGCGCTGGTATTGAGGTGAGATGTGGAGCAAAATTTTGCTCTTCGTTCACTTTTTTTGCGGTTAACGGCGAGTTTGTAAAAACACGTAATACCAGCGCTGTCTGTAAGTGAGAGGTGAGCATAAACTGCTCATAGCACCGCACAGCCTTTAACGCAAAACTCGTAATCTAGGCGTATGTTATTTAAATGTTAAAAAAAATATATATATTTTCCATTTAAAAAAATAAAGAAAATAATATTGATACATTTACATTATTGCACTCTTAAATATGTATTTATATTTAATTAATAATGAATGTGGGCAATCTTTCTTACACATAATGCAAGTTTAATAAATAATTTTATTTAATTGTTATAAAAATGAAGTAAATGTGTTTCAGACATACATAACTTCTATTTTAATAATACAATTTAATATTGAAATACTGTAATTAAAAGTTTGAATAATTTACATTTTTTATTGATTTTACTTCATTTTCTTGTTATTCTTTAATGAGGGAGCATAAATTTACAACCTTTAACATTTGAAGCCAATCATACTAGTTAGATTTGAAGGAGCAGAATGCAATACTATTTACTTTTTTAATAAATCATACTAGTTAGACTTTTCCAGTCACGTATCACCAGATAGCTCACAGGTGCTAATCCTACCTAGGTATGCTTTCAAGCAAAGGATAACAAGAGAACAAAGCACATCATATATTTCATATAAATGTACAGTTGACATCTGTTATTCATTAGGCTTCTTTCTCTTGTTATTCTTTACTGAAGGAGCAGAATGCAATACTATTTACTTTTTTAAAAAAATAAAAAAATAATTGGATGACATAAAATTTACTTTACTAAATAATAAAGTATGTATAAAACAATATATATAAGTTTTGAAATAAACTATAAAAAATAATTTTTTATTATATTGTATATGTAACCGATAAAGCCAGAAAGCATATTGTAATTTTTGTATGCAACTCTATACAGGTATATCTCTAATTATCATTATAACATATAAAATACATTTGGATTCAAATGTGAATAATATTTAATATATATATATATATATATATATATATATATATATATATATATATATATATATATATATATATATAAATACTATAGATACAATCGTTTTTGGATCAATTATGATAATCTCTATTATTTAATATATATTGTTAGTATATCGTAATAAGTATAAGATTAATTATTTATATTATGGGTTATATATATTTAGTGAATAAAAGTATTGTGAATTCTAGAAATTTGTGTTAATTATATACATATGTATCTTATTTAACTATCTTTAATTATTTTGTGATTATCAACAATTTATTAGGTTGTATTAATTTTTTAATTTTGATAGTTTATTTCAAGGAAGAGTGTATTTTATCGAAGAAACTGCAAATAAAAATATAGCCAAATGAAAGTATTGCCTAATGTTGCAAAATAAGTATCTTTTGCTCTTTTAGTCTAGGGCGATTCTCGAAGCGATGATAAGAGAAGTACTTACGTTTTCTGCGCAGCTAACTCTAATGCTGCAGTTTAATAATCCTTGTCTTATTTAACATAGGATGGTGACGTATCCTAAAGGCGCCATCTTACAACTGCAGTTGTCAGCACGGATTGGGAATCCATAACAGCTGACAAAGAAGTGGGTTTGGAAACATTTAATATTTAAAACATTGATATTTTACAAACGCTACTTATTTAATACAGAAAGCATATTAGAAAAAATAAGATTTATATGTATAGTCCTGTGTGATTGGCATTTGAATTCTGACTACAGTGTCCCTTTAAGTATATTTCTTTATATACATAACCCCTAAACCGCAAAACCACTACATCGCAATAAACCTATTTACCCTATTAACCCCTAAACCGCAAAACCCCTACATCGCAATAAACCTATTTACCCTATACACCCCTAAAACGCAAAACCCCTACATCGCAAAAAACCTTTTTAACTTATTAACCCTTTAAACCACCAAAACCCACAAAGCAAATAACTATTTAAATAACTAATACAGTACACTAACCTAACACCCCCTAACCTAACACCCCATTAAATAAACCCAAATTACCTAAACTAATACATTCTAAAGTCACAAAAAATAAAAATAACTAACATTACAGAAAATAAAAAAATCAAATTACCAAATTTAACAAAATTAATCCTAATCCCTATGAAAATAAAAAAGACCCCCTACTCTAATAATAAACTACCAGTAGCCCTTAAAATGGCTTTTTGCAGGGCATTGCTCCAAGATAATCAGCTCTTTTACAAAAAATATACAAAGTCCCATCTAACATTAAACCCCCCTACCCCCAAAATAAAATGAACCTAACACTAAAAAAAACAAAACTACCCATTGCCCTGAAAAGGGCATTTGTTTGGGCATTGCCCTTAAAAGGGCATTTAGCTCCGGGGTAAGTGACATCATCCAAGATGGCGTCCCTTGAATTCTGATTGGCTGATAGAATTCTATCAGCCAATCGGAATTAAAGGTGATAAAATCCTATTGGCTGATGCAATCAGCCAATAGGATTGAGCTTCAATCCTATTGGCTGATCCAATCAGCCAATCGAAATTCAAGGGACGCCATCTTGGATGATGTCACTTAAAGGAACCTTCATTCTGGAAGAGTCGTCATAAGAAGAGGATGCTCAGCGCCGGATGTCTTGAAATGGAGCTGCTCCGCGCCGGATGGATGAAGATAGAAGATGCCATCTGGATGAAGACTACTGCCCGTCTGGAAGACCACTTCTGCCGGCTTGGATGAAGAGTTCTCCCGGCTTCGTTGAGGACTTCTGCCCGCTTGGATGAAGACTTCGTTCGTTGAGGATGGATGTCCGGTCTTCAAAACTGTAAGTGGATCTTCGGGGGTTAGTGTTAGGTTTTTTAAGGATTTAGTGGGTGGGTTTTATTTTTAGATTAGAGGTTTGGGCACTTGAAAAAGAGCTAAATGCCATTTTAAGGGCAATGCTCATACAAATGCCATTTTCAGGGCAATGGGGAGCTTAGGTTTTTTAGATTAGGATTTTTTTGGGGGGTTGGTTGCGTGGGTGGTGGGTTTTACTGTTGGGGAGTTGTTTGTATTTTTTTTTTACAGGTAAAAGAGCTGATTTATTTGGGGCAATGCCCTGCAAAAGGCCCTTTTAAGGGCTATTGGCAGTTTAGTTTAGGGTAGGGGGTTTTTATTTTGGGGGGCTTTTTTATTTTGATAGGGCTATTAGATTAGGTGTAATTAGTTTAAATATCTGAAAATTTATTTTTTATTTTGTGTAATTTAGTGGGGGGGGGGTTGTAATTTAGTTAATTATATTTAATTAATTTAATTTATTTAATTGTAGTGTAAGGTTAGGTGTTAGTGTAAGAGAGGTTAGGTTTTATTTTACAGTTAACTTTGTATTTATTTTAGCTAGGTAGTTAGTAAATAGTTAATAACTATTTAGTAACTATTCTACCCAGTTAAAATAAATACAAACTTGCCTGTGAAATAAACATAAAACCTAAGATAGATACAATGTAACTATTAGTTATATTGTAGCTAGCTTAGAGTTTATTTTACAGGTAAGTATTTAGTTTTAAATAGGAATTATTTAGTTAATGATAGGAATTTTTATTTTATTTTAATTATATTAAAGTTAGTGGGTGTTAGGGTTAGACTTAGGGTCAGATTTAGGGGTTAATATGTTTATTACAGTGGCGGCGATGTCCGGAGCAGCAGATTAGGGGTTAATCATTTTATTTTAGTGTTTGCAATGCGGGAGGGCCTCGGTTTAGGGGTTAATAGGTAGTTTATGGGTGTTAGTGTACTTTTTAGCACTTTAGTTATGAGTTCTATGCTACAGCTTTTGTAGCGTAAAACCCATAACTACTGACTTTCAGTTTACGGTATGGATCTTGTAGTTATGGGCTGTACCGCTCACTTTTTTACCTCCCAGGCAGACTCGTAGTACCGGCGCTGTGAAAGTCCCATTGAAAAAGGATTTTTTTAAAGCTGCGGTAGTTATGTTGTGTTATGGCCAAAAAAGTGTGCGGTGCAGCTAAACCTGCAAGACTCGTAATAGCAGCAGTAGTGAAAAAGAGCCTTAACGCTACTTTTTCACTCACACCGCAAAACTCGTAATCTAGCCGATAGTTATTTGCGTTGTGGATTTTTGCAGTTTAAAGGGTTAGGTTTATTGTGATGTAAGGGTTTTGCGGTTTAGGGGTTAATAGGGTAAATAGATAGAATCCACCTTCGGCAACTGACATTACAAACGCAATTATAGTATAGATTCTGTATTCCTCACTTTAAATAGCCCCTGATCTTGTCCTGTACCCATTTTAAAATAGTCTGAGTTATCTACTTTTGCAAATGGTATGTCATGATGGGGTTATTTTTATTCCTGGGCTGCCATATTGTCTCAAAGGTGACATAGGCCCAGAAAATCAATGGACCAAATTTCCATGTATGAAGACTGAAATGGGAAGTCCACACATTTGGACCTGTAACTTCCTGGAACCTCATAAAACCTATACATGGGGGTACTGTTGTATTCATGGGGCATTGCTGAACACAAATATGGGTGTATTAAAGCAGTTAATCATATAAGAATGATTATCTAAATAGCAGTGTTTGTGTGAAAAATAATATAATAAAAAAATAAATGAATATATGACCACTACATTTTTCAAGGTGTTGTGACTACAAAACTGGAATACCCCATTTCAAATACCCTGGGTAGTCTACTTTTTCCAATGGTATGCTATGATGGAATAATTTTTTATTTCTGGGCATTTATAATATCTCAAATGTTACATAAGCGCAGAAAATCTATGTGCCAAATTTCCATGTAATTGGAGGCCCCATATTTGCCTCTGTAACTTCCATAAACCCCCCATAAATTATACATGGGGAGCATTTTTGTACTTGTGGGACATCACTGAACACAAATATGGGTCTATTATAGCAGCAAAACATAAAAGAATGATCTAAATAGCAAAACGGCAGTGTTTGTGTTAAAACCACATACAAAAATATGAACATTAAATTTGACAAGGTTTTGTGACTAAGTGGCCTCAAAAAAAAGACTAGACATACCCCTTTTAAAATGCTGTGGGTTGTCAACTTTAAAATTAGTATATTATGATGGGGTGATTTTCATTCATGGACTGCCATAATGTCTCAAAGGCAACATAGGCCTAAAAAATCAATGTGCCAAATCTCCATGTAAATGGCCAGGCCCCATATTTGGCCTTATAACTTCTCGAAACCCCCTAAAACCAGTACATAGGGGTGTTGCTGCACATATAAATGTGAACATAAATGTGGGTGTTTTATAGCAGGGAAAAAGAAGAGGTGGTGTGAGTGCTACCTACTTGGTGTAAAGCTTAAGTCCCTGTGTGGTCTAAATAATCTCAAAATAAAGACAAGAAAGTGGAAAGCAAGAGGTGGGACAAGCGCTCTGAGAGGAGCTAACCAAATGAATAGAGTAGGGAAAAAGGTGATAAATAAACATAGAATAAGGTAAATTAGGACATTTATTATATATCAGCAATGTGCAAACAATATTAAAATATATATATAGAAATAAAAAATCAATATAACAATGCCGGCATCCATTATATACAAAATAATATTTAAAAATATGGTGAATTAGTAAAGAGGAGACAATAATATTATATGCTGAGTAATAAAAAAAGAGACATAGTACTATAAGCTAAATACTAAAAATGACTAGCAGACTAGTGAAGGGAACAAACATATAGTTTAAAAATATATAAAAACAATTGCTTATAAAGTTGCAGCAAGAAACAGCGAGGAAAGGCAATAATTATATTACTTGTGTCCGGTGGTAAGTATGATTCGCTGTGCACAGACTAACTGTAGATAGTCTTGGAACCAGGGAGTGAACACGGGAACAAACCCGGTAAGCTGTCCGTAAGAGAGAGCTGTGAGAGAAAGCCGTTGGTTTTTGACGTCACGTCACCTGACCAATTGGGAAGGTCCAATAGTAACCTGGAAATCAAGTTTGTATCCGTCTGTATGGCTGTATCAAAGAGACTTTGTATCAATCTGTGGATTCAGTTTAGTAGTGTATAATGTTTGTGATGTCGGACTGTCTATGACAGCATATCCTCTTGTTATTCAGTATCCTTTGGATTTTTTGATGATAAATAAAACAGCCGATAAAAGTCAATAACGTCCGCTACTGCAGGAGCCTTAGGAATTACTCATGTGGTTTGTTTTGGTAGTATAACAACAAACAATGAGCCTAATATTTATAGCTCAATTTAAAGTGTAAGCACTCAGGAATTATTCATATGTCTACCTCAAATTTAGATATTGAGATAGAGATGAACCTGTATAAGTGCAAATAGAAACAACATTCAGTGGAACCCACCGATAATTAACAAGTGGAGTGGAAATAATGCACACAGGAATTATTCATATGTCTAACTCAAAATTTGTATTATAGAGATAGAGATGAACCTGTATTTGTGCAAAAACAACAGTGAGTGGTGCCCACCGATAGTAAGCAAGTTACAACAGATATGAGTGGTGGCACTAGTTGGCAAGTGGGCCTGGCACACACGCTGGCAGGCAGGCAACTGCAATTAGATTACACTAGCAGACTGATGTTTCACAGTCAAAAAAGTTTTTTTTTTAAAAAAATTACACTACTGTTACAACAGATATGAGTGGTGGCACTTAGCAAGTGGGCCTGGCACACACGCTGGCAGGCAGGCAACTGCAATTAGATTACACTAGCAGACTGATGTTTCACAGTCAAAAAAGTTTTTTTTTTAATTCACACTACTGTTACAACAGATATGAGTGGTGGCACTAGTTGGCAAGTGGGTCTGGCACACATGCTGGCAGGCAACTGCAATTGGATTACACTAGCAGACTGATGTTTCACAGTCAAAAAAGTTTTTTTTTAAAAAATTTACACTACTGTTACAACAGATATGAGTGGTGGCACTAGTTGGCAAGTGGGCCTGGCACACATGCTGGCAGGCAGGCAACTGCAATTAGATTACACTAGCAGACTGATGTTTCACAGTCAAAAATGTTTTTTTTTAAAGATTTACACTACTGTTACAACAGATATGAGTGGCGGCACTTCCTAGTGGGCCTGCCACACATGCTGGCAGGCAGGCTCCTGCAATTAGATTACACTAGCAGACTGATGTTTCACAGTCAAAAAAGTTTTTTTTTTTTTTTAAATTACACTACTGTTACAACAGATATGAGTGGTGGCACTAGTTGGCAAGTGGGCCTGGCACACACGCTGGCAGGCAGGCAACTGCTATTAGATTACACTAGAAGACTGATGTTTCACAGTCAAAAAAGTTTTTTTTTACAAAATTTACACTACTGTTACAACAGATATGAGTGGTGGCACTAGTTGGCAAGTGGGCCTGGCACACACACTGGCAGGCAGGCAACTGCAATTAGATTACACTAGCAGACTGATGTTTCACAGTCAAAGTTTTTTTTAAAAAAATTTACACTACTGTTACAACAGAAATGAGTGGTGGCACTAGTTGGCAAGTGGGCCTGGCACACACGCTGGCAGGCAGGCAACTGCAATTAGATTACACTAGCAGACTGATGTTTCACACTCAAAAAAGTTTTTTTTTTAAATTTACACTACTGTTACAACAGATATGAGTGGTGGCACTAGTTGGCAAGTGGGCCTGGCACACATGCTGGCAGGCAGGCAACTGCTATTAGATTACACTAGCAGACTGATGTTTCACAGTCAAAAACGTTTTTTTTTTTTAAAAATTACACTACTGTTACAACAGATATGAGTGGTGGCACTTAGCAAGTGGGCCTGGAACACATGCTGGCAGGCAGGCAACTGCAAATAGATTACACTAGCAGACTGAAATTTTTTTATTTTTTTTTAAATTTACACTTCTGTTACAACAGATATGAGTGGGGGCACTTAGCAAGTGGGCCTGGAACACACGCTGGCAGGCAGGCAGGCAACTGCAATTAGATTACACTAGCAGACTGATGTTTCACAGTCAAAAAAGTTTTTGTAAAAAAAATTTACACTACTGTTACAACAGATATGAGTGGTGGCACTAGTAGGCAAGTGGGCCTGGCACACACGCTGGCAGGCAGGCAGGCAACTGCAATTAGATTACACTAGCAGACTGATGTTTCACAGTCAAAATTACACAGGCAAAACTGATGTTCTAGCCCTTAAAAGGGTTTTTTGGACTGCTGTCCTTACAGCAGAGATCAGATGAGTCCTTCAGGACTGTAGTGGACACTGAATATACTAGCCTAGCTATCAATTTCCCTATAAAATCAGCAGCAGCTACACTATCCCTCCTCTCACTAAGAATGCAGTATCAGAATGAATCTAAAATGTCTGCTGTCCAGGAGCTGGGAGGGTCTGGGAGGGAGAGTCTGCTGCTGATTGGCTGAAATGTGTCTGCAGACTGTGAGATACAGGGTCAAAGTTTACTCAATGATGACGAATAGGGGGCGGATCGAACATCGCATATGTTCGCCCGCCGCGGCGAACGCGAACAAGCTATGTTTGCCGGGAACTATTCGCCGGCTAACTATTTGCGACATCACTACTGATCATAACTCCATTATGCAAAATAAAGCAAAGCAATGTATAAATTACTTTGAGATATACTATGTTTTATTAAACGTGTTTATAGAATAGATATTTTTAATTGTATTAATATGGTCTTCATTATGTAAGACCAAAAAAGGGGGTTGTATGTGTAAGTGGTTACATGTGAAAAAAACTTGAGTGATGTTTTTGCATACATATAGGCAAGAGTAATTTTATAAATATATATGTATACTCTGTTTATGAATATAACTAAAGGGATTAAAGGGACACTATACCCAAACATTTTCTATCATGATTAAGGTAGAGAATATAATTTTAAACAAAATTCCAATTTACTTCTATTACCTAATTTGCTTCATTCTTTAGATATACTTTAATGAAGAAATAGCAATGCACACGGTGAACCAATCACAGGAGGCATCTATGTGCAGCTACCAATCAGCAGCTACTAAGCATATCTAGATATGCTTTTCAGCAAAGAATATCAAGAGAATGAAGCAAAATAGATAATAAAAGTAAATTAGATAGTTGTTTATAATTGTATGCTCTTTCTAAATCATGAAAGAAAAAATTTGGTTTCGTGTCCCTTTAATGAAAATTAGTAATATAAATATCATTGGACAGAAAAAACTTAATGAGTGCAAAATCATGGGTGATTTTTTACATATATAAAAGCTTATGTGATATTTATACATATATATGTAATCTCAGTGTATGGATATAACAAGAAATGAAAAAATATATATAAAAAATATATAAAAAAATATAATAAAATAATAAGTTCTATAAGAGTGTATTTAAATTAAAAGAACTATTAAGTCCAAACGGGTGTAATGTTTTAAAATTGAAAATCAATTGCGCCTCCTTTTTTAGGAGTATATGTTCAATATTTCCCCCCCTAATATTAGGTTTAATCTTTTGAATTCCCCAAAATTGAAAGCAACTAATATCTCCTTGATGGATCTCTGCAAAATGTTGATAAAATATTGTTTTAGTTGTCTTGTGTTCAATTATCCAGATATGTTCCCTAATTAACCCCCTAAACCGCCAGCCCCCCACATAGCCATAAATTAAATTAAGCTATTAACCCCTAAACCTAACAACCTGCTAATTTTACATTAAAATTACTACATCCCTATCTTATAATAAATTAAAACTTACCTGTATAATTAAATTAAACTATATTAAACTATTAAGTAACCTACCCTAACTAGTATACTACAATTACATTAAACTACCAATTAAATTAACTATTTAATTTGCCCCAAAGAAATCAGCTCTTTTACCTGTAAAGAAAAATACAAACACCCCCAAAAGTAAAACCCACCACCCACACAACCAACCCCCCCCCAAATAAAAACCCTATCTAAGAAACCTAAGCTCCCCATTGCCCTGAAAAGGGCATTTGTATGGTCATTGCCCTTAAAAGGGCATTTAGCTCTTTTACTGCCCAGACCATACTCTAAAAATAAAACCCACCAAAAATTGTGGAGTTATATGGGAAAATAGATTGGTCAGGGCTTGAAAAGGAGGTGATGGATGAGAGGAGAGGTTTGAGAGAGCTATCGAGCTGTTGCAGATCTAGTGACTTAGTGCTTCTGTGAAGTTTGGTGTGAGGGGTAGAGGGAGGGGGAGTTGTAGGTAGGGAAGTGATGTTGCAAGTTAGGAGATGGTGGTCAGAGAGAGGAAAAGGGGAGTTTGTTAAATTTGAGATAGTGCATGGATAGGTGAAAATCAGGTCAAGGGAATGACCATCTTTGTGAGTGGGAGAGTCAGTCCATTATGGCAGGCCGGAAGAGGAAGTGAGTTGAAGAAGTTTTTTTGCATAGGAGGCAGTGGGATTGTCAAGAGGGATGTTAAAGTCACCAAGAATGAGGGCAGGGGTGTCTGAGGAAAGGAAATAAGGAAGCCAGGCAGCAAAGTGATCTAAGAATTGAGTTGGGGAGCCAGGGGGGCGGTATATGACTGCAACACGTATAGAGAATGGGGGGGAAATAAATTAATCATGTGTGCTTCAAATGAAGAAAAGGTGAGTGAAGAGAAGGGCTGTATTTATTGAAAGGTGCAACAAGAGAAAAGTAAAATACCAACATCACCTCCTTGTCTATTGCCAGACCTAGGAGTGTGGCTGAAATGGAGACCCCCATGTGACAGTGCAGCAGTGGATGCTGTGTCTGAAGCAGAGAGCCAGGTTTCTGTAAGAGCCAGAAGGTTAAGAGAGTGGGAGATAAAGAGATCATGGATAGAAGTGAGCTTGTTGCAAACAGAGTGATCCAGAGTGCACAAGTGAAGGGGGAGGTGGTTTTAGATGTAAGAGGAATGTGGTTAAGGTTACCATAGTTTTGTTTATGAAGTCTATTGAAAGGCACACAGGGATGTGAAAGGCTAGGAGGTTGTGAGGGACCAGGATTAGGGGAGATGTCGCCAGCAGCTAGTATGAGCAAGAGGGAGAGTGACATGAGATGAGAAGCAGATTTGCAGTAGTGAGACTGTTTTTGGGCTGAAGTGCAGGGGGGAAAGAGAGTGTTTAGAAATAGGTAAAGTTCATGAGAACAAAAGTAAGGTGAGTTTAAGAGAGATGGGCTAATGAACAGTGCAGGTGGAGAGGGAGAAGGAGTAATTGAGTAATGTAGTTTGTTATAGAGACAAGAGGTAGCAAAAAGGAGTTTGAGGATATTGAGCATTATTATGAAAGTGGGAACCAAGTAAATACATAAGACACAGTGTTACAGCAGCACTTGAAAAAGGATACAATAAGATACATAAAACACAGTATTACAAGAGTACTTGCCTTGTGTCTTGCCTCTTGCCCAATTCTTGTTCAATTCTTGTATAATTCTAAAATTATTGCCTCACTTATAAAATGTTCACTTAATTCTTGTATAATTCTAAAATTATTGCCTCACTTATAAAATGTTCACTTAATTCTTGTATAATTCTAAAATTATTGCCTCACTTATAAAATGTTCACTTTGAAAATGTGAACATATGCTATTGTTAAAATGTACACTGCCCAGGCAATGCACCCACCCCTGTGCAATGCACCTCCCAAACTAGTGTGGAATATCTACAGGCAGGGCAGTCAGCTGAGTCCACTAAATTTAGTTGATTGCTAATCAAAGACAATTGGAAAGGCCAATTAGAATGTTAGATTTTGGTCTGGTCAGGGTGAGATGAGTTAAGTAAACAGACAATAAAATTTGGAGGAGGTTAAAACTATGGCATAAGACAGCTATACATTTTAGAATAATAGCAAGTATTGATAAGGATTGAACATCACATGGCAATTAGCTAAACATTAGAAGTAAGACATTGGGAGCAACATTACAATGAATGCAGGACTTAATTTTAACAACCTATATTCATGTGCTCAATGTACATGTACACATACCAGAAAGAGAGACTTGGAGTACAAATGACACAAAAGCAGGGGAAGTAACAGAATTTGATGCAGGGGCTCAATTCACATACCAGAAAGAGAGACTTGGAGTACAAATTACACAAAATCAGGGGAAGTAACAGGATTTGATGCTGGGGCTCAATTCACATACCAGAAAGAGAGACTTGGAGTACAAATGACACAAAATCAGGGGAAGTAACAGGATTTGATGCTGGGGCTCAATTCACATACCTGAGAGCAGAAGAGAGAGTAGGTTAACTCAGCATTCCAAAGCAGATGTCAATAGGCAGTTTTTTAGTTAGTAAACAACAGTGATAACATTATTAATAACATTATGTAGGTGGCGGCGGGGTCCAGGAGCGGCGGAATAGGGGTCGGGTGGCAGATTAGGGGTGTTTAGACTCGGGGCTTATGTTAGGGTGTTACGTGTAAACTTTACTGGTTTTCTAAAAAGAGAAAGTAGGTCCGGGGTGAGAATTAAAAGCAAAATACTTTATTCACAAAAGTTAAAAGTCCAACATGGGGACAGAAGACAAATTCCAAAACACCTAATACAGTGGCTTACGCGTTTCGGCCGTAGCCTTACTCATAGCCAATATCACATTCACTAAGCTATTCACATTAAAAAGGCACCCCTGGGCTGTGATTGGTGTAAAAACAACAATGGGTGTGTTTAAACATTTGCTTGGATTCCTGTGAAACTGTCACTTAACTACTATACATAAATCCAGCATTACAAAACATCTAAGGTATGAAAAAACTTAAAAGAAAAGTATATAAATAAATAAATATGTGAACGCTGAATACCGGCTTGATTTAAAACTAAGCCTTGGGGACTATCTTGGTATGTCACATTATTTGTGTCTGATTTTAAAGCACTGACTTTATTAACAATAAATTTTACCAATCTCTAGATGTATTATTTATATGTATAAGGTCCCTCTTGGTTCAGAAAAACTTGAAAATAGCAATAAATCTACAACTGGTCAAGTCTATACATACATATATCTATGTCACGTGTATTTAGATATGTCAAATGTACAAATGACACTATGTCTAGGGATGGAGTTAAATTTA
Source organism: Bombina bombina (assembly GCF_027579735.1). Taxonomy (NCBI): domain Eukaryota; kingdom Metazoa; phylum Chordata; class Amphibia; order Anura; family Bombinatoridae; genus Bombina; species Bombina bombina. The sequence goes on from NC_069501.1 coordinate 83,157,412, forward strand.
GACATTGGGAATTCAAAGAACAAAAATAAAAATAAATAATAAAAATAAATATAAAAATAAAAAATAAATAAAGAATGTGTATAAAATGTAAATGTGTTGAAGTCAAAAATAGGGAATATCTCACACTTGTTATTCCCAATAATTAATTAGATCATATTAGGAATTTAGACCTCTAGGGTGTCTGGCTTCCAGCTGGAAAATCCAGAACATTTCTCTCTTCCCTAACAGATTTTCTTTGTCACCCCTTGCCTTCCATTTTAGTGAAGCAATGCTGTTATTATGTTTTGTGACAAAATGCTGCACAATTGGAGGGGTTGCTTTGCCCACTTTGATGGAACTAAAGTGTTCCCTCATGCGGGACCTTACATCCCTAGTCGTAAGTCTGATGTATTGGACCTGACATTGTGAGCACTCCAGCATGTAAATAACATTGCTTGATGAGCAGTTGAGACATCTCTCAATATCATATGTTTTTCCTATGACAGCAGAGGAAAAGGTGGTTGTAACTTCTATGTATTCACATGGTTTACACCTATTATGTCCACATCTAAACATGCCCCTATGTTGTAACCATGAACTGGTGGGCTTTTTAACAGGTTTTAGTTTAGAAGGGGAGAGTATGTTACCAAGTGTACAGGCCCTTCTGTACAAACATCTCCGGCCATTGTCAACAGTATCAATTAGTTTATCATCTGCTCTTAACATACCATAATGTTTCCGAACTATGCCACATATTTGTTGATACTGAGCACTGAATGTGGTTACAAATGTGACTCCCTTATGTTCGGATGAAGTAGTGTCACCCCTTTTGTCAGTGAGCAAGGATCCTCTATCTATGTGTTTAACCTCATTTAGAGCCTTGGTTATATCAGAATTTTTATAACCCCTTTCTTTGAAGCGCATCACTAGATCCTTTGACTGTTTCTCATATTTTAGTGTATCAGAACAGTTTCGTTTGAGTCTAATCAGCTGTCCCTTGGCTATCGCATAAGGGACATGTTTGGGATGGCAACTCCGGCCATGCAACAAAGTGTTGCCCGAGATTGGTTTCCTGTAACTACTAGTTACAATCTTGCCATCAACCATGCCCCTCATCGTGATATCAAGGAAATTTATTTCATTTGGTTCTACCTCAAATGTGAACTCAAGATTGAGTTCATTGTCATTGATCCAAGTAATGAAATTTTGGATCTTGTCTGTCTCCCCCTTCCAAATTAACAGAAGGTCATCTATGAAACGCTTATAAAAAGCAATTTCATTGATGTATGGATTAGTCTGTGCATAGACGTGGGACAGCTCCCACCAACCTAAGTATAGGTTTGCGTATGAAGGTGCAAATTTAGCACCCATAGCTGTCCCACGTCTCTGCAAAAAATAATCACCCTCAAACTCAAAATAATTGTGGGTCAACAAAAATAAGGTGACCCTCAATATATATTCCTGAAACTGTGTAGAAAAATTGTTTTTTTCTTCCAAAAAGTATCTCAAAGCCTGTATCCCCTTGTTGTGGGGAATCGTGGAATATAAGGATGTTACATCCACTGTGACCCATGTATTATCAGTACTCCATTTCTCAGATTCAAGTAATTGTAAGACATGTGTGGTATCTTTTAAATGGCTTGGTAACTGGGTTACCAGTGGCTGCAATATCGCATCCAACCATTGAGATACATTTTCCGTGTATGACCCTATACCACTGACGATAGGCCTACCCTTCACCCCCTCCAAAGATTTATGAACCTTTGGAAGGTGGTGAAAGATAGGAGTGACTGGGTGGTCGACCAAAAGATAGTCATAGGTGTTCCTATCCAGGAAGCCACTTTCCAGGCCATCATCCAAAAGATCTTTAAGATCCCTTTGAAAAAGCCAAATGGGGTTGTGATCAAGTTTTGTGTAACTCTCTGAGTCTAGTAATTGCCTGTTGGCTTCCTTTATGTAATCAGATCTATTTAAAACAACCACCGAGCCACCTTTATCGGCTCCTTTCACCACCCATGCTTTATTGTTCTGAATGGACTTTAATGCTGTTTTCTCTTGTTTGGTCAAATTATTAGTTGTACAGGTATTGGTAGTTTTCAAGTTCACAAGATCTTGTTCCACCCTTTTATAAAAGGTTTTAGGACATTACCTCGTGAGTGAATGGGGTAAAATTTGGACTTGTTCTTGAATCTGACTTGTTTGTCCACAGATTGACTAGGGGACAAAGAGCCCTCATTCAAAAGACAGTTAAGACTGACCACATCACATTGTTCTGAGAAAGACAAAGGATGACCCTGATCATCCACTCGCCTATCTAGTTGTGGAGTAGAATTCTCAGAGTCATGGAAATGCTTGCGCAGGGTTAAATTTCTTATTAGTCTATTAAGGTCTGTGATAGTACTAAAAAGATTGAAGTCACTAGAGGGTGCAAAACCTAAGCCATAGCTCAGGACTTTCATTTGTATATGGGTTAATTCAATGTCTGATAGATTGATGACCTGAAAGGTTAACGTCTCTGCTGGGATCTGTTTGTTCTCTGAGGATACCTGGATTCTGTTGTACCTGTTGCCCCTGTTCCCCTCCCTAGGTCTTGTGGAGGGATTGAAAAAACCTGTTCTATAGCTCTAGAATCTTGTACAGTCCTGTTGTCAGTACTCATGACACCCATACCCATATGTGTATTGGCAATGGGAGGAGGAATATGATAAGTCTGGTATGACTGGCCACTATGATATGTACTTGGTGCCATATTCTGTTGTGTATATTCATAATGTGATTGTCTGGGCTGTTGAAAAGATTTGGCCCCTGGGGGCATTGTCATATGTACATGTTCATCATATGGTCATGGCCTATTATAATTATCATTAGGTATTTCAGTGATAGGTCTATATGAGGATACTTGTGTGTTACTTGGTTGTTTCAAGATACCTTGGGGAATCATGGGTTGTGTATGGTGAATATCATCTCTGCTGTGTGCCTGAGAATCATCCCCTCCTGAATCTGCCTCACTATCACTGAATGTAACCTGTTTGCTATTTCTCCAGCGTCTATTACGTCTATTTCGACTATTGCTCCGCTGTCTGTTCTGTTGCTTTCTGGCCATAAATCTCTGCTGCTTATTCCATATGTAAACAGTGTTAGCTTGATAATCACTATTATCCCTAATGAATTTAGAATGTTTGTGTTCCATTATCTGTAGCTTAGTATCTGCTACAACCTTTTGAAGCTGTTCATCAAACCCCCTAAACTGACTGTCCTGACTTCTTTTATTAAGCTCATTCTGGATTTCTGCAATATCTATTCTAAGCATTTTGAGCAGATGAATTTTATATCCAATCAATAACATCATCAATTTCAAGGAACAGTCAGTTAAAGTCTGATTCCAATCATCTATAAAAGACTTGTCATTCGTCTCAAAGGATGGGAACTTTTGTATTCTCATGCCCCTTGGTACCATCTGTTGGGAGTAATATCTTTCAAGAGTCCAAATGTCCCATTGTAATTTGTGTTCTTTGATTAAGTTAGCTTCCATCTCCATAAACAGAGTATTTAATGTCATAATTGTCCTGTCAGTAGAAAAAACCTTATCAATGTCCTGCTGGAGACAATCCCTCTCAGTCACTGGAATGAGGGAGTAGTAGATTTGATTCTGTTCCTCCATGTTTAGTAAGGAGCACAAGTATTGAAAAACTTGAATGTATGACTGGGGTGCTGTCCACCAAGACACAGCCGATTTGTGTCTAATATATATCAAAAAGAGAGAACGGTTTAGTGGACAGAAAACACCTAATCATACAGTCCCCATGAAATATATATGTACTGTGTGGGGATAAAGTGTGCTGGTGCTTAGGGAGTATTAATAACACAAATGGTTAATTCCGTTAATAATGAACAATGGCTGATATAAATAATCCACCTTGAAAAGTCCAGCCTGTGTGTCTAGAACGGAATAGTCAATGAATAAGTGAGTTTAATAAATACAACCTCATACGGTACAGTCCGTGCAGGATTGTTGGTTAACAGGGCTCAAATCTCTTTACTACAATGTAGTGCAGTTACTATTACATTCACAGCCCTACCACAGTATTGTTCATGTTACTCACTATAATGTCAGAGGGAAACCAGAGACTCCGGTGATCCTGGGCTGCTTCGCGAACCCTTCCTTTGGGGCAAACTGCGGGTATGCCTAACACCGCTCGCCGTTAAACTCCTCCCTCAGATGCAGTTCCGACTGCACACAGGCCTTAGCGTGACTCACTCCTGACGTTGCTGGTCCTGAGTGGCTAACTGTTGCACGCCCTCCTGCCTCCCATTGGGTAATACGTCCCAGCACACGCTCCTTTTGTCTGATCCCCGTAATAAACGGCAATTGTAATCCAAAAAGAGAAAGTAGGTCCGGGGTCAGAATTAAAAGCAAAATACTTTATTCACAAAAGTTAAAAGTCCAACATGGGGACAGAAGACAAATTCCAAAACACCTAATATAGTGGCTTACGCGTTTCGGCTGCAGCCTTACTCATAGCCAATATCACATTCACTAAGCTATTTACTTTAAAAAGGCCCCCTGGGCTGTGATTGGTGTAAAAACAACAATGGGTGTGTTTAAACATTTGCTTGGTTTCCTGTGAAACTGTCACTTAACTACTATACGTAAATCCAGCATTACAAAACATCTAAGGTATGAAAAAACTTCAAAGAAAAGTATATAAATAAATAAATAAATATGCGAACACTGAATACCGGCTTGATTTAAAACTAAGCCTTGGGGACTATCTTGGTATGTCACATTATTTGTGTCTGATTTTAAAGCACTGACTTTATTAGCAATAAATTTTACCAATCTCTAGATGTATTATTTATATGTATAAGGTCCCTCTTGGTTCAGAAAAACTTGAAAATAGCAATAAATCTACAACTGGTCAAGTTTATACATACATATATCTATGTTACGTGTATTTAGATATGTCAAATGTACAAATGACACTATGTCTAGGGATGGAGTTAAATTTAGACATTGGGAATTCAAAGAACAAAAATAAAAATAAATAATAAAAATAAATATAAAAATAAAAAAAAATAAAGAATGTGTATAAAATGTAAATGTGTTGAAGTCAAAAATAGGGAATATCTCACACTTGTTATTCCCAATAATTAATTAGATTGGATGTAACATCCTTATATTCCACGATTCCCCACAACAAGGGGATACAGGCTTTGAGATACTTTTTTGAACAAAAAAAACATTTTTCTACACAGTATCAGGAATATATATTGAGGGTCACCTTATTTTTGTTGACCCACAGTTATTTTGAGTTTGAGGATGATTATTTTTTGCAGAGACGTGGGACAGCTATGGGTGCTAAATTTGCACCTTCATACGCAAACCTATACTTAGGTTGGTGGGAGCTGTCCCACGTCTATGCACAGACTAATCCATACATCAATGAAGCGTTTCATAGATGACCTTCTGTTAATTTGGAAGGGGGAGACAGACAAGATCCAAAATTTCATTACTTGGATCAATGACAATGACCTCAATCTTGAGTTCACATTTGAGGTAGAACCAAATGAAATAAATTTCCTTGATATAACGATGAGGGGCATGGTTGATGGCAAGATTGTAACTAGTAGTTACAGGAAACCAATCTCGGGCAACACTTTGTTGCATGGCCGGAGTTGCCATCCCAAACATGTCCCTTACGCGATAGCCAAGGGACAGCTGATTAGACTCAAACGAAACTGTTCTGATACACTAACATATGAGAAACAGTCAAAGGATCTAGTGATGCGCTTCACAGAAAGGGGTTATAAAAATTCTGATATAACCAAGGCTTTAATTGAGGTTAAACACATAGATAGAGGATCCTTGCTCACTGACAAAAGGGGTGACACTACTTCATCCGAACATAAGGGAGTCACATTTGTAACCACATTCAGTGCTCAGTATCAACAAATATGTGGCATAGTTCGGAAACATTATGGTATGTTAAGAGCAGATGATAAACTAATTGATACTGTTGACAATGGCCTGAGATGTTCGTACAGAAGGGCCTGTACACTTGGTAACATACTCTCCCCTTCTAAACTAAAACCTGTTAAAAGCCCACCAGTTCATGGTTACAACATAGGGGCATGTTTAGATGTGGACATAATAGGTGTAAACCATGTGAATACATAGAAGTTACAACCACCTTTTCCTCTGCTGTCACAGGAAAAACATATGATATTGAGAGATGTCTCAACTGCTCATCAAGCAATGTTATTTACATGCTGGAGTGCTCACAATGTCAGGTCCAATACATAGGACTTACGACTAGGGATGTAAGGTCCCGCATGAGGGAACACTTTAGTTCCATCAAAGTGGGCAAAGCAACCCCTCCAATTGTGCAGCACTTTGTCACAAAACATAATAACAGCATTGCTTCACTAAAATGGAAGGCAATTGAACAAGTGGTAACTCCTCAGAGGGGGGTGACAAAGAAAAACTGTTAGGGAAGAGAGAAATGTTCTGGATTTTCCAGCTGGAAGCCAGACACCCTAGAGGTCTAAATTCCCAATACGATCAAATTAATTATTGGGAATAACAAGTGTGAGATATTCCCTATTTTTTACTTCAACACATTTACATTTTATACACATTCTTTATTTATTTTTTATTTTTATATTTATTTTTATTATTTATTTTTATTTTTGTTCTTTGAATTCCCAATGTCTAAATTTAACGCCATCCCTAGACATAGTGTCATTTGTACATTTGACATATCTAAATACACGTGACATAGATATATGTATGTATAGACTTGACCAGTTGTAGATTTATTGCTATTTTCAAGTTTTTCTGAACCAAGAGGGACCTTATACATATAAATAATACATCTAGAGATTGGTAAAATGTATTGCTAATAAAGTCAGTGCTTTAAAATCAGACACAAATAATGTGACATACCAAGATAGTCCCCAAGGCTTAGTTTTAAATCAAGCCGGTATTCAGTGTTCGCATATTTATTTATTTATATACTTTTCTTTGAAGTTTTTTCATACCTTAGATGTTTTGTAATGCTGGATTTACGTATAGTAGTTAAGTGACAGTTTCACAGGAAACCAAGCAAATGTTTAAACACACCCATTGTTGTTTTTACACCAATCACAGCCCAGGGGGGCCTTTTTAAAGTGAATAGCTTAGTGAATGTGATATTGGCTATGAGTAAGGCTATGGCCGAAACGTGTAAGCCACTATATTAGCTGTTTTGGAATTTGTCTTCTGTCCCCATGTTGGACTTTTAACTTTTGTGAATAAAGTATTTTGCTTTTAATTCTGACCTACTTTCTCTTTTTGGATTACAATTGCCGTTTATTACGGGGATCAGACAGAAGGAGCGTGTGCTGGGACGTATTACCCAATGGGAGGCAGGAGGGCGTGCAACAGTTAGCCACTCAGGACCAGCAAACTCATCTGAGGGAGGAGTTTGACAGCAAGCGGTGTTAGGCATACCCGAAGTTTGCCTCAAAGGAAGGGTTCGCGAGGCAGCCCAGGATCACCGGAGTCGCTGGTTTCCCTCTGACATTATAGTGAGTAACATGAACAATACTGTGGTAGGGCTGTGAATGCAATCGTAACTGCACTACATTGTAGTAAAGAGATTTGAGCCCTGTTAACCAATAATCCTGCACGGACTGTACCGTATGAGGTTGTATTTATTAAACTCACTTATTCATTGACTATTCCGTTCTAGACACACAGGCTGGACTTTTCAAGGTGGATTATTTATATCAGCCATTGTTCATTATTAACAGAATTAACCATTTGTGTTATTAATACTCCCTACGCACCAGCACACTTTATCCCCACACAGTACATATATATTTCATGGGGACTATATGATTAGGTGTTTTCTGTCCACTAAACCATTCTCTCTTTTTGATTTACTGGTTTTCTACCTTAGAAATCTATGGGATATCTGGCAGCATTGAACATAAGCTTTCACTGCTTTCAGACTCCCATTGATTCCTATGGCATCTGCGGCCTCCAGGGTGGCGGATTGAAAACCAGGTACGCTGGGCCGGAATAGCCGCGAGCGTACCAGTTAACTATTTGATAACTTTAAAAAAGTGTCAAATAGAGCCGAATGTGTATTCAGAACATCTGTAATGATGTAAGCATCGATCTGTGTCGGATTGAGACCAGCGGATCGTATGTTACCTCACAGATTTCAACTTTTGCTGGTCTGTAGGCTTTGATAACTAAGTCGAATCAAGCAATTACGCTGCAAAAATCCAGCATATTTGCGGTTGGTAGCTTGATGAATAGGGGCCATAGCCCTTTTTGAATACCCTGGGTTATCTACTTTTGCAAATGATATGCCGTGATATGGTAATTTTCAATATTGGGCTGCCATAATGTCTCAAATGTGGCATGGGTCCTGAAAATCAAAGTGCCAAATTTCCATGTATGAAGACTGAAATAGGCATGCCCCATATTTGGCTCTGTAACTTCCCAAAACCCCATAAAACCTGTACATGGAGGGTAATATTGTACTTGTGGGACTTCAATGAACACAAGTGAAGATGAAGACCACTGCTGCCACCAAAACTACCACTTACGCCACCGGGATAAAGATAAGAAGATGGACCGCTGCCAGGATGAATAAGTACCACTGCTGGGATGAAGATGGAGTGACATCATTGTCATCTTTAGTGAGTACCATCTTGGGGGCATATGTATCAATGTGTGAGCGGACATGATACAAAGTAGCGTATCATGTCCCCTGCACACCGCTACACATCAATAAATGCTGACAGCATACGCTGTCTGTAATGTTCGTGGGACACTTCTCTATCAGACCGAACTCGGCCAGTTATCTTGTTATCCCGGCGTTGAGCCAGAGTGATAGGGAATATCCCAGAGCAGAGAAAGTTAGTAAGATGAGAAGGCAGCACTCACCACAGACAGGACAGTCCCCAGCAGCAATGGCAGAGCATTCCAAGGAAAAATTACTAGAATGGTCAGGCAGGCAGGGTTTGGCAATAGCAAAGCAGTCCAAGGGCACACCACTAGAATGGTTAGGCAGGCAGGGTTCGGCAACAAAGAGACAATCCAGAACAACAGAGGTTAATAAGCAGAGTAGTCAGACAGGCAGGGTTCAGCAGCAGTATTTAACTCCAGCAAATTAGGGGTTAAACAGGCATAGTAGTCAGACAGGCAGGGTTCAGCAGCAGTATATCAGTCCATCAATTTAGTGGTTAAACAGGCAGAGAAGTCAGACAGGCAGAGTTCAGCAGCAGTATATCAATCCAGCAATTTAGGGGAATAACAGGCAGAGTAGTCAAACAGGCAGGGTTAAAACACATTAAGGCAATACTGTAGTAATGATCTATCACACCCAGGAGCACACAAAGTAACACCTATACTTGGGCAGTGATAGATCGTTATTGAGGGACTTACATAGGCGCAGGATTCACACCACAGGAATCCAGACCGGCATCTGAGAGAGGAGTGTGTAGCGATGACGTCTAGCAACGACTAGAGCGGCGCGGTGTGACACTGTCGGCATTTATCATTGCACCAGCAGTTCTGGTGAACTGCCGGTGCAATGCCATCCCCTGCAGATTCACGGCAAATCCGCTTAGCTGCTAGCAGGGGGTGTCATTCAACCCGATCGTATTTGATCAGGATGATTTCTGTCCGTGGCCCCAGAGCAGGGGGACAAGTTATGGAGCACCGGTCTCGCCTGAAACAAGGGGCCTCAAGCTCCATACAGAGATTGATAAATATGCCCCTTTGGCTTTAGTGTTTGGGTTTGTTTGTTTTAGGGGTGTTTTTTTATTTATTTAAGATTATGTAATTGGCAGGCTCCATATTTGTCTCTGTAACTTCCATAAACCCCCCATAAATGTTACATGGGGAGTATCACTGTACTTGTGGGACATCGCTGAAGACAAATATGGGTGTATTATAGCAGTAAAACATAAAGGGATAATCTAAATAGCAAAAGGGCAGTGTTTGTATGAAAAGCACATAGGGGGGTAGTTATCAAGCCGTCTACTTTTCTGGCTTCGCCGGCCCAATACGCCCGCCTAAGCTCGCCTACCTTCGCCGCCGCGGACCTGAAAAAATACGCCTAAGTTATCAAATAAAGCTGTCAAAAAGCCGCAGGGCGATGAGCAGCGGACTGTGACAGTTATCACTCATCCGATCTCGCTGCCCTTCGGCTTTTTCCCAGCTTTATTGCTAGCCTGTCACTAAGCACTCACACTAAACTACACTGTTCTACCCCCTATACCGGCGCCCCCGGAGCCTCCCGCAACTCAATAAAGTTACTAACCCCTAAACCGCCACTCCTAGACCCCGCCGCAACTCTTATAAAGGTATTAACCCCTAAACCGCCGCTCCTAGACCCTGCCGCAACTCTTATAAAGGTATTAACCCCTAAACCGCCGCTCCCGGACACCGCTGCCACCTACAGTATACCTAGTAACCCCTATCCTGCCCCCCCTATACCGTCGCCCTCTATAATAAAATTATTAACCCCTATCCTGCTGATCCCGCACCTCTCCGCAACTAAATAAATAGTTTAACCCCTAAACCGCCGCTCCATGAACCCGCCGCAACCTATATTAAACCTATTAACCCCTATCCTGCCCCCCCTACACCGTCGCCACCTATAATAAATTTATTAACCCCTAATCTGCCCCCCCTACACCGTCGCCACCTATAATAAATTTATTAACCCCTATCCTGCCCCCCACTACGCCGCCGCCACTGTCATAAAATTATTAACCCCTAAACCTAAGTCTAACCCTAACCCTAACGCCCCCCTAACTTAAATATTAATTAAATAAATCTAAATAAATTAACTCTTATTAAGTAAATGAATCCTATTTAAAACTAAATACTTACCTTTAAAATAAACCCTAATATAGCTACAATATAAATAATAATTATATTCTAGCTATTTTAGGATTTATTTTTATTTTACAGGTACCTTTCAATTTATTTTAACCATGTACAATAACTATTAAATAGTTATTAACTATTTAATAGCTTACCTAGCTAAAATAAAGAGAAATGTACCTGTGAAATAAATCCTAACCTAAGTTACAATTACACCTAACACTACACTATACTTTAATAAATTATTCCTATTTAAAAATAAATACTTACCTGTAAAATAAACCCTAAGATAGCTACAATATAATTAATAATTATATTATAGCTATCTTAGGATTTATATTTATTTTACAGGTAACTTTGTATTTATTTTAGCTAGTTAGAATAGTTATTAAATAGTTATTAACTATTTAATAACTACATAGCTAAAAGAAATACAAAATTACCTGTAAAATAAATCCGAACTTAAGTTACAATTAAACCTAATACTACACTATCATTAAATTAATTAAATAAATTAACTACAAATAACTACAATTAAATACAATTACATAAACTAACTAAAGTACAAAAAATAAAAAAAGCTAAGCTACAAAAAATAAAAAAATAAGTTACAAACATGTTACAAATATTACAACAATTTTAAGCTACTTACACCTAATCTAAGCCCCCTAATAAAATAACAAACCCCCCCAAAATAAAAAAATGCCCTACCCTATTCTAAATTAAATAAATTTCAAAGCTCTTTTACCTTACCAGCCCTTAAAAGGGCCATTTGTGGGGCCATGCCCCAAAGAAAACAGCTCTTTTGCCTGTAAAAGAAAAATACAACCCCCCCCAACATTAAAACCCACCACCCACATACCCCTAATCTAACCCAAACCCCCCTTACAAAAACCTAACACTAATCCCCTGAAGATCATCCTACCTTGAGTCGTCTTCACTCAGCCGAGCCACCGATGGAACTGAAGAGGACATCCGGAGCGGAAGAAGTTAATTCTCCAGGCGGCGCTGAAGAAATCTTCCATCCGATGAAGTCATCTTCCAAGCCGGGTCTTGAATCTTCCTTCCGCCGACGCGGAACCACCTTCTTCACCGACGGACTACGACGAATGACGGCTCCTTTAAGGGACGTCATCCAAGATGGCGTCCCCTCAATTCCGATTGGCTGATAGGATTCTATCAGCCAATCGGAATTAAGGTAGGAAAATCTGATTGGCTGATGGAATCAGCCAATCAGATTCAAGTTCAATCCGATTGGCTGATCCAATCAGCCAATCAGATTGAGCTCGCATTCTATTGGCTGATCGGAACAGCCAATAGAATGCAAGCTCAATCTGATTGGCTGATTCCATCAGCCAATCAGATTTTTCCTACCTTAATTCCGATTGGCTGATAGAATCCTATCAGCCAATCGGAATTGAGGGGACGCCATCTTGGATGACGTCCCTTAAAGGAGCCGTCATTCGTCGTAGTCCATCGGTGAAGAAGGTGGTTCCGCGTCGGCGGAAGGAAGATTCAAGACCCGGCTTGGAAGATGACTTCATCGGATGGAAGATTTCTTCAGCGCCGCTTGGAGGATTAACTTCTTCCGCTCCGGATGTCCTCTTCAGTTCCATCGGTTGCTCGGCTGAGTGAAGACGACTCAAGGTAGGATGATCTTCAGGGGATTAGTGTTAGGTTTTTGTAAGGGGGGTTTGGGTTAGATTAGGGGTATGTGGGTGGTGGGTTTTAATGTTGGGGGGGTTGTATTTTTCTTTTCTAGGCAAAAGAGCTGTTTTCTTTGGGGCATGCCCCCACAAATGGCCCTTTTAAGGGCTGGTAAGGTAAAAGAGCTTTGAAATTTATTTAATTTAGAATAGGGTAGGGCATTTTTTTATTTTGGGGGGGTTTGTTATTTTATTAGGGGGCTTAGATTAGGTGTAAGTAGCTTAAAATTGTTGTAATATTTGTAACATGTTTGTAACTTAGCTTTTTTTATTTTTTGTACTTTAGTTAGTTTATGTAATTGTATTTAATTGTAGTTATTTGTAGTTCATTTATTTAATTAATTTAATGATAGTGTAGTATTAGGTTTAATTGTAACTTAAGTTCGGATTTATTTTACAGGTAATTTTGTATTTCTTTTAGCTATGTAGTTATTAAATAGTTAATAACTATTTAATAACTATTCTAACTAGCTAAAATAAATACAAAGTTACCTGTAAAATAAATATAAATCCTAAGATAGCTATAATATAATTATTAATTATATTGTAGCTATCTTAGGGTTTATTTTACAGGTAAGTATTTATTTTTAAATAGGAATAATTTATTAAAGTATAGTGTAGTGTTAGGTGTAATTGTAACTTAGGTTAGGATTTATTTCACAGGTACATTTCTCTTTATTTTAGCTAGGTAAGCTATTAAATAGTTAATAACTATTTAATAGTTATTGTACATGGTTAAAATAAATTGAAAGGTACCTGTAAAATAAAAATAAATCCTAAGATAGCTAGAATATAATTATTATTTATATTGTAGCTATATTAGGGTTTATTTTAAAGGTAAGTATTTCGTTTTAAATAGGATTCATTTACTTAATAAGAGTTAATTTATTTAGATTTATTTAATTAATATTTAAGTTAGGGGGGCGTTAGGGTTAGGGTTAGACTTAGGTTTAGGGGTTAATAATTTTATGACAGTGGCGGCGGCGTAGTGGGGGGCAGGATAGGGGTTAATAAATTTATTATAGGTGGCGACGGTGTAGGGGGGGCAGATTAGGATAGGGGTTAATAGGTGTTAATAGGTTTAATATAGGTTGCGGCGGGTTCAGGGAGCGGCGGTTTAGGGGTTAATACATTTATTATAGTTGTGGTGGGCTCCGGGAGCGGCGGTTTAGGGGTTAATATGTATAGAGTAGCTTGCGGCGGGCTCCGGGAGCGGCGGTTTAGGGGGTAATAACTTTATTTATTTGCGGCGGTGTAGGGGGGGTCAGATTAGCGGTGTTTAGACTTGGGGTACATGTTAGGGTGTTAGGTGTAGACAGCTCCCATAGGAATCAATGGGATGTCTGTCAGCAGCGAACTTGTACTTTCGCTATGGTCAGACTCCCATTGATTCCTATGGGATCCGCCGCCTCCAGGGGTGGCGGATTGAAAACCAGGTACGCTGGGCCGTAAAAGTGCCGAGCGTACCTGCTAGTTTTTTGATAACTAGCAAAAGTAGTGAGAATGTGCCGCACTTGTGTGCGAAACATCTGGAGTGACGTAAGAATCGATCTGTGTCGGACGGAGTCCGGCGGATCGATGCTTACGTCACAAAATTCTACTTTTGCCGGTCTCGAGCCTTTGATAACTAAGGCGTATCAGCCTCGCCACAAATACGCTGCGGAATTCCAGCGTATTTGAGGTTGACGGCTTGATAACTACCCCCCATACTCTTTAGTGAGTACCATCTTGGGCTTTAGTGTTAGGGTTTTATTTTTTTATTTTTTTGTTAAAATCTGGCCAGCGTAATTCCCTTTTCAGGGCACTTTTTAAATTAATTTTTTTCTAGATAGTTATTTTTGTATTTTTGGGGGGGTTAATGTTAGAGGGTTGTTGTATTTTTTTAAAGAAAAAGAGCTTGATCATTTTAGGGCTTGTTGTTTCTTTAGGGGGGTTTATTTTGGGGTTTTAGAATAGGCATAATTCTTTTATTATTTTTGGTAATTTCTTTGTTATTATTTGTAAAGTTAGTGTGTATTTTTTTAACATTATTTATTTTTTAAGTAATGTATTATTATTTTTTTGGTAATGTTATTTTTTTTCATTTTAATAGGTAAGATTATATTTTTTTTACTTTTACGGGTAAGTTTTTAGTTTTTTTAAAAGTAGTTCATTTTTTTGGTAAAAGTTAGCCTATTTTGGGTTAATTTACGGGGTGTTAAGGGGTTTAGATGTTAGTGGGTTATTTTGCCTTGGGGGGCTGGCAGTTTAGGGGTTAATAGTGTAGTGTTTTACTTTGCTTTGGGGTGCTGGCGGTTTAGGGGTTAATAGTTTTGTGGGGACTTTGTGATGGGATATGTGTTGTTTTATTAACTGTTTGCGCAAGAAGGGTTTTTTCACTTTTTTTTCTCTATTGACTTCTATGGTTAAATAGGTTATCGTGCGCACTATAGCGTAAGATCAGCTTTTTGCTCTCAGTTACTGCTGGAGGGATAACTTTTTACTTTTAGCTCGTAATACCAGCGCAACACGACAAGCACAAAATACTTACTGCTAGCACAGTTAGCGATCTAGCAAAATTGCTAATTAGTTCTCCACTTGTAATCTAGACCCTATTTTGCATGCAATTCTTTTGCACTGTAGTGACTAATTATTGAATTACTGATTCTAGATAAAAAAAATACTTTTAATGTAAATAGTAAGGGAATATAGGTTTCTGTGTACATGACAAGATTTTATACAGGTTTGAAGTCACGCTTACTTTTGGTTTTCAGCCGCACTAAACATTCTGTAGTAATTCTGTTTTGCCATAGACTTGCAATGTCAGATTATGTACTAATCTTAGGGCTGGTCTGCGATATTGATAGCGCACCCTGATCTGAAAATGGAGCTCCACTTGTAATCTAGGCCTGTAAAAGGAATTACATTTTCAATTTAATGTCCCTTTAAACTTCCTTTTTTAGTCAGTATATACTCTTCAGTAATTGTAATTATGTCCCACTGAAGACCAAAGGAACTAGAGAAAAACCCTCAGTTAAATGGACATGAAAACAATCTCAGTTTAAAAGACATGAAACACAAAATTCCATTATTTTGACAGAGCATACAATTTTAAAAAAAAGTTTATTGTTTACTTCTATTAACAAATGTACTTTGTTCTTATTATTTGTTGAAGAGCATACCTAGGTAGGTTGTGTATATGCCAGGATCACTATTAGGCATATGTTGTACACTTTTGAGCACTTTTGAGTATTACTAGTGGAAAGTAAACACGACCGCTCGATCGTAAACTAAATTTCCGCTCATCGGGTTAGAGCGACTAAAGGCTTTGTGTAAAGAGTAAGGTGTTAAAAAAAAGTGTGCACCAAACACAACATAAATACATTAAAAAAATAGTCTACCCCTTAGTCATCTTTTTAGTCTTACCTTAGATTAAGCTGCAAATAGCCCCCTACACCCTTTTAATATCATGTACCAGGAACAGTTAAAAAGTTATTTTAAAAATAATATTCACTTGATTACGAGTCTTGCGTTAGCCTTAAAAAGCAGTGTTGAGAGGTCTCAACGCTTCTTTTTAACGCCCGCTGGTATTACGAGTCTGGCAGGTACAGGTGTACCGCTCACTTTTTTCCGTGACTCCGCAAATCCAGTTACGTCAATTGCGTATCCTATCTTTTCAATGGGATTTGCCTAACGCCAGTATTGCAAGTCTTGGAAAAAGTGAGCGTTACAGCTTCTCTGTCAAGACTCCTACCATTTAAAAGTCAGAAGTAAAGAGTTTTATGGGCTAACGCCGTAATTTAAAACTCTTAACTAAAATGATAAAAAGTACACTAACACCCATAAACTACCTATTTACCCCTAAACCGAGGGCCCCCCGCACATCGCAAACACTTAAATACATTTTTTAACCCCTAATCTGCCGACCGCACATTGCCGCCACTGTAATAAATATATTAACCCCTAAACCACCGCACTCCCGCATC
Source organism: Bombina bombina (assembly GCF_027579735.1). Classification (NCBI taxonomy): domain Eukaryota; kingdom Metazoa; phylum Chordata; class Amphibia; order Anura; family Bombinatoridae; genus Bombina; species Bombina bombina. Next base: position 83,173,953 of record NC_069501.1, read on the forward strand.
GCAAACACTAGTTAAATTTTATTAACCCCTAATCTGCCGGCCCTAACTTCGCCGCCACCTACCTACATATATTAACCCCTAATCTGCCGCCCCCAACGTCGCTGCAACTATATTAAATGTATTACCCGCTAAACTTAAGTCTAACCCTAACCCCCCCCCCAACTTAAACATAATTTAAAATAATCGGAAAAAAAATTACTACAATTAAATAAATTATTCCTATTTAAAACTAAATACTGACCTATAAAATAAACCCTAAAATAGCTACAATATAACTAATAATTACATTGTAGCTATCTAAGGGTTTATTTTCATTTTACAGGCAACTTTGTATTTATTTTAACTAGGTACAATAGTTATTAAATAGTTATTAACTATTTAATAACGTCCTAGTTAAAATAAGTACAAATTTACCTGTTTACGAAAAAAACCCACTAAATTACAGAAAATAATAAAATAATTACAAGAATTTTAAGCTAATTGCACTTAATCTAATCCCCCTAATAAAATAAAAAAGCCCCCCAAAATAATAAAAAGCCCTACCCTATACTAAATTACAAATAGCCCTTAAAAGGGCCTTTTGCGGGGCATTGCCCCAAAGTAATCAGCTCTATTACCGGAAAAAAAAATACAATACCCCCTCAACATTAAAAACCACCACCCACACACCCAACCCTACTCTAAAACCCACTCAATCCCCCCTTAATAAAACCTAACACTAACCCTTGAAGATCACCCTACCTTGAGACGTCTTCACCCAACCGGGCAGAAGTGGTCCTCCAGATGGCCAGAAGTCTTCATCCGATCCGGGCAGAAGAGGACCTCCGGATGGGAAGAAGTCTTCATCCAGGCGGCATCTTCTATCTTCATCCATCCGGAGCAGAGAGGGTCCATCTTCAAGCCATCCGACGCGGAGCATCATCTTCCATCCGACGACTAACACTAAATGACGGTACCTTTAAGTGACATCATCCAAGATGGCGTCCCTTCAATTCCAATTGGCTGATAGAATTCTATCAGCCAATCGGAATTAAGGTAGAAAAAATCCTGTTGGCTGATGCAATCAGCCAATAGGATTGAAGTTCAATCCTATTGGCTGATCCAATCATTGGCTGATTGGAACAGCCAATAGAATGCAAGCTCAAATACTATTGGCTGATTGCATATATACACTATAGACTAATGCCTGTGGGTGGGTGCATGCAAAGGAAGATGAAGTCTGTCTCTATTACCTTGGTGTACACTTTTCCTTCCTTTTTTTCCTCCTTCCAAGCTGTTTTTCAAAACATATTTATAGCCAAACAGCCACACAATGAAGACAGCCCCAGCCAATCAAATCCATTCATCACCTGCTTTATAACAATTCCTCTGTTGAGTTAACTGCCTGTAGATGTTGCTGTGGTCCAGGAAATGAGTTTTCCTAATGCCATCTGACTTTTGTGACCCATCCCAGGACAGACCTTATCTCAGTCCTTTTGAAGATTTATGATCCCATTGTCCTTTGTCCTGTCCTGTGTTCTATGAAGCTTTATGACATTTGATTTCTGTCCTAAAGAAGGAGAGCAGGTATCACCTGTCTTATCTGCATGGGGTGGTAGCCTTTGATCTTTGTTCAGCTTTTCTTAATATAACAAAATGTGATTTTCCAGTTATTTATATGGTATATGACAAGGTGAATAGAAAGGGCTATAATGAATATATAGATACATATACATGTGTAAATATATGTTTGTATGTATATACTGTGTATATGTGTGTGTGTGTTTGTATACATGTGTATTTATGTGTTTATATATGTACAGCCATGTCATTAAAAAAATATTGGCACCCCTGCATATATGTCAGATAATACACCACTTCGCCCAGAAAATTGTTGCAATTACAAATGTTTAGGCATTCTCATGTTTTTTCTTTTATTTGTATTGGTATGACACAAAAAAGTGGAGAAAAAAAGCCAAATCTGATACATTCCACGCAAAACTCCAAATATTTGGTAGCACACCCCTTGGAAAAAATAATTGAAATCAATCACTTCCTGTAATTATCAATGAGTTTCTTACACCTCTCTAGTGGAATTTTGGACCACTCTTCTTTCATCAACTGCTCCAGGTCACTCAAATTGGAAGGGTTCCTTTTCCCAACTGCTGCTTTGAGATCTCTCCACAGGTGCTCTATGGGTTTGAGATCTGGACTCATTACTGGCCAGTCCTATACTATCCAGTGCTTTATCTTAAATTATTTCTGGGTGCTTTTTGACATGTGCTTTGAGTCATTGTCCTCCTGTAAGACCCATGACCTCTGACGGAGACCCAACTTTCACTGGGCCCTACATTGCACTACAGAATTCTTTAGAATTCTTCAGATTTCATAATGCCATGCATACAGTCAAGACATCCAGTGCCTGAAGCAGCAAATCAACCCCAAAACATCAGTGGACCTCCACCATGTTTGACTGCAGGGACTGTATTCTTTTCTTTAAAGCCTCATTTCATTTTCTGAAAACAATAGAATGATGGGCTTTACCAGAAAGCTGTAATTTTATTTCCTCTGTCCACAGCACATTCTCCTAAAAGGATTTTGGCGTCTTCAGGTAAGTTTTGGCAAACTTTTTTTATGTTTCTGTGTCAGCATTGGGGTCCTCCTAGGTCTCCTACAATAGCGTCCCTTTTCATTCAGATGGCGACGTATAGTGCAAGCTTACACATTTGTTTCCTGTGCCTGAAGGACAGCTTGAATGTGTCTGGAAGTTGATCAAGGTTCTTTATTCATCATTCGAGCAATCCTTCGTTGCAATCTTTGATCAATTTTTCTCTTTCATCCATGTCCAGGTAGATTAGGAGATGGACTTGTAAGATTGAGATTGTCTATGCTTTTCGACATTTTTTGTTCTCAAATCCTCAGACAATTATTTGCTGCTCTTTCTCTTCTCCATGCTCAGTGTAGCACACAGAGGCACACAACAGAAAGGTTGAGTACATTTTTCACCATTTTAACTGGTTGCCGGTGTGATTTCTATATTGTCATCACCTGGTAATTGATATGGGTGAGTTTAATTACAAATTACAGGAGCATCACAAAATTTCTTACAATTTGCCCTGTCCATTTTTGGAGTTTTGTGTGGACTGTATCAGATTTAGCTTTTTTTCTCCACTTTTTTGTGTCATACCAATACAAACAAAATAAATAATCATGAGAATGCCTAAACATTTATAATTGCAACAATTTTCTTGGCATTATCTGACAGAAATGCAGGGGTGCCAATATTTTTGGCCATGACTGTATATACATAAATAAATACACATATGTACACATTTATACACATATATACATACATATAGATTTTTGAGCCCTTCCACTCAAATACCACTAACAAAATAAAAAACATTTTTATTCAATTTTAATATTTAATAATTTTTTAAACTGTGCGTTTACTGTAAATATTTACATAACAATGTTCTTCACATAGTAGAACAAGTTCTAAGTATTTTAAAGACAAATTCTATAAATATCTTTATATATCTATACCAATATATTTTCATGTATATATATATATATATATATATATATATACTGTATATATACATATATATATTACAAAACATTAAATATATATATACTGTATATATATATATATATATATATATATATTTATATATATATATATATATATATATATATATATATATATATATATATATATATGAAAATAAATTTTAAAATTAAAAGAAATTTTTCTTCTGTGTGAAGAACACTGGAATGTAAAATACGTATAACTACCTTTTGGGGTTTACCGCTCTAGGTTAAATGCTGTCAGGTTAGCGCGCAAGCGATAAGTGTCAGGTTTATTTTTTTAAAAGCAAGCTCCATTGAAGTCTATGAGAAGAAGTCCTGAAGTTTACTTCCAGCTGTGTTTAGGCTCGGTTTACTTCCAGCTGTGTTTATGCTCAAGCAGGAGAGCTAAATGCCTCTCCACTAATAATATGGCCCATAGTCATTAAGCAATCAAGCTCAGTATCCCTATCATGATTACATACAAATGGCATTCAGATGGGTTAACAGTTGTGAGGATGGAATAGGATTACAATAGGTTCCTTTTGAACTCACGATTGTTCAATCTCATTGTAATGGCTGGTAAAAAGATGCCTGTACTGTGACAATCAGGACAATGCGAGTGGGATTTATAATGAAACATTAACAGAAAGAGATTGCTCTGTGCAATTTCTAGCTGTTGGGGTTCCTGTAGATCCACTTAGTTGTAACAGATATCACATATTCAATAAATATACATATTATTATTATTATTATTATACTTTATTTATGAAGCACCAACATATTACGCAGCGCTGTCCATGGATACAATTCATTTAAATAAAACAATACAAGACTTGTAAGAGACAGGACAAAATTTACAAAAGCATACAGGAGGGATTGAGGGACCTATTCCCGTGGGAACTTACAATCTAGAAGTGTAGGAGGTTGGGAAACAGTAGGGGAGGACTGCAAGATTGGGAAAGATGTTAATACAGAGTTAGATGAGGGAAATGTTAGGCAAGTGAAATTAATTTATTATTGAGTTGGGTGGTAGGCTTCTCTGAACAGAAAAGTCTTCAGGGAGCATTTAAAGGAAGACAGATTAGGGCAAAGCCTAACAGCACAAGGGAAAGTGCTCCAGAGGGTAGGTGCTGCATGATAGAAGTCCTGCAGTCTAGCATGAGAGGAGGTGATAGTTGTTGATGCAAGGAGCAGGTCATTGTTGGATCTTAGTGGACGGGCTGGAGTATACTTGTGTATTAGAGAGGATAGGTAGAGGGGAGCGGCATTGATGAGAGCTTTGTATGCAAGGGTGAGAATTTTGAATTTAATTCTGCTGTGAATGGGGAGCCAATGAAGGGACTCACAGAGAGGTGCAGCAGATACAGATCGACGGGAAAGGTGGATCAGCCTGGCAGAGGCATTTAGGATGGATTGAAGGGGGGAGAGGTGGGAAAGAGGAAGGCCAGCGAGTAGGTTATTGCAGTAGTCAAGTCAGGAGATAACAAGGGAGTGGATTATTTGCTTTGTGGTGTCAGCGCTCAGAAATGGGCGAATTTTGGAAATATTGAGTAGATGGTTGCGGCAGGATATAGAAAGCGATTGGATATGGGGGACGAAAGATATATTTGAGTCAAGTGTGACTCCAAGGCAGCGGACTTGGGGCGATGGGGAAATGGTGATGCCGTCAACAGGGACAGAGAAGTCAGAAGTCGGTGTAGAGCTTGAGGGGGGGGATAAGAAGGAGCTCAGTCTTAAACATGTTAATCTTTAGGTGGTGAGAAGCCATCCAGAAAGAAATACCAAATAACAGTCGCTGACATGAGAAAGGACAGAGGGAGAGAGAGCAGGGGTGGAGAGGTAGATCTGGGTCTCATCAGCATAGAGGTGATATTTGAAGTCATAACTGTTGATAAGTTTACCCAGCGAAGAAGTATAGATGGAGAAGAGTAGAGGACCCAGAACAGATCCTTGAGGAACTCCAACAGACAGAGGCATAGGAGAGGAGGAGTCGCGGGCAAATGACACAGAAAAAGACCTGTGAGAAAGATAGGAGTGAATCCAGGAAAGAGCAGTGTCACAGAAGCCAAAAGAGCTAAGGGTCTGTAGGAGGAGGGGGTAGTCAACTGTGTTGAAGGCAGCTGAGAGGTCGAGTAAGATGAGTATAGAGAGTATAGAGTAGTGGCCAATATTTTTTGCAGAGAGATGATCGTTTGTAACCTTGGTAAGGGCAGTCTCAGTTGAGTGTTTTGGGTGGAATCCAGATTGCAGTGGGTCAAGCAAGTAGTTGGTGGACAGGAAGTGGGTTAGGTGATTGTAAATTAGTTTTTCAAGGAGTTTTGATGTTAGTGGAAGCAGTGATATGGGGCGGTAGCTTTCAGGAGAATTAGGGTCGAGGGAGGGTTTTTGAGTATGGGAGTGATGTTTGCGTGTTTGAAAGAAGATGGGAATGAGCCGGTAGAGAGAGATAGGTTGAAGATGTGGGTAAGAGCAGGAGTGAGGGTGGAAGATAGGGAGGGTATTAGATGGGAAGGGATAGGGTCGAGTGGGCAGGTAGTGACGCGTGAGGAAGATAGTAAGGAAGAAACTTCATTCTCAGTGGCTGGATGGAAGATACAGAGGGTGGCAGATGGAGTAATTGGGCCTGTTGTTGGAATATTGCAGGTTGCTTCGGATAGTACGTGTTTTGTTTAAAAAGTAGTCTGCCAGGGCTTGAGCACTAAAGACAGACAGGGGTGGTGGAGCAGGTGGGTAGAGGAGTTAAAGGTGGAAAAGAGTTGTTTAGGGTTTGAGGAAAGAGTAGATATGAGAGAAGAGAAATAGGTTTGCTTGGCTAAGTGAAGGGCAGAAGTGTATGAATGAAGAATAAACTTATAGCGTATGAAATCAGATTCAGAGTGAGTTTTCCTCCAGACATGCTCAGCAGTACGAGAGCATTTTTGCAAATAGCGTGTTTGCTGAGCATGCCAGGGCTGTAACTGACTGCGTGGTGTTTTGCGCAGCTGGGGAGGGGCAAGTGTGTCTAATGCAGAGGAGAGAGTTTTGTTATAGTGGACTGTAGCGAGATCAGGGCAGGTTATAGTGGAAGTGGAAGGGAGGAGATTTTGAATGATTTTTGAAAATTGGAGCGGGTCCACAGCATGTGTATTTCTGCAGGTGTGGGGGCAGGATGGAGAAGTGGGTTTAGCTTTTATAATAATATTATAGGTGACCAGGTAATGGTCTGAAATGGGAAAAGGGCAACAGGTGGTGTCAGATATAGAACAGAGGTAGGAAAATACCAGGTCGATGGAGTGTCCATCACAGTGATTCGGGAGTAGGGTGGATTGTGAGAGACCGAAGGAGGATGTGAGTGAAAGAAATTTAGAGGCAGCAGGGGCAGATGGGTTGTCAATGGGAATGTTGAAGTCCCCAAGAATTAGGGTTGGTATATTTGAAGAGAGAAAGTGAGGAAGCCAGGCGGCGAAGTTGTCAAAGAATTGGAAGGTTGGTCCAGGAGGGCGATAGATGACTGCCACTTTGAGGGAGAGGGGGAGAACAGGCGAATACAGTGGACTTCAAAGGAGGAGAAGGAGAGCGATGGGATTGGAGGTAGGTATTGATAAGTGCAGGAGGGGGAGAGCAGGATGCCAACACCGCCGCCACGTTTCTCACCTGGCCTAGGGGTATGGCTAAAGTGAAGGCCACCATGTGTGAGAGCAGCTATGGAAACAGTGTCAGAAGGAGATAACCAGGTTTCTGTAATTGCTAAAAGGGTGAAAGCATTTCATATAAACAGGTCATGAATGGCTGTAAGTTTGTTGCAAACAGAGCGAGAGTTCCATAGTGCGCAGGTGAAAGGAGTGTGTGCGTGTTGGATGCATTGGATGGAAATGAGGTTATGTCTGTTGCTTTTATTAAAGTTTCTATAAGGAGTGCGTGATTAGGTAATGGTGGGAATGAGGGTGGGCCCAGGATTTGGAGAGATGTCGCCTGATGCTAATAGCATTAAGATGGAAAGTAAAAGTAGGTGAGAATGAGATTTATAGCAGTGGGGGTATTTCTGGGAGGTGGTGCAGTTTGTTGATATAAATTTTAAAATAGAAATTAGTTCATGAGAGCTAAGGTAAGGAGAAGAAAGGAGAGAGGGGCTTATAAAAACTGGAGAAGGGTAAGGTATGAGCATGTGAGCATGCTTGTGGAATAGACATGAGACTGTTAAAAGGAAAAGCAGTCCTGAAAACATAGCAGCATTTTAAGTGCAAAAGATTTTTTGAATGAAAATATTTAGCTTGCCTCAAATCTTCCTCAAATCTTGTTCAATTCTTGTCTAATTCTCAGCCTTGCCACTTAAAGATGGTCAGCTTAGAGAAATGGAATACTCTGCAAACGCTCAGGCCCCAGCAAACACTCTCCCCTAACTGGTCTTAAATATATAAGGCTACAGCAGACAGCTAATTGATTGGAGACAGGGAGATAAGTTACACCCAGGTGAGAAGACTAAGAATTGCTACAAGAGCAGAGGGATAGGTTCAAGCAAGGAAATTGGGTGGGGATTAATTAATTCATTAAGCAAAGTTTGATAATAGAGAGATGCACATGCTGGGGATAGGAAAGGGCAGATTATAGGAGTAGACAGTTGGTTCACAAGAGTTAAAAACAGTGTAATAAATCCTGTAAAGACAGAGGGTTGTAATGGGACATACCTGAAGATAAAAACAGTGTAATAAATCCAGCAAAGACAGAGGGTTTTAAAGGGACATACCTGGAGTTAAAAACAGTGTAATAAATCCAGCAAAGACAGAGGCATCTATTTATCAAAGCGTGAACTTACCTGCTTTCGACGGCACCAATACGCTCGCCTAAGATCGCCTAACATCGCTGCCGCGGACCTGAATACGTTCTCCAAAATTATCAAAAAAGCTGTCAAAATGCTGCACACCAAGTACGGCGCGATGAGTAGTGGACTGTTGTTAACTAACAGTCATCGATCTCGCTGCTCTTCGGCTTTTTTACAGCTTTCTTGGTACCCTGTCACTAAACACCCACACTATACTATACTGTTTACCCCCTATACCGCCGCTCCCGGAGCCCACCGCAACTCTAATAAAGTGTTTAACCCCTAAACTGCCACTCCCGGAGCACGCCGCAACTAAATATAATTATTAAACCCTAAACCGCCGCTCCCGGAGCCCATCGCCACCTACATTATATTTATTAACCCCTAATCTGCCCCCCTAATTAATTGTATTTAGTTTAGTTAATTTATTTAATTGTAGTGTAGTGTTAGGTGTTATTGTAACTTAGGTTAGGTTTTATTTTACAGGTACTTTTGAATTTATTTTAACTAGGAAGTTATCAAATAGTTAATAACTATTTAATAACTATTGTACCTAGTTAAAATAAATACAAAGTTGCCTGTAAAATAAATATAAACCCTAAGCTACAATGTAACTATTATTTATATTGTAGCTAGCTTAGGGTTTATTTTATAGGTAAGCATTTAGTTTTAAATAGGAATAATTTATTTAATGATAGTAATATTTATTTAGATTTATTTAAATTCTATTTAAGTTAGGGGTGTTAGGGTTAGACTTAGGTTTAGTGGTTAATACATTTAATATAGTGTCGGCGACATTGGGGGCGGCAGATTAGGGGTTAATAAATATAATGTAGGTGGCGGCGGTGTAGGGGGCGGAAGATTAGGTGTTAATAAGTATAATGTAGGTGGCGGTGGGGTCTGGGAGCGTCGGTTTAGGGGTTAATAAGTTTATTTAGTTGCGACGGGGTCCGGGAGCGGCAGGATAGGGGTTAATAACTTTTATTTAGGTGGCGGCGGTGTGGGGGGGCAGATTAGGGGTGTTTAGACTCAGGGTAGATGTTAGGGTGTTAGGTGTAAACATTCCCATAAGAATCAATGGGATATCGAGCAGCAGCGAACATGAGCTATCGCTGCTTTCTGACTCCCATTGATTCCTATGGCATCCACCGCCTCCAGGGCGGCGGATTGAAAACCAGGTACGCTGGGCCGGAATAGTGGCGAGCGTACCTGGTAGTTATTTGATAGCTAGCAAAAGTAGTCAAATAGTGCCGAACTTGCGTTCTGAACATCTATAGGGATGTAAGCATCGATCTGTGTCGGACTGAGTCCGACGGATTGTATGTTACATCACCAAATTCTACTTTTGCCGGCTTGTAGGGTTTGATAACTAAGGCGAATCAGGCTCGCCACAAATACGCTGCAGAATTCCAGCGTATTTGTGGTTGACGGCTTGATAAATAGATGCCAGAGGGATTTAAAGGGACATACCTGGAGTTAAAAACAGTGTAATTAATCCAGCAAAGACAGATAAATACATATGTAAATATGTGCCCTGGCCACTGCACGCAGGCTTTATCATAGGGACGAATAGAGCTTTAATGAATGCAATACTGTATATGCTAATACAACAATACACTTCTAAAATGTCTTCTGTGGCCATATCAGAGTGTCTTCCATATGTGCAATATAACAGAATGTTTCTGCAAAGAAGTCCAAAAGGCCATTTTCTTGTACATAAAGGCCTAGATTTGGAGTTTGGCGGTAGATGGGCTGTTAACGCTCCGCAGGCTTTTTTCTGGCCGCAGCATAAAATTAACTCTGGTATCGAGAGTTCAAAAAAATGCTGCGTTAGGCTCCAAAAAAGGAGCGTAGAGCATTTTTACCGCAAATGCAACTCTCGATACCAGAGTTGCTTACGGACGCGGCCAGCCTCAAAAACGTGCTCGTGCACGATTCTCCCATAGGAAACAATGGGGCTGTTTGAGCTGTAAAAAAACCTAACACCTGCAAAAAAGCAGCGTTCAGCTCCTAACGCAGCCCCATTGTTTCCTATGGGGAAACACTTCCTACGTCTGCACCTAACACTCTAACATGTACACCGAGTCTAAACACTCCTAACCTTACACTTATTAACCCCTAATCTGCCGCCCCCGCTATCGCTGACCCCTGCATTATATTATTAACCCCTAATCTTTCGCTCCGTAAACCGCCGCTACCTACATTATACCTATGTACCCCTAATCTGCTGCCCTAACACCGCCGACCCCTATATTATATTTATTAACCCCTAATCTGCCCCCCTCAACGTCGCCGACACCTGCCTACACTTATTAAACCCTAATCTGCCGAGCGGACCTGAGCGCTACTATAATAAAGTTATTAACCCCTAACCCGCCTCACTAACCCTATCATAAATAGTATTAACCCCTAATCTGCCCTCCGTAACATCGCCGACACCTAACTTCAATTATTAACCCCTAATCTGACGACCGGAGCTCATCGCTACTATAATAAATGGATTAACCCCTAAAGCTAAGTCTAACCCTAACACTAACACCCCCCTAAATTAAATATAATTTACATCTAACGAAATTAATTAACTCTTATTAAATAAATTATTCCTATTTAAAGCTAAATACTTACCTGTAAAATAAACCCTAATATAGCTACAATATAAATTATAATTACATTGTAGCTATTTTAGGATTAATATTTATTTTACAGGCAACTTTGTAATTATTTTAACCAGGTACAATAGCTATTAAATAGTTAAGAACTATTTAATAGTTACCTAGTTAAAATAATAACAAAATTACCTGTAAAATAAGTCCTAACCTAAGTTATAATTAAACCTAACACTACCCTATCAATAAATTAATTAAATAAAATACCTACAAATACCTACAATAAAACCTAACACTACACTATCAATAAATAAATTAAATACAATTTCTACAAATAACTACAATTACATAAACTAACTAAAGTACAAAAAATAAAAAAGAACTAAGTTACAAAAAATAAAAAAATATTTACAAACATAAGAAAAATATTACAACAATTTTAAACTAATTACACCTACTCTAAGCCCCCTAATAAAATAACAAAGACCCCCAAAATAAAAAATTCCCTACCCTATTCTAAATTAATAAATGTAAAAGCTCTTTTACCTTACCAGCCCTGAACAGGGCCCTTTGCGGGGCATGCCCCAAGAAAATCAGCTCTTTTGCCTGTAAAAAAAAACATACAATACCCCCCCCCAACATTACAACCCACCACCCACATACCCCTAATCTAACCCAAACCCCCCTTAAATAAACCTAACACTAAGCCCCTGAAGATCTTCCTACCTTGTCTTCACCATCCAGGTATCACCGATCCGTCCTGGCATCCGGTGCTGAAGAGGTCCAGAAGAGGCTCCAAAGTCTTCCTCCTATCGGGCAAGAAGAGGACATCCGGACCGGCAAACATCTTCTCCAAGCGGCATCTTCGATCTTCTTCCATCCGGTGCGGAGCGGGTCCATCTTGAATCAGCCGACGCGGATCCATCCTCTTCTTCCGGCGTCTCCCGACGAATGACGGTTCCTTTAAGGGACGTCATCCAAGATGGCGTCCCTCGAATTCCGATTGGCTGATAGGATTCTATCAGCCAATCGGAATTAAGGTAGGAATATTCTGATTGGCTGATGGAATCAGCCAATCAGAATCAAGTTCAATCCGATTGGCTGATCCAATCAGCCAATCAGATTGAGCTCGCATTCTATTGGCTGTTCCGATCAGCCAATAGAATGCGAGCTCAATCTGATTGGCTGATTGGATCAGCCAATCGGATTGAACTTGATTCTGATTGGCTGATTCCATCAGCCAATCAGAATATTCCTACCTTAATTCCGATTGGCTGATAGAATCCTATCAGCCAATCGGAATTCGAGGGACGCCATCTTGGATGACGTCCCTTAAAGGAACCGTCATTCGTCGGGAGACGCCGGAAGAAGAGGATGGATCCGCGTCGGCTGATTCAAGATGGACCCGCTCCGTACCGGATGGAAGAAGATCGAAGATGCCGCTTGGAGAAGATGTTTGCCGGTCCGGATGTCCTCTTCTTGCCCGATAGGAGGAAGACTTTGGAGCCTCTTCTGGACCTCTTCAGCACCGGATGCCAGGACGGATCGGTGATACCTGGATGGTGAAGACAAGGTAGGAAGATCTTCAGGGGCTTAGTGTTAGGTTTATTTAAGGGGGGTTTGGGTTAGATTAGGGGTATGTGGGTGGTGGGTTGTAATGTTGGGGGGGGGGTATTGTATGTTTTTTTTTACAGGCAAAAGAGCTGATTTTCTTGGGGCATGCCCCGCAAAGGGCCCTGTTCAGGGCTGGTAAGGTAAAAGAGCTTTTACATTTATTAATTTAGAATAGGGTAGGGAATTTTTTATTTTGGGGGTCTTTGTTATTTTATTAGGGGGCTTAGAGTAGGTGTAATTAGTTTAAAATTGTTGTAATATTTTTCTTATGTTTGTAAATATTTTTTTATTTTTTGTAACTTAGTTCTTTTTTATTTTTTGTACTTTAGTTAGTTTATGTAATTGTAGTTATTTGTAGAAATTGTATTTAATTTATTTATTGATAGTGTAGTGTTAGGTTTTATTGTAGGTATTTGTAGGTATTTTATTTAATTAATTTATTGATAGGGTAGTGTTAGGTTTAATTATAACTTAGGTTAGGACTTATTTTACAGGTAATTTTGTTATTATTTTAACTAGGTAACTATTAAATAGTTCTTAACTATTTAATAGCTATTGTACCTGGTTAAAATAATTACCAAGTTGCCTGTAAAATAAATATTAATCCTAAAATAGCTACAATATAATTATAATTTATATTGTAGCTATATTAGGATGTATTTTACAGGTAAGTATTTAGCTTTAAATAGGAATAATTTATTTAATAAGAGTTAATTAATTTCGTTAGATTTAAATTATATTTAACTTAGGGGGGTGTTAGTGTTAGGGTTAGACTTAGCTTTAGGGGTTAATACATTTATTATAGTAGCGGTGAGCTCCGGTCGTCAGATTAGGGGTTAATAATTGAAGTTAGGTGTCCGCGATGTTAGGGAGGGCAGATTAGGGGTTAATACTATTTATGATAGGGTTAGTGAGGCGGATTAGGGGTTAATAACTTTATTATAGTAGCGCTCAGGTCCGCTCGGCAGATTAGGGGTTAATAAGTGTAGGCAGGTGGAGGCGACGTTGAGGGGGGCAGATTAGGGGTTAATAAATATAATATAGGGGTCGGCGGTGTTAGGGGCAGCAGATTAGGGGTACATAAGGATAACGTAGGTGGCGGTCGGCAGATTAGGGGTTAAAAAATTTTAATCGAGTGGCGGCGATGTGGGGGGACCTCGGTTTAGGGGTACATAGGTAGTTTATGGGTGTTAGTGTACTTTAGGGTACAGTAGTTAAGAGCTTTATGAACCGGCGTTAGCCCAGAAAGCTCTTAACTCCTGCTATTTTCCTGCGGCTGGAGTTTTGTCGTTAGAGCTCTAACGCTCACTTCAGAAACGACTCTAAATACCGGAGTTAGAAAGATCCCATTGAAAAGATAGGATACGCAATTGACGTAAGGGGATCTGCGGTATGGAAAAGTCGCGGCTGAAAAGTGAGCGTTAGACCCTATTTTGAGTGACTCCAAATACCGGCGGTAGCCTAAAACCAGCGTTAGGAGCCTCTAACGCTGGTTTTCACGGCTACCGCCGAACTCTAAATCTAGGCCTAAGTGTTTTGAGGTATTGAATTTCAAAAGGCAAAACTGGTCTCCAAAAGTGTTGAAAAGACCCTTTAAATATAGACTGTAATTGCTGAGAATTTTTCTGCCCTTTATTTAAGAGGAGCAAAAACACAACTGCAGGTGTGGGAAATAGGACAAATGCTTTATTGTGGTTTAATTGAAATGAAACAATTTAGTTCGTTTCTATTTATGAATTTAGCTGTATTTTTTCAATTTGGCAAGCTTTGGTATAAATATGCATGAGTACATAATGTGAAAAGTGCAACTACTTTTTTGACAACAGAGTACTGGTTTTCAGCTCAGTGGTAACCAGGGCCATACAAAAACCTTTGGAGGCCTGAATATGGTCTGGGGGCTTTAATTTGGGCATTTCATTCTAATTTCAAAATTACAATAAACAGCCTTAACCCTTTCTTACATGCAAAAGATTTAACAGGATTAAATAGTGGTTAAAGGAACAGGAAACCCCAAATTTTTCTTTCATGATTAAGATAGAACATACACAAAGCATATTTGAAAATAGAAGTCAATTTAAAAGTGTCTTAAAATTACATGCTCCATCTGAATCCTGCAGGTTTTATTGTGACTTTCCTATCCCTTAAAATAGTGGTTAAATAGTGGTTAAATAGTGGTTAAATAGTGGCCTTTCATATGCATTATAAAAACGTTTAGAGATTTTGGTCCCTATAAGTCTTTCTAATGAGCTAAGAGATAACTAAAAACCTGAATAATGGTGCACATAACATTCATTTTTATAAAAGTATAAATAATAAATAATGGACAATAAGCAATATTACAATATCAGCCATAGGGGTATATTTATTAATGTGCGAGAGGACTTGATACAATGTAGCGCATCATGTCCCCTGCACATCGATAAATGCCGACAGCATATGCTGTCGGCATTTATCATTCCACCAGCAGTTCTTGTGAAATACTGGTGCAATGCCGCCCCCTACAGATTTGCGTCCAATCGGCGGCTAGCAGGGGGTGTCAATCAACCCGATCGTATTTGATTGGGTTGATTTCAGTCCGCTGCCTCAGACCAGGTGGACAAGTTATGGAGCAGAGGTTTTTAGACCGCTGCTTCATAACTTCTGTTTCCAGCGAGCCTGAAGGCTCACCAGAAACAAGTTGCATCAAGCTCCCTACGGAACATGATAAATTGGCCCCTTTGTCACTATAACCGTAGACAGAAATGTGCATAGTTTTTATGTGTCTGTTGCGCAATCTTAACTCCTAAAAAACACAATTAGTTTTTATATATTTAAAATACATTAGTATTTGTAATGCCTGTTGCAGTTATGCACTTTAATTATCACACTGCTAACCCAATTCTTTGTTTTCCTCCTTATGTAAGATGATACATGTTCTCAAATTCCGATTGATGGCAGAGTGGAGTGCGCCCTACCAAGTGTGAGCCCCCAGGAGTGCATAAATCGAGGGTGCTGCTTTGATTCAAAGAACCCTGGTGCTATCCAATGCTTCTCTCCTAAGCACAAAGGTACTGCTTTTACTGAATCATGTTATTTATAATGTGCATGATGTTTCAGGAGTAGAACGTTATTATTAGAATTAAAACCGCTATAAAATATTCCCATTCAAACATAAATATAATATTTAGTTCTTCTAGACCTGTCTCAAAGGGGATCTGTATGGATTAGAGTTCCAGTCCTGAAGAGCTTACAATCTGAAAGTGATATAGATGATAATTAGTCATATGAGAGTATTTGATTAGTGCTTCTAGTTACTCAATCCAAGTGCTCTAATTAAAGGGACATTAAACACTTTGAGATGGTAATATAAAATGATAAATTGTATATAATAAAACAACTCTGCAATATACTTTCATTATTTAGTTTGTCCTGCCTGTAATTCCATTCTGAAATTGTGAGTTTTTCAGTTCCTGTTAGAAATGGAAGTGCAGAACACTGTTAAATCCAGCACAACCATTGGCTGCACACTCTAGTGAACTATTTATAACTGTCCCTAATTGGCCACAGCAGAGAAGGTAACACAAGTTACAACATGGCAGCTCCCAGTGTTTTATAGACACTAAAACTTTACACTTATTTTGTCACTTTTTAAACAACTAATGAAACTTTAAAAAATACATCTACATGTTAGTCATGGACTAATCTTTTCTATGAATGCATCATTCTATCTATCATGTATTTAGTGTTTAATGTCCCTTTAACAATTATTAAAGGGACAGTATACATCAATTTTCATGTAGTCAATGGGTTAAGGGCAAAGGTGCCCTAAAAGAGGTGTGCTAGTATAATAGAACCAGAGTCACAGAGTGGGAATCCCAGCAACAAATAGCAGCACTCTTGGAAGTGTAGATGAAGAGACAATCCTGTGGAAACAGATAGAGAGGCCCATCATAGAGCAATATCGTCTGTACAGTGGATACACTGAGGACAAAGACAGACCCAGGCGGGTGGTTACTCATATAGAGAGCGGCACTAGAATTGTGCCAACACAGCAGATCGGGACCTCTTAAGTCGCCCGACAGACTCACTATCATGCCAGCAGGGCCAGTCACAAGAGGACAGATCTACAATCCGGATGCAGAAACCCCAAAGCGTCCTAGATAGCCACGCCAAACAACAGTACACAGGGGGTTTATAGGAACGGAGACTCAGCCTCTATAGGAAATGGGCAAATACCACAAGAAGCAAAGATACACTGTGTAGAGCAAGTTCTATAGATAGTGTCAAATTTATTTAAAAACAGCAACGCATTTCTCTGCCGTATAGCGCTGTTTCATCAGGCTGTAACAAAGGCTATATAGGTACACACCCCTCTCAAGGTTCCAGTGGAAAGCTCATAAGAAAAAACCTGAAGTTAATCAGGGGAACCTACATAGAAAATTCAAACGGATGTGTATTCACATGGTCAAAATCAGGAAGGGGGTGCACATGCATGAATACATATGTACACAAAATAAAATAATAACATAACCAAATATTAAAAAAGTGCATATGCACGAATACATATATACGAAATTATATATAGTATTTAGTAATAATAAACCCCAATAACAAACACATAATTAAGAAACTAAACATTCAACTAAAAACAATAATATATTACAAATGCAATAGTAGATACACATATCATATTGAGAATGATAGTAATAATTGAAAATGTCACCAACATTTCACAATGGTTATAAGAAGAATACTTACAAAATGTGAAGCATGTCACATAAACATCAATACATCATGAAAGGCAAAACAGTCCATAGGTATAAGCTTTTAAGAGTCCACATTACAATGCATATAAAGAAAAGTGAGACAACCCCCCTGTAAATTATCACAAGCCACCCCCATGATAGCCTATGAGGATATATACGTGTACTACAAAAGTAAAATCTCTGATTCAATGTAAGAAAACCCACCAGACAAACTCTAAGGACATCTAATGGTCCCACACTGTCACAGAGGAAGACCTAATATAGTTTTCAAATTGGGGGCCCTCTTAAAGACTATCCTAGGTTTAGTTTCTATTAGATTACCCAAGATAGGGTCCTTGGTTAGAATATCCCAATGTTTTATAATAATTTGTTTAATCAAATTATGGTTACAATTATTATTGATTTCTTTACCCTCCTTATTTTTGGAACCTAAAAAATATTTGTCCCTATCGTCAAATTTGGCTCTTCTGTAGCCATTATCTATAATATGGGGCGGATATTTTTTCTCCTTGAGGATCAAACTCTGTGTCTCATAGTCTAAGAGAGTACTACAGTTACGACGTACACGTTTAAATTGTCCATAAAGGACATTCCGTTTCCACAGATAATAATGGTTGCTCCTGAAATCCAAATAGCTATTACAGTCTACTGTCTTAAAATAAGTTGTACTAGTGACCTTTCCATTATTAAACTGGAGTCTGAGATCCAGAAAGACAATTGTCTCATGATCTATAGAGCTAGTGAAAGAAAGACCCCTATCATTGTTGTTAAGATGTTCTACAAACAGGTTGGCAGATGACACGTCCCCTCCCCAATTGAAGATCAGGTCATCGATATATCGTCCATAGAATACCAGGTTCACCCCATATGTGGGGTCATATATGTATTTTTGTTCAAATGACCCCATAAATAAGTTAGCATAACTCGGGCGAACCTGGTACCCATGGCGGTCCCTTTAGTCTCAAGAAAAAATTCATCCTGGAACACAAAATAATTAAGTCTCAGGATAAACGATATCAACTGCAAAATGAATTCTCTATGGATCTCAGGTAGATAAAGATCCTGCTCTAGATATTCAGACACTGCTGAGATCCCCAAATTGTGGGGGATGTTAGAATATAATGCCTGAACATCACAGGTGATCCATATCAAATCTGGAGTAATGTCAAAGGATTCCAGTTTTTTTATTAAATCCGTTGAGTCCCGAATATAAGATTCCAGACCCAATACATACTTTTGTAAAAAATAGTCGACATAGGAAGACACATTGTCTGTTAAACTTCCTAGGCCCACTATTATGGGCCGACCATGGTGGACAAGTATGGTTTTTATGCATTTTGGGAAGATGGTAATAAAATGCATGATTTGGCTCATTAGGAACCAAAAATTCCTTTTCTTTTTTCAGGAGTATGCCCTCCCCCAAAAGCAAACTCCACAAGATTTTTCAGAATCGCCCTGTATTGGGTAGTGGGATCATGAGTTAATCTGGCATAATATGACACGTCTTGAGTATCTTTCTAGCTTCTAGAAGGTAATCATCTATATTTTGTAAAACGACCCCGCCACCCTTGTTGGCCTGTCTAATGACCAAAGACTTGTAATTTTTAAGATTTTCTAAAGCCCTTTTTTAATCGGCATATAGATTGCATTGGCTATTCTTATTGTTCCTAGGGATCTGATCAAAGTCTTCACTCACAAGTTGTTTAAAAATTTCTATGTGTGCCTTATTGGTTAATTGAGGCATTACATTTGATTTATTTTTAAAATGCATATGGATGAAACCCTCACACAATTGATCAACCAGAGAATCTGGTTAAAAAATAGGGACTTTTTGTTGATTGAGTCTCATATCGATAGTGTCCATCAAAATCGGTAATTTAGTATTGTCTTTAAGTAATTTTTCTTCAAAATACTTTTGCATGGTCAACTTTTGGGTAAATCGATTCAAATCAACAAAAAGTGAAAACTTGTCATGTTTGTTAGTCGAACTAAAAGAAAGTCCTTTACCGAGTACCCTCACCTCATAATCCAATAGGACATGAGAAGAGAGTTTAAAGATGCCTTTACTTAGTGCCTGTAGTCTTGTCTTTTTGAGGGTTGTACTACGTCCTCTGCACCCTCGTTTCCATGGGGCCTTTTTCCTTTGTGGGACGGTGTCAGAGAAACTACAGGCTCTAAGTAACTGGCTATTGTTTTTTGTTTCCAAGACTGCTGTCTTGGACCTGACTATAAAAAAATGCTGTGTAGAATTGACATTAGCTTTGGCCTAGGTTGGAATTAGGGTTTTCATAGCAATGCGGACCAGTGTAATTGGAAACTCCAGATCTGTTGAGTGTGTTATAATTACCAGGAGGAGGAGTATCTAAGGGTCGTTCATAATGATGATGGTATTGATGAGTATTAGATGAAGTCCCAAATTGAGAGGGGCCTTCATGTGTTCTATATGGGGGTATAGGCCAGTAATTGCTCCCATTTGACTATGGGTGCTGTTTTGGAGTATGGGTCCTAGGATAGTGGTGCCCTACATCATAATCCCTCCTTACTGGGTAATCACTATAATTATGTTGTTGTCTAAAAGAATATCCACTAGTATTTTGTTGAGACCCACCACTCGACAACTCCGACTGTCTGGAATAACTACGATTGTAACCATTATGATATTGATGGTTACCTTTATTGTTATTATTATTTTAATTTTATTTTTGTGGTGATTAACCACAATCCCCTCATTCCTGTAGTCGCTAGGGGGACCTTCACTGGGTGTCCGCAATTGATTGCTATCTTGTCGGTTAACATGTCCTTCTGAAGGAAATTTATATATAGTTTTCTTTTTATTATATGTATGTATTTCACCTTTCAGAAATACACTAGTTTGCGATTCTTTTTTCCATTAATTCTTTTTGGAAAGTGTCAGTTTTTTGTAAAACCATGCTGTTAAGATCTTCATATAATTTCAAAGTTTTAAATTTATCCAAACTATTTTGTATAGTGTCTATGGCCTCTAGTTATCAAGGCCTGGTGGACCTGATCTGACACTGCGGATCCGGTCCGCCAGACCTCTCTGAATACGGCGAGCAATACGCTTGCCGTATTCAGCATTGCACCAGCAGCTCACTAGAGCATTACTGGGCTAAAAGAAGCTGCACCAGGTGGTATATCGCCATAGAACAGGCTAACAATAGTATTGAGCCAGTTGTTCGTTCCTGTGAGTGTGCTTCTCTCTGTGTGTATTTAGTCTCCCTAGGGGAAAAAGGGGAAACCAGACGTGGACTACACCTCACTGACGAGGCCCAATGAAGGCCGAAACGATCGTCTGGGGTTGCTGTGTTCCTTTTTCAGAGAGGAATTGCCTGGTATTTCGGCGCTCGGCTGACAGTAATAGGCGGGATCAGACTGATATACTACAGGAAAGTTATTTTCTGTGAAAAGCATTACTGGCTAAAAGAAGCTGCACCCAGGTGGTAAATCCCCATAGAACAGGCTAACAATAGTATTGAGCCAGTTGTTCGTTCCTGTGAGTGTGCTTCTCTGTGTGTGTGTGTGTATATATATATATATATATATATATATATATACTGTGTATATATATATATAATTCAAAAAGAGAGACCGGCACCCTCCTTTACAAAATAAATCAAATCTTCTTTTATAGGTCAGGTTAAAACATACAAGAGTACAGCAGCCAGATCACGTCTGACATGTTTCGGCGTAGCAGCTTTAATCATAGATGTGCCTGAGACAGGTGAACAACTGTTATTTAAAATCAAAGCTATGACTCTATTGGTGAGTCCTAATTAACACTTGTGACCAAATTGCCTTAGTTTTGAATGGAGCTTACAGAATTGATTTAACCCTTGATGAACTTTATACACCTTGTACATATTGTTACTAATACATCTGAAATTATACAAATAAGTGAACAAATAAATCAACTTACAACTTTACTTAAGTTAGACGTGGGATATTAAATATGCTTATCCTACTAGATATCAGCTAATGTAACTAAGAGACCTCCCTGAATAAATGCAATCTTTCTGCACTTTTTAATACATATGTAGCTATTACTGCTAGTTTTAATTTGAGCTATTCCTCCTATAGCTTGCTATCTGCTAGAGTCTTGCGTTAGCCTTAAAAAGCAGCGTTGAGAGGTCCCAACGCTGCTTTTTAACGCCCGCTGGTATTACGAGTCTGGCAGGTACAGGTGTCCCGCTCACTTTTCTTCCGCGACTCAAGCATACCGCAAATCCCCTTACGTAAATTGCGTGTCCTATCTTTTCGATGCGATTTTCCTAATGCTGGTATTATGAGTCTTGGAAGAAGTGAGTGGTAATAAAACTACTACAATTAAATAAATTATTCCTATTTAAAACTAAATACTTACCGATAAAATAAACCCTAAGCTAGCTACAATATAACTAATAGTTACATTGTAGCTAGCTTAGGATTTATTTTTATTTTACAGGCAACTTTGTATTTATTTTAACTAGGTACAACAGTTATTAAATAGTTATTAACTATTTAATTACTACCTAGTTAAAATAAATACAAATTTACCTGTAAAATAAATCCTAACATAAATTACAATTACACCTAACACTACACTATAATTAAAACAATTTCCTAAATTAACTACAATTAACTACAATTAAATTAAATAAACTAATTACACCTAATCTAATCCCCCTAATAAAATAAAAAAGTCCCCCAAAATAAAAATAAAAATCCCTACCCTATACTAAATTACAAATAACCCTTAAAAGGGCTTTTTGGGGGGCATTGCCCCAAAGTAATAAGCTCTTTTACCTGTAAAAAAAATACAATACCCCCCTAACATTAAAACCCACCACCCACACACCCAACCCTACTCTAAAACCCACCCAATCCCCCCTTAATAAAACCTTACACTACCCCCTTGAAGATCACCCTACCTTGAGACGTCTTCACCCAACCGGGCAGAAGTGGTTCTCCAGAGGGGCAGAAGTCTTCATCCGATCCGGGCAGAAGAGGACCTCCAGACGGGCAGAAGTCTCCATCCAGGCGGCATCTTCTATTTTCATCCATCCAACAAGGAGCAGCTCCATCTTGAAGACATCCGACGTGGAGCATCCATCCAGACTGACGACTACCCAACGAATGACGGTTCCTTTAAATGACGTCATCCAAGATGGCGTCCCTTGAATTCCGATTGGCTGATAGGATTCTATCAGATAATCGGAATTAAGGTAGAAAAAATCCTATTGGCTGATGCAATCAGCCAATAGGATTGAAGTTCAATCCTATTGGCTGATCCTATCAGCCAATAGGATTGAGCTTGCATTCTATTGGCTGTTCCAATCAGCCAATAGAATGCAAGCTCAATCCTATTGGCTCATTGCATCAGCCAATAGGATTTTTCCTGCCTTAATTCCGATTGGCTTATAGAATCCCTTGAATTCCGATTGGCTGATGGGATTCTATCAGCCAATCGGAATTCAAGGGATGCCATCTTGGAATTATTTTATTTTTTTCTGTAATTTAGTGTTGTTGTTTTTTTCGTACTTTAGTTTATTTAATTTAATTGTAGTTAATTGTAGTTAATTTAGGAAATTATTTTAATTATAGTGTAGTGTTAGGTGTAATTGTAATTTAGGTTAGGTTTTATTTTACAGGTAAATTTGTCTTTATTTTATCTTGGTAGTTAATAAATAGTTAATAACTATTTAATAACTATTGTACCTAGTTAAAATAAATACAACATTGCCTGTAAAATAAAAATAAATCCTAAGCTAGCTACAATGTAACTATTAGTGATATTGTAGCTATCTTAGGGTTTATTTTACAGGTAAGTATTTAGTTTTAAATAGGAATAATTCATTTAATTGTATTAATTTTATTTAGATTATTTTAAATTATATTTAAGTTAGGGGGGTTAGTGTTAGACTTAGGTTTAGGGGTTAATATATTTATTATAGTGGCGACGACGTTGGGGGTGCCATATTAGGGGTTAAGAAGTGTAGGTAGGTGGCAGCTCCATTGGGGGCAGCAGAGTAGGGGTTAATAAATAAAATGTAGGGATCGGCTATGTTGGGGGCAGCAGATTAGGGGTTCATTAGTATAATGTAGGTGGCGGCGGTGTCCAGAGCGGCAGATTAGGGGTTAATAATATAATGCAGGTGTCGGTGATGTCGGGGGCAGCAGATTAGGGGTTAATAAGTGTAAGATTAGGGGTGTTTACACTCGGGGTTCATGTTAGGGTGTTAGGTATAGACATAAATTTACTTTCCCCATAGGAATCAATGGGGCTGCGTTAGGAGCTGAACGCTGCTTTTTGCAGGTGTTTCCTATGGGGAAATCGTGCACGAGAACGTTTAGCCAGCTCACCGCTACCGTAAGCAGCACTGGTATTACATTGAGATGTGGAGCTAAACTTTGCTCTGCACTCACTTTTTAGAGGCTAACGCCGGGTTGAAAAAACCCCGTAATACCAGCGCTGTCTGTAGGTGAGCGGTGAGCATAAACTGCTCGTTAGCCCCGCACCCCTGTTACCGCAAAACTCGTAATCTCGCTATATATTTTTTTAAAACTATTGGCTAGATTCCGAGTTTTGCGGTATGAGCGAAAAAGCAGCGTTATGGCCCTTTTTCACTACCGCTGATATTACAGGTGTTATAGGTATAGCTGCACCGCACACTTTTTTGCCGTAACGCAACGTAATTACCGCAGCTTCCAAAAAGTCCTTTGTCAATGGGACTTCCATAGCGCCGGTATTACGAGTTTGCCTGGGAGGCCAAAAAGTGAGCGGTACAGCCTATAACTACAGGATCCATACCGCCACCTGAAAGTCAGTAGTTATGAGTTTTACGCTACAAAGCTGTACCATAAAACTCATAACTTAAGTGCTAAAAAGTACACTAACACCCTGAAACTACCTATTAACCCCTAAACCGAGGTCCTCCCGCATCGCAAACACTAAAATAACATTATTAACCCCTAATCTGCCACTCCGGACATCGCCACCACTATAATAAGCATATTAACCACTAAACCTTAGCACTCCAGCATCAAAAACACTAGTTAAATATTATTAACCCCTAATATGCCGCCCCCAATGTCGCCGCCACTGTACTAAATTTATTAACCCCTAAACCTAAGTCTAACCCTAACACCCCCTAACTTAAATATAATTAAAATAAATCTAAATAAAACCTACTATCATTACCTAAATAATTCCTATTTAAAACTAAATACTTACCTGTAAAATAAACACTGAGGCCTAGATTTGGAGTTTGGCGGTAGCCGTGAAAACCAGCGTTAGAGGCTCCTAACGCTGGTTTTAGGCTACCGCCGGTATTTGGAGTCACTCAAAAAAGGGTCTAACGCTCACTTTTCAGCCGCGACTTTTCCATACCGCAGATCCCCTTACGTCATTTGCGTATCCTATCTTTTCAATGGGATCTTTCTAACTCCGGTATTTAGAGTCGTGGCTGAAGTGAGCGTTAGAACTCTAACAACAAAACTCCAGCCGCAGAAAAAAAGTCAGTAGTTAAGAGCTTTCTGGGCTAACGCCGGTTCATAAAGCTCTTAAATACTGTGCTCTAAAGTACACTAACACCCATAAACTACCTATGTACCCCTAAACCGAGGTCCCCCAACATCGCCGCCACTCGATTAAATTTTTTTAACCCCTAATCTGCCGACCGCCACCTACATTATAGCTATGTACCCCTAATCTGCTGCCCCTAACACCGCCGACCCCTATATTATATTTATTAACCCCTAACCTGCCCCCCACAACGTCGCCACCAGCTACCTACAATAATTAACCCCTAATCTGCCGACCGCAAAGCGCCGCCACCTACATTATAGCTATGTACCCCTAATCTGCTGCCCTAACACCGCCGACCCCTATATTATATTTATTAACCCCTAATCTGCCCCCCACAACGTCGCCTCCACCTGCCTACAATTATTAACCCCTAATCTGCCGACCGGACCGCACCGCTATTATAATAAAGTTATTAACCCCTAATCCGCCTCACTAACCCTATAATAAATAGTATTAACCCCTAATCTGCCCTCCCTAACATCGCCGACACCTAACTTCAAACATTAACGTCTAATCTGCCGACCGGAGATCACCGCTATTCTAATAAATGTATTAACCCCTAAAGCTAGTTCTAACACTAACACCCCCCTAAATTAAATATAATTTTAATCTAACGAAATTAATTAACTCTTATTAAATAAATTATTCCTATTTAAAGCTAAATACTTACCTGTAAAATATACCTTAATATAGCTACAATATAAATTATAATTATATTATAGCTATTTTAGGATTTATATTTATTTTACAGGTAACTGTATTTATTTTAACCAGGTACAATAGCTATTAAATAGTTAAGAACTATTTAATAGCTACCTAGTTAAAATAATTACAAAATTACCTGTAAAATAAATCCTAACCTAAGTTACAATTAAACCTAACACTACACTATCAATAAATTAATTAAAGAAAATACCTACAATTACCTACAATTACACCTAACACTACACTATCAATAAATTAATTAAATACAATTCCTACAAATAACTACAATGAAATAAACTAACTAAAGTACAAAAAATAAAAAAGAACTAAGTTACAAAAAATAAAAAAATATTTACAAACATAAGAAAAATATTACAACAATTTTAAACTAATTACACCTACTCTAAGTCCCCTAATAAAATAACAAAGACCCCCAAAATAAAAAAATGCCCTACCCTATTCTAAATTACTAAAGTTCAAAGCTCTTTTACCTTACCAGCCCTGAACAGGGCCCTTTGCGGGGCATGCCCCAAGAAGTTCAGCTCTTTTGCCTGTAAAAAAAAACATACAATACCCCCCCCCCAACATTACAACCCACCACCCACATACCCCTAATCTAACCCAAACCCCCCTTAAATAAACCTAACACTAAGCCCCTGAAGATCTTCCTACCTTATCTTCACCATACCAGGTTCACCGATCGATCCAGAAGAGCTCCTCCAATGTCCTGATCCAAGCCCAAGCGGGGGGCTGAAGAGGTCCATGATCCGGCTGAAGTCTTCATCCAAGCGGGAGCTGAAGAGGTCCATGATCCGGATGAAGTCTTCTATCAACGGCATCTTCAATCTTCTTTCTTCGGGAGCCATCATCTTCCATCCGACGCGGAACATCCTCTTCTCCCGATGCCTACTAGCCGAATGACGGTTCCTTTAAATGACGTCATCCAAGATGGCGTCCCTCGAATTCCGATTGGCTGATAGGATTCTATCAGCCAATCGGAATAAAGGTAGGAATATTCTGATTGGCTGATGGAATCAGCCAATCAGAATCAAGTTCAATCCGATTGGCTGATCCGATCAGCCAATCAGATTGAGCTCGCATTCTATTGGCTGATCGGAACAGCCAATAGAATGCGAGCTCAATCTGATTGGCTGATTGAATCAGCCAATCGGATTGAACTTGATTCTGATTGGCTGATTCCATCAGCCAATCAGAATATTCCTACCTTAATTCCGATTGGCTGATAGAATCCTCTCAGCCAATCGGAATTCGAGGGACGCCATCTTGGATGACGTCATTTAAAGGAACCGTCATTTGGCTAGTAGGCGTTGGGAGAAGAGGATGTTCCGCGTCGGATGGAAGATGATGGCTCCTGAAGAAAGAAGATTGAAGATGCCGTTGATAGAAGACTTCATCCGGATCATGGACCTCTTCAGCTCCCGCTTGGATGAAGACTTCAGCCGGATCATGGACCTCTTCAGCTCCCGCTTGGATGATGACTTCAGCCGGATCATGGACCTCTTCAGCCCCCCGCTTGGGCTTGGATCAGGACATCGGAGGAGCTCTTCTGGATCGATCGGTGAACCTGGTATGGTGAAGATAAGGTTGTAAGATCTTCAGGAGCTTAGTGTTAGGTTTATTTAAGGGGGGTTTGGGTTAGATTAGGGGTATGTGGGTGGTGGGTTGTAATGTTGGGGGGGGTATTGTATGTTTTTTTTTACAGGCAAAAGAGCTGAACTTCTTGGGGCATGCCCCGCAAAGGGCCCTGTTCAGGGCTGGTAAGGTAAAAGAGCTTTGAACTTTAGTAATTTAGAATAGGGTAGGGCATTTTTTTATTTTGGGGGGGTTTGTTATTTTATTAGGGGGCTTAGAGTAGGTGTAATTAGTTTAAAATTGTTGTAATATTTTTCTTATGTTTGTAAATATTTTTTTATTTTTTGTAACTTAGTTCTTTTTTATTTTTTGTACTTTAATTAGTTTATTTCATTGTAGTTATTTGTAGGTATTGTATTTAATTAATTTATTGATAGTGTAGTGTTAGGTTTAATTGTAGGTAATTGTAGGTATTTTATTTAATTTATTTATTGATAGTGTAGTGTTAGGTTTAATTGTAACTTAGGTTAGGATTTATTTTACAGGTAATTTTGTAATTATTTTAACTAGGTAGCTATTAAGTAGTTCTTAACTATTTAATAGCTATTGTACCTGGTTAAAATAAATACAAAGTTACCTGTAAAATAAATATTAATCCTAAAATAGCTATAATATAATTATAATTTATATTGTAGCTATATTAGGATTTATTTTACAGGTAAGTATTTAGCTTTAAATAGGAATAATTTATTTAATAAGAGTTAATTTATTTTGTTAGATTAAAATTATATTTAACTTAGGGGGGTGTTAGTGTTAGGGTTAGACTTAGCTTTAGGGGTTAATACATTTATTAGAATAGCGGTGAGCTCCAGTCGGCAGATTAGGGGTTAATAATTGAAGTTAGGTGTCGGCGATGTTAGGGAGGGCAGATTAGGGGTTAATACTATTTGTTATAGGGTTAGTGAGGCGGATTAGGGGTTAATAACTTTATAATAATAGCGGTGCGGTCCGGTCGGCAGATTAGGGGTTAATAAGTGTAGGCAGGTGGAGGCGACATTGTGGGGGGCAGATTAGGGGTTAATAAATATAATATAGGGGTCGGCGGTGTTAGGGGCAGCAGATTAGGGGTACATAGGGATAATGTAAGTAGCGACGGTTTACGGAGCGGCAGATTAGGGGTTAATAATAATATGCAGGGGTCAGCGATAGCGGGGGCGGCAGAATAGGGGTTAATAAGTGTAAGGTTAGGGGTGTTTAGACTCGGGGTACATGTTAGAGTGTTAGGTGCAGACGTAGGAAGTGTTTCCCCATAGGAAACAATGGGGCTGCGTTAGGAGCTGAACGCGGCTTTTTTGCAGGTGTTAGGTTTTTTTTCAGCTCAAACAGCCCCATTGTTTCCTATGGGGGAATCGTGCACGAGCACGTTTTTGAGGCTGGCCGCGTCCGTAAGCAACTCTGGTATCGAGAGTTGAAGTTGCGTTAAATATGCTCTACGCTCCTTTTTTGGAGCCTAACGCAGCCATTCTGTGGACTCTCAATACCAGAGTTAATTTAAAGGTGCGGCCAGAAAAAAGCCAGCGTTAGCTACGCGGGTCCTTACTGACAAAACTCTAAATCTAGCCGTGAGCTAGCTACAATATAACTAATAGTTACATTGTAGCTAGCTTAGGGTTTATTTTTATTTTACGGGCAGTTTGTATGTATTTTAACTAGGTCAAATAGTTACTGAATAAGCTATTTACTAACTACCTAGCTAAAATAAATACAAATTTACCTGTAAAATAAAACCTAACCTGTGTTACACTAACACCTAACCTTAAACTACAATTAAATCAATTACCTAAATTAAATACAATTACCTAAACTACAAAAAAACACACTAAATTACACAAAATAAAAAAAGAAATTATCAGATATTTAAACTAATTACACCTAATCTAATAGCCCTATCAAAATAAAAAAGCCCCCCCAAAATAAAAAAAACAATTGCCAGCTACCTAGAGCCTGTGGTCTCCCTCACTGCCCCTCCAAAAGGCAAAAGACCTCACGGAAACGAGGGTGCAGAGGACGAGGCACAGCCCTCAAAGAGGCACAATTGAGTAGAGGCATTTTCAATTTATCATCACCAACAAACAATGAAATACGGGTGCTAGGAAAAGGCCTCTCTTATAGTCCTACTAAAAAACATAATGTTTTCTCACTCTTTGTTGATTTGAACCAATTCACACAGAAATTGTCTATGCAAAAGTATTTTGCAGAAAATACACTTAAGAATAACACAATGAGGCCAATCCTAGCAGACACTATGGAAGGGAGACTTAGACAACAAATAATCCCTACTTTTGAGCCAGACTCTTTGATTGATCAATTATGTGATGGTTTTATACACACATCCTTTAAAAATAAATCAAATTTTGTGCCCCAGCTTAACAACAATGCACATATTGAACTTTTTAGACAACTTGTTAGTGATGACGTTGATAAAATCCCAAAGAAAAATATTGGTCAAGACAATCTATTTCCTAATGAGAAAAGAGCTTTGGCAGGACTTAAAAATAATAAATCCCTGGTGATAAGGCAGGCCGACAAGGGCGGTGGGGTAGTTCTCTAAGATTTGGATGACTACCTTTTGGAGGCTAGAAAGATTTTATTTGACACCACATACTATACTAAACTTAGCCCTGACCCCACTATTAAATACATTGCCATTCTCAAAGAGGTCTGCTTCGTGTAGGCTGCCCCAGCATTCTGGCGCCTCTACGTAGCGGGCCGCAGGCTGAGGATTATGTGGGATTCCGCCGGCGGGTCTTCTCCAGGACTGTGCTTGATTCGCTGCGTGTAGGGGGCACTCTGGTCTTTTGTGCCCTAGTTGCTTAAATCCAAAGCACCGAATAGGTTGTGAGTAGCCCCGCGAATTGAACCGGGCTCTCTGTGGGTAGTTTGTGGCCGGAGGCCATGTGGTATAGCGGTGCGCCAGGGGCTGGTAACTGGCAGCTGCTGGGGTGACTGGGGGTCTGTACTCCACTCTAGCAGTGGCCAATCGGTATACCGCTCCCCCTGCCCCTCGTACTGCCACGGATCCGCCATTGTGTGCTGTATCCGGCACCAAATGGGGAGCTATCAGGGTTAAAGTAGCTCCCGAATCCCGAAGTCCCTGGACCTCCTTCCCCTCTACAGTCACCAGCTGGCGGTGATGTTGCCGGTTATCGGTGGCCAGGACCGACATCACCTCATGCAGAATTCCCAGGGGTTCCTCGGCTTGGGTGCTCGACACCTCATGAGCGGCTGGCTCCGTTTGGTAATGGTGAGCAGCCGCCCTTGGGGCCAGGTTCTGTCTGACCTGGTTCCAAGCTTGTCTGCTCCGATTTTGGGTGCACTCACGTGCCATATGTCCCCACTGCTTGCAGGTGTGGCATTGTATATTCGCCCGTCCGTTGTATCGTGAGGGGGGTGGTGGATTCCCTGGGGCTGGGCGAAAAGGTGCCGCTGTGGGGTTGTTAGGCTGTAGTCCATGGTGCCTCCTGGCATCAAAATGCTGGTCTGCTAATCTGGCTGCTTCGGTTAAAGTGAGGGGTTTTCGATCTCTCACCCATTCTTGGGCTTCTGGGGACAAGCCGTTAAAGAATTGCTCCAACAGCATCAGTTGTCGCAATTCTTCCATGGTGGTAGCTTGGCTGGCCTGAATCCACCTTTGAGACGCTTGATCCAGCTTGTGGGCCCACTCTGCATGTGAATCTCTTTCTGGCTTGCGCAGGCCTCTAAACTTGCGCCGGTATGCCTCTGGGGTAATGGCATATCTTTCCAAGATCGCTCTCTTCACTTTAGCGTAATCCTTGCTGTCCTCCCTGGGTACAGCGCGATACGCTTCCGCTGCCCTACCGGCTAGCTTGCCTGCTTGCACCGGCACCCATACGGACTGCTCCAAATCATGTAACTCGCACAGTCTCTCAAAATCCTGTAAATACCCATCGATCTCATCCTTCTCCTCACAAAACATTTTAAATGCATGGTATGGGATTTTGGGTCTTACTGGGTTGCTGAGTGCGTCCAAAATGGATTCTGCTCGGGAGGATGCATTCCGCGGACTGTGTGCCATCATGTACTCCTGCACATCTGCCATTACCACGGATAGCATATCCCGTGGTACAGGTTGGGGTAAAAATTCCAGCCTGGTCCTCATTTCCCTCTGGTATAGGGTCTCCTCCATGGCTGCTGGAGGCGTAGCGCTGAGAGCTCTGTCTCCCTCCATCAGCTCGGCAATTAATATAGCCTTGGGTTTGCTGCTGCCTATCTTTCCCCTGGCTTCTAGCAGTTCCTTTAACGTTTGTATCTTTAGCTTAGAATAATCCATCTCCATTCACTTCGGTCCCTGGTACTCCTTCCATCTTAGTCAGTATTGTAGTAATCCCCCTCTTCCTGAGGTTACTGGCTTGTGTAGTTGCTCTTCTGGCGATAAGGTTCATTCCGTCGCTTGCCACCAATTGTAACGGTACCAACAGGATACCAAGGGTTAACACCAGGGAACAATGTCCTGCATAGGGAATCAGCAACTCACAACCCAGCCAGTTTTCAGGTTTAAAACAGAATGACATTTATTAAAAGGCTATGCCTAGAATTTATGCAGGTCTGACCCCCCAGATGGGGGGTTGAAAGAATGTTGTACATTAGATGGAGGAACCACACCCTTGGACAGACCACAATAGAATCACATTACTTTACTAGGTAGATAACAACTTAAACACAAAACACATTTGGCTTTCCTTATCACCTAGGCGTCTGCTCTCTGAGGGTGATTAAACAATGGACTGTTTATCACTAACTTTAATGACAGTACACAATAGCTGAGGCTAGTAACCTTGTCGTTCAAGAATAGTTTCTTAAAGCTGAACACAGTTAACTCCTTCAGTACTGACAGAAGGGTCTGTCACATCTACATAGCACACAATACAGCCTATAGACAACCTTTCTTACATTATAGTCCAGAAGTGGCTAGGTTTGCCACAACCGGAGACTCAAAGAATGTTTCTGCTTGAACTTATATCTTTTATCCTGAGACACAATTATTTTGTGTTTCAGGACGAATTTTTCCTCCAAACTAGAGGGACTGCCATGGGTACCAGGTTCGCCCCCAGCTACGCTAATCTGTTCATGGGATCTCTTGAACAGAAATATATATATGATTCATGCTTTGGGGCGAACCTGGTATTCTATGGCAGATATATTGATGATCTTATATTTATTTGGAGAGGAGAACAGTCTTCTGCCAATCTATTTGTTGAACACCTAAACTCAAATGATAGGGGTTTGATTTTCACGAGTTCTATAAATAATAAATCGATGGTGTATCTGGACATAAATCTCTGTTTTACTGAAGGGAAGGTCACTAGTACCACCTTCTTTAAGACAGTAGATTATAGGGGGGCGTGTCTAACCACCGACTGTGATGGCTGCATTCTAACTAGGGCTCCACAGAAGAGCGTTTAAAACTGCTGTTTTACACTCTTATATACCACATACCAAGCTTGATTCAAGATAATTAGTGCTTGTGGAACAGTATTGGTCATTATTTGCTGTTTAATCTTTGCCCAGCAGTCCAGAATTTATGAGGTACGCATTAGAGGCCTGTTGATGGCCTGGAACCTCATCCACCCCTCCATATTTCTGACGGTATCAGATATTACCAGCCAGTTGTGCTGAAGAACGAAATGTACTATACACATCATTCTATCACAAGGGTAAGAAGACAAATTGTGCCTTGACCATTCCTGCAATATACTGTATACAACAGTGCAGCTACAAGTTTTGCGTAATACAGTCCTAATATTATCACTAAAGAAGTGGTGAGAACAATATGGCGGCGGCAAACAATTGGCGTGAGCAGATGTTAAAACTACTTGACAGACGCTTTGAGGAATTTGAGCGGAGCTTGATTAGTGTCCTATCATCTGCTTGTGATCACTCACCTCCGGTATAGTGATGGGAAGTTCGGTTCTTCTAGATGAACCGGTTCATTTCAAACGGTTCGTTAAACTGAACCGGTTCATGAACCAATTCATCAGTTCACTTACTGAACATGTGATTCTCTGGTCTTACGGATGCTCCGATTGCCGTTCCGTTTGCTCCTGATTCATTCATGAATCATGAGTCACTGACTGACTCTATGTGTGTGACAGTCTGAATCCTGGACTCCTGTGACTACAAGTCAGTCAAATATAAGTATACATTGAACATATATACATTATATATATATATATATATATATATATATATATATATATATATATATATATATATATATATATAAACAGTATATGGTGGAGGGAGGGGAAGTGTTCATCAGAAGTTGTTCCTTTTAATATTTCAGTGTGGCTGACAATATAATTTAAAACCTAACTTCCCACTTATTTGGGCATGGCTAGCATATATTTTCAACACAGTTGTGTGTGGGGGGGGGATGCCAAACCAAGCAGCAAGTGGAATCTTATCTTTAATTTAATTGTAACCCCTTATTCCCCAAACATGACTACAAGGCATTACAGTTTGGCAGCATATACTATATAATTTTACTATTTAGGGCAGCAACACTAATTTATTTCGATAGTAACTGTGCTAAGTTTGAAAAAAAAAAATCTAATTTAGTGCAGAAGAATTAGGTTAGAGAATTGACCCTTTCCCACTTGTTTTTAAGTAAAATCCCGTAATGGTGTACTGCTGGTCACAACACCTGTTATGTTTTTATCAACTGTAGAATTGGCAATGTAATAAACCCACACTGTAACCTTAAAAATGTTTAATTATATTTTATAGCTAGAAAAAATATCCAGTGTGTACCCCCTAAAGACCACCTCAAGCCCTCTCCTGGACTTGAAGGCAGGGGTCTATTGAGAACTGCTGTGACATCATATTTGAATCAGTGTACTGTTAACTGAAGGATTCATTGCAAATGAGTTAGTTAACAGTACACTGATTCGTTTGCAAACAGTTCACTTCTTGAATCAGTAACAGCACTGGTAATATGATCCTAGAGTGAGGATGTCTGATTCTGCTGTGTGATTCATTGCAAAGGAGGAGTTAGCAGAAGCAGAACTCACTCTAGGATCATATTACCAGTGGTGCTGCAGACTCAGGAAGTGAACTGTTTCAAACGAATCAGTTCAGTCTGGTGAACTGATTCACACAGTTCAGTGAAAAGAACCAGTTCAAAAGAACGATTCGTTCACGAACTGGACATCACTACTCCGGTAGAGGGAAAGCGGAGCCCACAGATGCAGGGAGTTACGTCAGACTCATCAATCGGTGTGGCGGCTATTGAGGGCAAGCAGTTGCAGATGGCTGTGGAGTCCATTTATGTCTACCCGGATCTTTCTATTTCCCTTCATGAGGAGAATCCCCTTTACCTGCCTGTCGCTACTTGGGTGAGTCAATTACCCTGCTTTCTGATCTCAGATGGAGGAGATGAGACCGGCCCCTTGCGAGAGGCCATGGAGACCCTGCCTGCATTCAAGGAAGTTCTAATTATTAAAACGGCAAGACATCCGACTTTCCAGCATATCAAGCTCTTACCTGAAGATGTGCTAAGCTTGGTTGTGGAATACTGGGGACACTTACAGCAGCTGCTGGTCAACTCCTTCAACAGAGCAGGAGTAGGCTGAATTCACAGCTTCAAAGCTGGATAGAGGCGCAAGTCATTTGTTTCTTTTATTTTTTTTATTATTCTTTTTTTAAGCCATCTGCCCTTTGCAATATGTTTATGTGTCAGTTTTTTGATCCAGGGGGGCTTATTTTGACAATTTGACCTGAGGCTTGCAGACGAACATTATATTCTGCAGAACTTTGATCTGAAAAGACCTCTGAAGGATGGAACTCAGTCAGCATCGCTATAACACTGGTTGACTTTTTGTGCAGCTGACAGTTTACAAAGTCTGCTCTATTAACTTCATTACGTGTCTTGTAGTGCTAAAAAACTGTGAGGTCCAAAAGTGAAATGTAACGCATGGTTTGAAGAAAGTAGCCTCTACTAACAACCCTACTTACCTGAAGCAGGGAGATTTTGCAGACCCGGTCCAAGATCTGAGCCTGCCATTCATTCCACTCCCGAGTGACTGTAAAAAGGGTATAGGCTAGGCAGGAGTTCTCGAGCTCCGGCATAGGGTCAGACATTATGCTGCATCCATTTTCAAAGGGACTGCATTCATCTGTCAATCGGTCACTCAATCATTTGGATGATTCTGTTCACTAATAAGAACTGCTTGTGTAGACATTAAGATTGGTAGCCAGATTTCATGCACGCACAAATCTAACTCTGCTGCTTAGATTAGAGCTAATTCCCATCTATATGTTTCCCATGATAAGTGCAATTAGATCCAAAGGTATACTCATATTCAAGTATGGGAATTCAGCTCAGAAGTATATAAAACCTTAATAGATCGTGACATAGTATATACCTATTTTTACTTTTCTAAGTGGTACAACTTATGCCCCTGTGCTGATGGTAGAGTTCTAAGTTATCTCTTTTACATATATACCAGCTCTGTCCACTAGAGGGGAGTAAAACCACATTTCCAGATTAGTATGCCAGGAATGTCTCTATCCTTTTGGTGATACGTTTTTCAGAGAAGGAATTAGATTGCAGAAATAGCTCCTAGTAGCACTATAGAACAGGGATAGGCACAGACAAAGGTTGTGGCGGACATTTTCCAAAGTACAGACCTTAGTGAAGGACACCAAGGTACATTTCAAATTAAAAACATTATTTTATAGTGCTTGGTGTTATTATACTGAAGTAGATACCACTGATCCTATAACCAGCCCTCCTCTTGATATACCCATATGCCAGTGTCACTACTGTGTCTTTGTATAGTGCTTGGTGTTATTATACGGATGCAGATACCACTGACCCTATAACCAGCCCTTGTCTGGCTATATGCATGTGCCAGTGTCACTACTGTGTCTTTGTATTGAGCTGGGTGTTATTACACAGATGCAGATACACATCCAGTATTTCACTCAGGCTTTATTTATTCTATTATTTATCACCCAATATCGCTAGCAGTCTCTTGACAAGCCACTAACTTTATTCACACTACATATTTTTTTTTATTTCTATTATTTAATAAAAAAGAAAACATATACTAAGGTTGTGGTGGACACTGCAAGGGCTAGTCACGGACACCAGTGTCCGTATACGGACACCTTGCCTATCCCTGCTATAGAATACCAGCCCACTTGAGATGTAAGTACCTTTGCTGCCTATACATTGAGAGTGACCATAAATAGCTGGAATAGAAAGGATAAAAACAGTTCATTATTTTATATATCATTGGTTGGTAATTTGAGCAGTAATGGGATAGGAAACTATGTATAGCTGACTGTACAGTGAATTTTCTTTTGCCAGAGATTTAAGACATGTGATAGTTACATTTTTAATTCCAAGCTCCAAGTGAAAGTATCTTAACCTGGTGAATGTTATTATATCTTGCCATGATTGAAAAGGCTTCCCTCAAATATGTAAACATTGTCTAGTCTAATGAGATCCAAGAGTGGTCTCTCCAGCTTGAGGTGGGCAAATTACTTTTATAGTATCCCTTTTTAGTTCTTGGTAAAATATAAAAGTTTTATGTTTTCAGCTAGATAAACAAATTTCAGTTCAAGCTCCAAGTGAAGAGAATATAACTTGTTAAATCTAGCATTTTGGTATGATGAGCTAGAATTCCTTCCTACATACAATTTTTGTTTAGTCTAATGAGACCAAAGAGTAGTCTCTCCTGCTTGAGGAGGGCAAGATACCTTTATACTATACCTAAAAATGAGGTTGGACATTGACTTTAATGGTTTATTTATTTTCAAATTGGTAGTCTATGTCTAAATGTATTTATTTACTATAATGTACTAGTGCTGTACTGATGTAGCTCTGAATGACTATATCTTGTGAACCTATTGTTAGACCTACCAATTTGTAGACATATGTTTAGGTCCTTAATTACACTGTAACATTGTTTTTGCTTACAAGTTTTATCACCTCAATAAAAAAATATTTTTTTTAAAAAAAGACAGTAGATTGTAATAGTTATTTGGACTTTAGGAGTAGTCATTATCATCCTTGGAAACTGAATGTACCGTATGGTCAGTTCAAAAGAGTTCGCCTTAACTGTAGCAAAGTATGACCTTGAGAGAACGTTTTATAGAGAAAAACTATCTGTTACATATTATTGAAAATGGCTACAGAAGGGCCAAATCTGATGATAGGGACAAATATTTTATTAGCCCCACCAACCCAATAGGAAAAACAACTAATAATAATAATATGAATAAGTATCCTGTATTTATAACTCAGTTTAATTCAAATCATAACCTCATCAATCAAATTATTAACAAACACTGGGATATCCTGTTGAAGGATAACATTTTAGGTAAATTAATAGGGAATAGACCAAAGGTAGTCTATAGAAGGGCCCCCACCTTAAAAACTTTGCTAGCTCCCAGTAAAGTTGTTAAACATAAGAAATCGCTCTCATGCACTAAGCCTATGTTATGCTCACCACCCTCTGGCTCATTTAAATGTAGATCAAGTAGATGCAAAATGTGTAAGTTTATCAATAATAAACAAAAAACTTTAAAGTCCAATGTAACCAAAAAATCTTATACTATTATTGGCCATGTGTCCTGTGCCTCGGACTATGTGGTCTACTTACTTTCATGTTTTTGTGGGGTGCAATATGTGGGGCGTACCTGTTGGTAGGCACC
Organism: Bombina bombina; assembly: GCF_027579735.1. NCBI lineage: Eukaryota > Metazoa > Chordata > Amphibia > Anura > Bombinatoridae > Bombina > Bombina bombina. Next base: position 83,211,894 of record NC_069501.1, read on the forward strand.
AACGCAACATGAAAAATAATTGTAGACTCCATAGTGTCTCCAGACATTGTAATAATGTCCACAATGATGACACGAATTGTTTTACTGTAACTCCTATTGAATTTATATCTAAGTCCCATTTATATAATAGGTTTTTCAGACTCAGACAAAGGGAGACATATTGGATCCACGTACTGAAAAGTATGCATCCTGATGGTCTTAATTTATCTGTAGATTTGGCTGCTTTTCATTAGCTACTTCTCCCTTTGTCTGTGTCTTAATCAGTGGTGATTACGTAGAGTTCCATTCTAACTACCTTCATATATATGAATTTTACATAATTAATTAAAATATCTGATACATTTGTTCCGCCATAACCCTCTAATGTCTTACTGATCACATTTTTATATAGTAGCTTTTTTCCATCACAGCTGATACTATTTGCACACCCATCTTTTTTGGCAGTCATTAATTGGCCCCTGAGACATTCTCGTCATATCCGTAAAATTTGTAGGAATGAGGGGTGTGTGTATAGGTCTGGCTTGCGATAGGCTTAAAGCTATGATAAGTAGAGCAGGCTTGTATTGTTCAGTATCAGCCTGATGAAATGACCTGAAGGTTGAGAAATGCGTTGCTGTATGCTGTATACATTTTAACATTTTAAACTACAATAAATTTCCGAGTTCTGACTACCTGCTCTACGTTTGACTTTGTTGTATGGTCTATTGACCTGTCCATCATACTGCTGAGGCCGGTGACTGGATATCCTTCAGACAGCTCCCATCGTGACGTCGCTCATGGGCTAATGCTGATTGCTGATTGGCCATTTGGTATCCACGTGGTGGTTCCAGAGTTTTGTCTGTCGGGCGACTAAAGGTCCTGTCCTGCTTAGTGAGGCATACGTTTATGCCGCTACCCTTGTGAGTACCCCCGCTGCTGGGCTGCTGTGTTAGCTTTGCCACTTTACTAGACGATATTGTCCCATGAGGCGCCTCTGCTTTCTGTCTCTACAGGTGTATTCCATTGTTCTTATCTTGAAGAGTGCTGCCCGACCGGAAGAGTCATCCGCTGCTATAGGATTTTCTGGTTTCCATAAGTTTGGTGTTTACCAATCTTTAGCGCACCTCTTATAGAGACTCCTTGCTCTATTATTTTATCTAATTTTACTAACTACCTAGCTAAAATAAATACAAATTTACCTGTAAAATAAAACCTAACCTGTCTTACACTAACACCTAACCTTAAACTACAATTAAATCAATTACCTAAATTAAATACAGTTACCTACACTACAAAAAACACACACTAAATTACACCTTTTGCAGGGCATTGCCCCAAAGAAATCAGCTCTTTTACCTGTAAAAAAAAATACAAGCAACCCCCCAACAGTAAAACCCACAAGCCACACAACCAACCCCCAAAATAAAATCCTAACTAAAAAAACCTTAAGTCCCCATTGCCATGAAAAGTACATTTGGATGGGCATTGCCCTTAAAAGGGCATTTAGCTCTTTTTCAAGTGCCCAAACCCCTAATCTAATAATAAAACCCACCCAATAAACCCTTAAAAAGCCTAACACTAACCCCCGAAGATCCACTTACAGTTTTTTAAGACCCGACATCCATCCTCAACGAAGCGGCAGAAGTCCTCATCGAAGCAGGCAGAAGTCTTCATCCAAGCGGCCGAAGTCTTCATCCAAGCCCGCAGAAGTCTTCATCCAGACGGCATCTTCTATCTTCATCCATCCGGCACGGAGCGGCTCCATCTTCAAGAATCCAGCGCAAAGCATCCTCTTCAATCGAAGTCTTCTTGCAGAATGAAGGTTCCTTTAAGTGACTTCATCCAAGATGGCGTCCCTTGAATTCTGATTGGCCAATAGAATGCAAGCTCAATCCTATTGGCTGATTGGATCAGCCAATCAGAATTAAAGGTGAAAAAATCATATTGGCTGATGCAATCAGCCAATAGGATTGAGCTTCAATCCTATTGGCTGATCCAATCAGCCAATAGGATTGAGCTTGCATTCTATTGGCTTCAAGTTCCATTGCTTCAAGTCCCATTTCATGTACAATGATACTACGTCTATTGTCAACAACGCATGCCCTTGATACCAATCCACTCTGGTCATTTTCTGAAATAGATGTTTTGTATCCCTAAGATAACTGCAGAGTTTCATTACCAACGGTTGTAATATACTATCGAGCCATTCAGATAGAGGCTCCAGAATGGACCGTATACCTGACATAATGGGTCTCCTTTTAACACACTCTACAGATTTGTGTACTTTTGGTAACACGTGAAATATAGGGATGACAGGGTTACTAACCATCAAGAACTCAAACGTGTTCCGATCAAAATTACCAGAATATAAACCATCGTCTAACAAAGTGACCAATTATATTTGGAATCTCCTAGTTGGATTGCATGTTAGTAATTTGTAGTCATCAGTATTAGATATCTGCCTCAAGACCTCACTCCGGTAGGAATTAACGTCCCATACAACCACACTGCCACCCTTGTCGGTCGCCTTGATCTCTAGGTCCTCATTTTTTCTAAGCTCATCAAGAGCTGACCTCTCATCTTTCGATAAATTGAGAAAGATTTTTTTGTGGCTTGGAAGACAGATTGACCAATTCTGCTTCTATCCTTCTTTGGAAATGTATCAGTATGCCCCCTCTGCTTTTAATAGGGTAAAATGCTGACTTAGGTTTAAATCCTATATGAGAGTTTATTTCACCTGATCTTAAGCTATTTTCTTGCTCAAGCGATCCTAACATGTGAACATCTCTCTCCTCCAAAAAATTCAGAACCTGGTAGTCAATACTACAGCCAGGCAAGCTAATTATTTGACTATTCTCCTCTTTGTTATTTAAGAGGTAGTGTTTTCTTAAAGTTAACTGTCTGATGAGTCTGTTAACATCAACTAGGTCAGTACAAAGCCTAGGCCCAAACTAAGGAGTCACTTTTGAGTGATGCTTAAATCATAATCAGTCAAATTAATGACATTATTTAGCTCTGTTAATGATACTTGCTCAACCTGTTCTTGGTCTGTCTTTGTGGGTATCTTGGTTGTGTTGTCTTTGGAATGGCCCTGTCATCTGCCCCCCCCCCCCCCCCCCCCCCCGCCTCCTTTTTTTTTGGTTTCCTAGGGGAAGCTGAAAAACCTTCTCTATTTCATCGATACTACTGTCAGTATTTACTGTGCTTGTACTTTGTACTGGCTCTGTTTGACTATTTCCCGTCCTTGGGTTTTGTGGTACATTATCAGATCCCTTGGTAAAGGCTACTGTCTTTTTTGGCTGTCACTGTGGTTTAAGTATGGATTTAACCATAGTCTCACTAGGGTCTTGTTTGGCACCCCCTGTCAACTCATTGTCAGTAATATCAGAGTTCTCCCCTGAATCAGTATTCCCTGACAGGTAAGCATCTGTAGTATTAGTGTTGTTTCTGTTATTGTTTCTATTTTTGTTCTTCCACCATTTCCAAGTATTCCTGTTCCTAGATCAGCTCCTCGATCTTTTTTGCCAAATGTACACTATATCCTGGTTAAAGTCTAGCATTTCCCGTGCAAACTTTTCCTGTTTGTTTTTAATTAAGTCCTTCTTGAGTGAAGCAATGGTGTCTTTTAGGATACTGTCATATTCTTTCTATTTGGCTTCTAGTTTACACAAATCTAATTCCTTTTGCAAAACCTCAATCTGGTCTCTAACTAATCTAAGTTGTTCATCCTTCAATTCAATATTAAGCTCCCTTAGTCTGAATGAGCAGTCAGACAAGCTGTTATTCAATTTCTCTATAAAAACTTTATCATCAGTGCTGAAATGTTCTCAGTCTCAATCCCCTGGGTATAATTCTCAGACGGATATATAACGTTCTAGAGTCCACTTATCCCACTTTAATTTGGTTTCTTTTTTCATCAATTGTTCCATGCTTAGAAAACTATCACCCAGGGGATTGACACTTTAACTAAAAATCCTTTCAAAATCCTTTTCTAGCTCACCAAGATCTGCTATGGAGGTTTGTGAATAAAATTCAGTAGGCTCATCATCTGCCATTTGAGACATAGGCATCTACTTATCAAGCTGTCATTCGCAAATATGCTGGAATTCTGCAGCGTATTTGTGGCGAGCCTGATTCCCCTTAGTTATCAAAGCCTACAGTCCGGCAAAAGTAGAAATTTGTGATGTAACATATGATCCGCCGGTCAAAGTCCGTCATAGATCAATGCTTACGTCACTACAGATGTTCTGAATGCAAATTTGACACTATCTGACTACTTTTGCTAGTTAACAAATTTCTACCAGGTATGCTCACCACTATTCCGGCCCAGTCATGCCATAGGAATCAATGGGACTCTGAAAGCAGCGAAAGCTTATGTTCGCTGCTGCCCGATATCCCATTGATACTTATGGGAGAATAAAGTTATGTTTACACCTAACACCCTAACATGTACCCTGAGTCTAAACACCCCTAATCTGATGCCCCCTACACCGCCGCCACCTACATTATACTTATTAACCCCTAAACCATCGCTCCCGGAGCCCACCGCCACCTACATTATACTTATTAACCCCTAATCTGCCACCCCTACACCACCGCCACCTACATTATACTTCTTAACCCCTAATCTGCCGCCCTCAACATCGCCGCCACTATATTAAATTTATCAACCCCTAAACCTAAGTCTAACCCTAACCCTAACACCCCCTAACTTAAATCTAATTTAAATAAATATAAATAAAATTACTATCAGTAACTAAATTATTCCTAAATAATTTATTGGAACAGCCAATAGGATTGAGCTCGCATTCTTTTGGCTGTTTCAATCAGCCAATAGGAATGAAGTTCAATCCTATTGGCTGATTGCATCAGCCAATAGGATTTTTTCTACCTTAATTCCGATTGGCTGATAGAATTCTATCAGCCAATTGGAATCTAAGGGATGCCATCTTGGATGACGTCACTTAAAGGAACCTTCATTCGTCAAGTAGTCGTTGGCCGAAGAGGATGCTCTGTGTCGGATGTCTTGAAGATGGACCCGCTCCGCGCCAGATGGATGAAGATAGAAGATGCCATCTGGATGAAGTCTTCTGCCCGTCTGGAGGACCTCTTCTGCCGGCTTGGATGAAGACTTCTCCCAGCTTCGTTGAGGACTTCGGCCCGGCTTGGATGAAGATGTCTCCCGGTAAGTCGATCTTCAGGGGGTTAGTGTTATTTTTTTTTAAGGGTGTATTGGGTGGGTTTTATTTTTAGGTTAGGGACTTTGGGCAACAAAAGAGCTAACTGACCTTTTCAGGGCAATGGGGAGCTTAGGTTTTTTTAGTTAGGGTTTTATTTGGGGGGTTGGTTGTGTGGGTGGTGGGTTTTACTGCTGGGGGGGTTGTTTGTATTTTTTTTTACAGGTAAAAGAGCTGATTACTTTGGGGCAATGCCCCGCAAAAGGCCCTTTTAAGGGCTATTGGTAGTTTAGTTTAGGCTAGGGTTTTTTTTATTTTGGAGGCAGCTTTTTTATTTTGATAGGGCTATTAGATTAGGTGTAATTAGTTTAAATTTCTGTAATTTCTTTATTATTTTCTGTAATTTTGTACTTTAGATAATTGTATATAATTTAGATAATTGTATGCAATTTATTTAATTGTATTTAATTGTAGGGTTAGGTTAGGTGTTATTGTAACTTAGGTTAGGTTTTATTTTACAGGTACTTTTGTATTTATTTTAGCTAGGTAGTTATTAAATGGTTAATAACTATTTAGTAACTATTCTACCTAGTTAAAATAAATACAAACTTGCCTGTAAAATAAAAATTAACCCTAAGCTAGCTACAATGTAACTATTAGTTATATTGTAGATAGCTTAGGGTTTATTTTATAGGTAAGTATTTAGTTTTAAATAGGAATAATTTAGTTACTGATAGTAATTTTATTGATAGTTATTTAAATTAGATTTAAGTTAGGGGGTGTTAGGGTTAGACTTAGGTTTAGGGGTTAATAAATTTAATATAGTGGCGGCGACGTTGGGGACGGCAGATTAGGGGTTAATAAGTATTATGTAGGTGGCGGCAGTGTAGGGGGGGGCAGATTAGGGGTTAATAACATAATATAGGTGGCGGCGGTGTAGGGGGCGGCAGATTAGGGGTTAATAAGTATAATGTATGTGTTGGTGGGTTTCGGGAGCGGCGGTTTAGGGGTTAAACACTTTACTTAGTTGTGGCGGGGTCCTAAAACAGTTTAGTATAGTAGCGGTGTTTAGTGACAGTATACCAATAAAGTTGGGAAAAAGCTGAAGAGCAGCGAGATCGATGACTGTTAGTTAACAACAGTCCGCTGCTCATCGCCCCATACTTGGTGCGCGGCTTTTTGACAGCTTTTTTGGTAACTTTGGAGAACGTATTCAGGTCCGTGGCAGTGATGTTAGGCGATCTTAGGCGAGCGTATTGGTGCCATCAAATGCAAGTAAGTTAACAGCTTGATAAGTAGATGCCATAGTGACAACTCTCACACAGGGTTGGTATGTACCTACAGAAAAATATACGTGATTCTAATAAAGAACCAAATACCCAATTATTACGCTATTTTCCAATATTCAAGTGTAAATTTAGTGTAGTACTAGCTAGATATAACTAAATGGTGTCAAGTATATCTTATAGCACTCCGAGTCCTAATATTTGCAAAAGGTTTACATATTCTTGATTCCCTGGTAAAATTAGAGAAATAGACTATAATCCAAATGCTTTGTTAAAACAATCAAAGTATGTGCATTGAGGTACAGTTAGCATTAAGAGTCACTTAATACTTACTTGTATATAGGCACACAGTAATGATTACAATTCTTGTATAAATACTGATATTGATAATTAATTTGCAGCAATAAGGTATGTTCATTGACTTAATGCAATACTCTAAAGATGAGGGCTAGTCAATATACTGCTTACTAATTATTTTAAGAAATTCTATTGGAACTATCAACTCATGTCAATAATAGGTTCACTCTTATTTAATACCTACTATTGAATTGAGGATCTAATAAAGAACCTTCAACAAACGCTTATAATATAACAGCAAACACAACTACCTTTTTGCTGTATTTCACAGGTTTCTGAGCAAACTTATTATAAAGAAGTAAGTCACTGCAGTAAATAATATGCTGCTATATTAGTAACCGTATGAAGGATATTATAAATGTATCTATAATGTAATTTAGATCTATACTGTGAAGTTCTATGGGCACATAAACAAACAAGTGAAAAAGTTCCAGACGAGCACAGTAAATGTCAGTGTAAGTCCAACAAAATCCTCCAATTTGTTCAAGCGAGTGCAACTAAGATAAAGTCCCACACTGGCACTCTGAGCTCAAGCCTGTACAAAAGACTCTTCTGAGGGTAATATTGCTTATGCAACCCTCCCCCTTTGTAGTATGATGATATCTGTATAATTTGTAGCAGTGCTATAGCAAGTGCAGGGTCAGATATGTGTTAAAAAGTCAAAATTGCAAACCTGTTTCACGCTCTTTCTAAATGGACTCCCCAGTACACGGCACTTCCAGACTTACAGGAATAACCTCATAGTACAGCTTACCCTTAGATGACCCATTCTCACCGATTTTCCGAGTAAGCTACGTTGGGCTCTGCTCCTGTGACCAAATGCCTCTGGGGTCCGCACTTTGAGCCGGTCATCCAAAGACTGTTCATCTGTATTACTGGTCGCTGCCAGCTGCCCCAAACAGCGCATTTTTTCTCCCAGTTGGGAACTCTCCCAAAGAAATACTGTTCAAGGAAAGGGGGTGGGTAAACCTCACTTGTCTTTAGCCAATCCAAGACTGTTGTATGGATCCGTAATGATTAGTCAATAGTGATGTCGCGAACCTAAAAATTTGGGTTCGCGAATAGCGAAGCGAACTTCCACAACTGTTCGCGAACGGGCGAACCGGGCTAACCACCATAAACTTCAATAGGCAGGCGAATTTTAAAACCCACAGGGACTCTTTCTGGCCACAATAGTGATGGAAAAGTTGTTTCAAGGGGACTAACACCTGGACTGTGGCATGCTGGAGGGGGATCCATGGCAAAACTCCCATGTAAAATTACATAGTTGATGCAGAGTCTGGTTTTAATCCAGAAGGGCATAAATCACCTAACATTCCTAAATTGTTTGGAATAACGTGCTTTAAAACATCAGGTATGATGTTGTATCAATCAGGTAGTGTAAGGGTTACGCCCGCTTCACAGTGCACAGTGTAGGTCAGTGTTTTTCAACCAGTGTGCCGTGGCACACTAGTGTGCCGTGAGAGATCCTCAGGTGTGCCACGGCAGACTGACAACAGTGTGACATATTTTTTAAACTTTGCTTGTTTTTTACTCCCAGTGCAGGGGTAGTTTGTAGGAGGCATGGCATAACAGCACAATACATACAGTATGTGTGTGTTTGTGTGTATGTGTATATATATATGCTGTATTAGGCTACAATGTGTGATTTTTTAAAAATTTGTGGATGGTGGTGTGCCACAGGATCTTTTAATGTAAAAAAGTGTGCCACGGCAAAAAAAAGGTTAAAAATCACTGGTGTAGGTGATATACCTGCCCTGACCATGCTTTGCAGACCAGGTATCAGTGGTCAGATGGACCCTTGCCCCAACACTGTGTGCCAGACATGCCATTATAGCAGACTTATATGGCTTTGGCGTTGCTTTTTGGTAATTAGAAGGCTGCTAAATGCCACTACGCACCACACGTGTTTTATGCCCAGCAGTGAAGGGATTAATTAGGGAGCATGTAGGCAGCTTGTAGAGTTAATTTTAACTTAAATGTAGTGTAGTAGACAACCCAAAGTATTGATCTAGGCCCAATTTGGTATATTTCACGCCACCATTTCACCGCCAAATGCGATCAAATAAAAAAAAAAGTTCACTTTTTCACAAACTTTAGGTTTCTCATAGAAATTATTTACAAACAACTTATGCAATTATGGCATAAATAGTTGTAAATGCTTCTCTGGGATTCCCTTTGTTCAGAAATAGCAGAATTCTATGGCTTTGGTGTTGCTTTTTGGTAATTAGAAGGCTGCTAAATGCCACTGCGCACCACACGTGTATTATGGCTAGCAGTGAAGGGGTTAATTAGGTAGTTTGTAGGGAGCTTGCAGGGTTAATTTTAGCTTTAGTGTAGAGATCATCCTCCCACCTGACACATCAGACCCCCTGATCCCTCCCAAAGAGCTCCCTTCCCTCCCCCACCCCACAATTGTCCCCGCCATCTTAAGTACTGGCAGAAAGTCTGCCAGTACTAAAATAAAAGGTTTTTAAATTTTTTTAATTTTTTTAGCATATTTACATATGCTGTGGTGTAGCATCCCCCTTAGCCCCCAACCTCCCTGATCCCCCCAAAACAGCTCTCTAACCCTCCCCATCTGCCTTATTGGTGGCCATCTTGGGTACTGGCAGCTGTCTGCTATTATTTCACAGTCAAAAAAGTGTTGTTTTTTTTAAATGTACACTACTGTTACACGAGATATGAGTGGTGGCTCTGGGCAAGTAGGCACAGTATACGCTGTGAGCCTGACACACACGCTGGCAGGCAGGCAACTGCAATTAGATTACACAGGAAAAAAAAAAAAGCAGACTGATGTTCTAGCCCTAAAAAGGGCTTTTTGGGGTGCTGTCCTTACAGCAGAGATCAGATGAGTCCTTCAGGACTGTAGTGGACACTGAATACACTAGCTATCGATTTCCCTATTAAATCAGCAGCAGCTACACTGTCCCTCCTCTCACTAAGAATGCAGCTTCCAAATGAATCTAAAATGGATGCTGTCCAGGAGGTGGGAGGGTCTTGGAGGGAGGGTCTGCTGCTGATTGGCTGTAATGTGTCTTCTGACTGTGAGGTACAGGGTCAAAGTTTACTCAATGATGACGAATATGGGGCGGATTGAACATCGCATATGTTCGCCAGCCGCGGCGAACGCGAACATGCTATGTTCGCCGGGAACTATTCGCCAGCGAACTATTCGCGACATCACTATTAGTCAAATAGAGGTGCCCGGTATGTCAGGGGAAAGCAGTCACATAATTCAAAAAGAGAGACCGGCACCCTCCTTTACAAAATAAATCAAATCTTCTTTTATAGGTCAGGTTAAAACATACAAGAGTACAGCAGCCAGATCACGTCTGACATGTTTCGGCGTAGCAGCTTTAATCATAGATGTGCCTGAGACAGGTGAACAACTGTTATTTAAAATCAAAGCTATGACTCTATTGGTGAGTCCTAATTAACACTTGTGACCAAATTGCCTTAGTTTTGAATGGAGCTTACAGAATTGATTTAACCCTTGATGAACTTTATACACCTTGTACATATTGTTACTAATACATCTGAAATTATACAAATAAGTAAACAAATAAACAAATAAATCAACTTACAACTTTACTTAAGTTAGACGTGGGATATTAAATATGCTTATCCTACTAGATATCAGCTAATGTAACTAAGAGACCTCCCTGAATAAATGCAATCTTTCTGCACTTTTTAATACATATGTAGCTATTACTGCTAATTTTAATTTGAGCTTTTCCTCCTATAGCTTCCTATCGCCTAGATTACGAGTTTTGTCGGTAAGGCTGTGCGGTGCTAACGCTCCTTTTTTCCTACCGCTCCCTTAAGACAATGCTGGTATTACGATTTTTCTGCAAGCCGGCGTTAGCCTCAGAAAAGTGAGCGTTGAGCAAAATTTAGCTCCACATCTCACCTCGATACCAGGGTTACTTATGGTAGCGGTAAGCTGGCTAAACGTGCTCGTGCATGATTTCCCCATAGGAAACAATGGGGCTGAGCAGACTGAAAAAAAAAAACTAACACCTGCAAAAAAGCAGCGTTCAGCTCCTAACACAGCCCCATCATTTCCTATGGGGAAATAAAAGTTATGTCTGCACCTAACACCCTAACATGAACCCCAAGTCTAAACACCCCTAATCTTACACTTATTAACCCCTAATCTGCCGCCCCCGCTATCACTGACACCTACATTATATTATTAACCCCTAATCTGCCGCTCCGGACACCGCCGCCACCTACATTATATACTAATTAACCCCTAATCTGCTGCCCCTAACATCGTCGAACCCTACATTATATTTATTAACCCCTAATCTGCTGCCCCCAATGTTGCCGCAACCTAACTACACTTATTAACCCCTAATCTGCCGACCGGACATCGCCGCCACTTTAATAAATGTATTAACCCCTAAACCACCGCACTCCCGCCTCGCAAACACTAGTTAAATTTTATTAACCCCTAATCTGCCGTCCCTAATATCGCCGACACCTATCTACATTTATTAACCCCTAATCTGCCGACTCCTAATCTGCCGCTACTATAATAAATTTAATAACCCCTAAACCTAAATCTAACCCTAAGTCTAACCCCCCTAACTTAAAATAATTTAAATTAAACTAAATAAATTTAATACAATTAAATAAATTATTCCTATTTAAAACTAAATACTTCCTGATAAAATAAACCCTAAAATAGCTACAATATAACTAATAGTTACATTGTAGCTATTTTAGGATTTGTATTAATTTTACAGTCAACTTTGTATTTATTTTAACTAGGTACAATAGTTATTAAATAGTTATTAACTATTTAATAACTACCTAGCTAAAATATATACAAAATTACCGGTAAAATAAATCCTAACCTAAGTTACAATTACACCTAACACTACTCTATAAATAAATAAACTAAATTAAATTAAACTAATTACAATTGAATGAAATAAACTAAATTATGAAAAAAACTAACACTAAATTACAGAAAATAAAAAAGAATTACAAGAATTTGAAACTAATTACACCTACTCTAATCCCCCTTATAAAATAAAAAAGCCCCCCAAAATAATAAAAATCCCTACCCTATACTAAATTACAAATAGCCCTTAAAAGGGCCTTTTGCAGGGCATTGCCCCAAAGTAATCAGCTCTTTTACCTGTAAAAAAAAATACAATACCCCCCAACATTACAACCCACCACCCACATATCCCTACTCTAAAACCCACCCAATCCCCCCTTAAAAAACTAACACTAACCCCTTGAAGATCACCCTACCTTGAGCCGTGTTCACCCAGCCAGGGAAAAGTGGACCTCCAGACTGGCAGAAGTCTTCATCCGATCGGGCAGAAGAGGACATCCAGACCGGCAGAAGGCTTCATCCAGGCGGCATCTTATATCTTCATCCTTCCAGAGCGGAGCGGAGCCATCTTCTATCCAGCCGACGTGGAGCCATCCTCTTCAATCGAAGTCCTAATGAAGAATGAAGGTTCCTTTAAATGACCTCATCCAAGATGGCGTCCCTCGAATTCTGATTGGCTGATAGTATTCTATCAGCCAATCAGAATTAAGGTAGGAAAAATCTGATTGGTTGATTTAATCAGCCAATCGGATTGAAGTTCAATCCGATTGGCTGATTGGATCAGCCAATAGGATAGCATCAGCCAATCAGATGTTTACTACCTTAATTCCGATTGGCTGATAGAATCTTATCAGCCAATTGGAATTCGAGGGACGCCATCTTGGATGACGTCATTTAAAGGAAAATTCATTCTTAGTTAGGACTTCGATTGAAGAGGATGGCTCCGCGTCGGCTGGATAGAAGATGGCTCCGCTCCGGAAGGATGAAAATACAAGATGCTGCCTGGATGAAGCCTTCTGCCGGTCTGAATGTCCTCTTCTGCCCCGATCGGATGAAGACTTCTGCTGGTCTGGAGGTGTCAGGGTGCCAGGAATCAGACTGAGATGAGAAGTGCAAAAATAACTCTTGACTGTGCTTGCGATGGGAACGGAAAGTCCCGGTAAGGTAATGGTATTGATTTAAGGAAGGAGTATGGGTGGGAGGTGGGGTGGGTTGTGAGCTTTAGGGGTTGCAGGTGAGGGTGTCCTGGGGAAGGGAAGGAGGGACTTGGACTATGTGTTTCCCCTACAGATAGATTACAGATACATGGTGTGGAGGTGAGAGGGTGACATCCTGAAAGTAATATACATGGTTACATTTTAATTAAACATTAAACATTGAATATGCAGTGAGATAGTTAATATAAACAGGTGTTTAAAAGATAAGCCCTAAGAGAATGACTTCTAGTAAATTAAGTCTTAGGGATGCATTGTATACACATGTTAGGTAAATATTAAAGTTAACAAAACTACAAGTCCGGTTAAGGGGGTAGTGTGGCCATTAAGACCATAGTGAGGGGAAGATCCCCTATATACATCAGAGTAATTGTAAAAGAGCTGAAAGTGGGTAAGACATGTACCCATTTGTGAGGTCTGAAAGTACCTGAGTCATGGAGTTCCTCCTATTTGAAATGTGCCACAATAATCACGTAGTAGTCAGTAATGCAGAGTTTGGCAACGGGTAATCAGGCAGTTTGAGGGTTAAGCACAAGCGTGGTCAATAATGCAGAATTTGGCAACTTGTTATCAGGCAGGTTGAGGGTTAAACACAGCGTAATCAGTAAAGCAGAGTTTAGCAACAGGTAATCAGGCAGTTTGAGGGTTAAGCAAAAGAGAGGTCGTCCAGGCAAAGGTTCAGGAACAAAAATGTATAGTTCCAAAGATACTGAATACTCACAACAGCCACGGAGTTAACAAACAAACGGGCACCGGAGGAACAGGAAGACCGGAATAAGAAACCTAGCCTGACATCTGCTGAAGGGGACGGCTCAGCAGAGTGAGACGTTGCCAGGCAACCAGGCACGCAAGGTGAACCGCCAGAACTCCCGGCAGCTGAGTGTGACATATAGTGAGTGTCCATCTTGTCGGAGAGAGTTTTGATTGCATCTAGGAATTGAGACAAAGCTGAGCGGTCTATTCTTGGCATGTCTGCATTGGTGTTTCTACTAAAGAACGTGGTTGAATCTCTGGAGTCATCTTCCGATAGCTCTTGGTCTTATGTATTTTTACTATGAAGGTGATCTGTTAAGGTTCTCTTGGGATTTCTTGATGTTTTTTGTTTTTTCCTCATTGCATGTGCCATTCTGGTTAGGTTGCTGAAAGGCCTCAGGTTCGAGTGACTCAATGCAGAGCGGTTATGAAGATAGCATAGAGTGGTTTCCTTAGTTAGGATAGAGCCTGGAGGGGGCACACCAGCACCTCTATTGTCAGGCCTTTAGCCCAGCATTATCCCTTAAGCCGAGCAAAGCTGGAACTGATGGAAGAATTCTTAGAGAGGGGAAAGTGAAATATACTTTCAGTGGTGTATAGTGAGCTTCTTGAGAGAAGTAAGGAAAGGCTAGAATAGAAAGGCTTCTGGAGGTGACCCCTCTCCTGGGGAAGTGCCCCCTATTGGGCGAAGTGGGAAAAAGGGATGCAGTTATAACCCGCTGTCTACACGGGGCAGCGGGAAAGAGAGGAGGGGGTCATTAAGCAAATAAGTGGAGCAGCAAATTCTGAGGGATAGACTGCATAGGAGTCTGGTGGGTGAAGGTAGTGTGAGGAGCCGGGACCCCAGTAGGTTGGAGTAGGTGACCTGCTTCCCCCAATTGAATTTGGCTAATTAGAATCTGAATCCTACAGAACCCACTTTTCCTCAGCTAGGATGGATCAGGCTGCAACACCTTTATTAATAGCAAAAAATAATAAAAAGTCCACAAGTCAAATAACAAGCCAGGAGTCAAAACCAGAGCTGGTAGTCAGACGAGCTAAGTCAGGAGCCAAAGCAAATAGTCAGACGAGCCGGAATCAGGAACAAGGAAAACAGCAGAGTCAGGAACAAGCCAGGGATCAGGAACCAGGAAGGACGTCAGGCAGCCAGGTAATGCACAGGAACTCTCACAAACAGATCTGAGACAACGCAAAGGCAAAGCATACTGAACAGAGGCCCTTTAAATAATAAGTAATGACATCACAATTCTGAGACTGCATCCTGTCTCACATAGATGATGCACACCAGTCTGGCCATAAAAGGAAATCCAGAAAATGTGCAGCATCCCCCACAATGAACCAGGGTCAGCAAGAGAGGTTAGTAAAATGGCTGCCAGCAGCACATGGCAAACACAACAGAGAGAAAACCATGACAGGCAGTCCACTTGTGCCTGGCTGGGTGAAGACGGCTCAAGGTAGGGTGATCTTTAGGGGGTTAGTGTAAGTTTTTTTTAGGGGGGATTGGGTGGGTTTTAGAGTAGGGGTATGTGGGTGGTGGTTTGTAATGTTGGGGGGGTATTGTATTTTTTTTTTTACAGGTAAAAGAGCCGATTACTTTGGGGCAATGCCCCGCAAAAGGCCCTTTTAAGGGCTATTTGTAATTTAGGATAGGGTAGGGAATTTTATTATTTTGGGGGTGCTTTTTTATATTATTAGCGGGATTAGATTAGGTGTAATTAGTTTAAAATTCTTGTAATTCTTTTTTATTTGCTGTAATTTAGTGTTTGTTTTTTTCGTAATTTTGTTTATTTCATTCAATTGTAATTAGTTAAATTTAATTTAGTAAATTTATTTATTTATAGAATAGTGTTAATTGTAACTTAGGTTAGGATTTATTTTACAGGTAATTTTTTATTTATTTTAACTAGGTAGTTATTAAATATTTATAACTATTTAATAACTATTGTGCCTAGTTAAAATAAATACAAAGTTGACTGTAAAATAAATATAAATCCTAAAATAGCTGTAATGTAACTGTAATATTGTAGCTATATTAGGGTTTATTTTATCTGTAAGTATTTAGTTTTAAATAGGAATAATTTATTTAATTGTAGTAAATTTCTTTCGTTTAATTTATATTATATTTAAGTTAGGGGGGCTTAGACTTAGGTTTAGGGGTTAATAAATGTATTATAGTAGCGGCGATGTTGGGGTCGGCAGATTAGGGGTTAATACATGTAGGTAGGTGTCGACGATGTTATCGATGGCAGATTAGGGGTTAATAAAATTGAACTAGTGTTTGCGAGGCGGGTGTGCGGCGGTTTAGGGGTTAATACATTTATTAAAGTGGCGGCGATGTCCGGTCAGCAAATTAGGGGTTTTATAAGTGTAGTTATGTTGTGGCGACGTTGGGGGCAGCAGATTAGGGGTTAATAAATATAATGTAGGTGTCAGCGATGTTAGGGGCAACAGATTAGGGGTTCATAAGTTTAATGTAGGTGGCGGCGATGTCCGGTCGGCAGATTAGGGGTTAAAATAATTTATTATAGTGTTTGCGATGTGGGGGCCTCGGTTTAGGGGTTAATAGGTAGTTTATGGGTGTTAGTGTACTTTGTAGCACTGTAGTTAAGAGCTTTATGTTCCGGGGTTAGCCCTTAAAACTTTTAACTACTGACTTTTAAATGCGGTAGGAGTCTTGGAGGTAGAGGCTGTACCGCTCACTTCTTCCAAGACCAGCGTTAGGCAAATCCCATTAAAAAGATAGGATATGCAATTGATGTAAGGGAATTTGCGGTATGCTCGAGTCGCGGAAGAAAAGTGAGCGGTACACCTGTACCTGCCTGACTCGTAATACCAGCGGGCGTTAAAAAGCAGCGTTAGGACCCCTTAACGCTGCTTTTTAAAGCTAATGCCAAACTCGTGATCTAGTCGTATATTTTTTAAAAACTATCGCCTAGATTTAGAGTTCTGCGGTAGTCATCAAAAACAGCGTTAAGGGGTCCTAACGCTGCTTTTGGCCGCCCGCTGGTAGTTAGAGTAGTGTAGGTAAGGGTCTAACGCTCACTTTCAAGCCGTGACTTTTCCATACCGTAGATCCCCTTACGTCAATTGCGTGTCCTATCTTTTCAATGGGATCTTCCTAACGCCGGTATTTAGAATCTTGGCTGAAGTGAGCAGTAAACCCTCTACCGACAAGACTCCAGCCGCAGAAAAAAGTCAGTAGTTAAGAGCTTTCTGGGCTAACGCCGGTTTATAAAGCTCTTAACTACTGTGCTCTAAAGTACACTAACACCCATAAACTACCTATGTACCCCTAAACCAAGGTCCCCCCACATCACTGCCACTATAATAAATATTTTTAACCCCTAATCTGCTGACCGCACAATGCCGCCACCTACATTATCCCTATGAACCCCTAATCTGCTGCCCCTAAAATCGCCGACACCTACATTATATTTACTAACCCCTAATCTGCCCCCCAACGTCGCTGCTACCTACCTACACTTATTAGCCCCTAATCTGCCGACCGGACCTCGCTGCTACTCTAATAAATATATTAACCCCTAAACCGCCGCACTCCCGCCTCGCAAACCCTATAATAAATAGTATTAACCCCTAATCTGCCCTCCCTAACATCGCCGCCACCTAACTTCAAGTATTAACCCCTAATCTGCCGACCGGACCTCGCCGCTACTATAATAAATGTATTAACCCCTAAAGCTAAGTCTAACCCTAACACCCCCCTAAATTAAATATAATTTTAATCTAACTAAATAAATTAAATATTAGTTACTAAAGTATTCCTATTTAAAGCTAAATACTTACCTGCAAAATAAACCCTAATATAGCTACAATATAACGAATAATTATAATAATAGCAATAAAAGTGAGTACACCCTTAAGTGAAAATGTCCAAATTGGGCCTAATTAGCCATTTTCCCTCCCCAGTGTCATGTGACTCGTTAGTGTTACAAGGTCTCAGGTGTAAATGGGGAGCAGGTGTGTTAAATTTGGTGTTATCGCTCTCACACTCTCTCATACTGGTCACTGGGAGTTCAACATGGCACCTCATGGCAAAGAACTCTCTGAGGATCTGAAAAAAGTCAGGTTTCACAAGTCAGGTTCCACTCAGAACAGACCTTGTCATGGTCGACCAAACAAATTGAGTGCACATGCCCAGCTTCATATCTAATGGTTGTCTTTGGGAAATAGACATATGAATGCTGCCAGCATTGCTGCAGTGGTTGAAGTGGTGGGGGGTCAGCCTGTTAGTGCTCAGACCATACGCCACACACTGCATCAAATTGATCTGCATGGCTGTAATCCCAGAAGGAAGCCTCTTCTAAAGATGATGCACAAGAAGCCTGCAAACAACTTGCTGAAGACAAGCAGACTAAGGGCATGGATTACTGGAACCATGTCCTGTGGTCTGATGAGTCCAAGATAAACTTATTTGGTTCAGATGGTGTCAAGCGTGTGTGGAGTACAAAGACAAGTGTGTCTTGCCTACAATCAAGCATGGTGGTGGGAGTGTCATGGTCTGGGTCTGCATGAGTGCTGCCGGCACTGGGGAACTACAATTTATTGAGGGAACCATGAATGCCAACATGTACTGTGACATACTGAAACAGAATATGATCCCCTCCCTTTGGAGACTGGGCCACAGGGCAGTATTCCAACATGATAATGACCCCAAACACACCTCTAAGACAACCATTGCCTTGCTAAAGAAGCTGAGGGTAAAGGTGATGGACTGTTCAAGCATGTCTCCAGACCTAAACCCTATTGAGCATCTGTGGGCATCTTCAAATTGAAGGTGGGGGAGTGCAAGTTCTCTAACATTAACCAGTTCCGTGATGTCATCATGGAGGAGTGGAAGAGGACTCCAGTGGCAACCTATGGACCTCTGGTGAACTCCATGCCCAAGAGGGTTAAGGCAGTGCTGGAAAATAATGGTGGCCACATACAATCTTGACACTTTGGGCCCAATTTGGACATTTTCACTTAGGGGTGTACTCACTTTTGTTGCCAATGGTTTAGACATTAATTACTGTGTGTTTAGTTATTTTGAGGGGACAGCAAATTTACTCTGTTATACAGGCTGTACGTTCACTACTTTACATTGTAGCAAAGTGTAATTTCTTCAGTTTTGTCACATGAAAAGATATAATAAAAAATTTATGAAAATGTGAGGGGTGTACTCACTTTTGTGAGATACTGTATGTATGTATATATATATATATATTTATTTATTTTGGTTTATATTCTATATATATATATATATATATATATATATATATAAATACAGAGACTGAGGGGCCTAGTTATCAAGCCGTCAACCTCAAATACGCTGCGTATTCCGCAGCGTATTTGTGGCGAGGCTGATACGCCTTAGTTATCAAAGGCTCGAGACCGGCAAAAGTAGAATTTTGTGACGTAAGCTTCGATCCGCCGGACTCAGTCCGACACAGATCGATTCTTACGTCACTCCAGATGTTCCGCACACAAGTGCGGCACATTCTCACTACTTTTGCTAGCTATCAAAAAACTAGCAGGTACGCTCGGCACTTTTACGGCCCAGCGTACCTGGTTTTCAAAGCGCCAGCCTGGAGGCGGCGGATCCCATAGGAATCAATGGGAGTCTGACCATAGCGAAAGTACAAGTTCGCTGCTGACAGACATCCCATTGATTTCTATGGGAGCTGTCTACACCTAACACCCTAACATGTACCCCGAGTCTAAACACCACTAATCTGACCCCCCTACACCGCCGCAACTAAATAAAGTTATTACGCCCTAAACCGCCGCTCCCGGAGCCCACCGCAAGCTACTCTATACATATTAACCCCTAAACCGCCGCTCCCGGAGCCCACCGCAACTATAATAAATGTATTAACCCCTAAACCGCCGCTCCCTGAACCCGCCGCAACCTATATTAAATGTATTAACCCCTATCCTGCCCCCCACTACGCCGCCGCCACTGTAATAAAATTATTAACCCCTAAACCTAGCCCTAACCCTAACGCCCCCTAACTTAAATATTAATTAAATAAATCTAAATAAATTAACTCTTATTAACTAAATGAATCCTATTTAAAACTAAATACTTACCTTTAAAATAAACCCTAATATAGCTACAATATAAATAATAATTATATTCTAGCTATCTTAGGATTTATTTTTATTTTACAGACAACTTTCAATTTATTTTAACCATGTACAATAGCTATTAAATAGTTATTAACTATTTAATAGCTTACCTAGCTAAAATAAAGAGAAATGTACCTGTGAAATAAATCCTAACCTAAGTTACAATTACACCTAACACTACACTATACTTTAATAAATTATTCCTATTTAAAAATAAATACTTACCTGTAAAATAAACCCTAAGATAGCTACAATGTAATTAATAATTATATTATAGCTATCTTAGTATTTATATTTATTTTACAGGTAACTTTGTATTTATTTTAGCTAGTTAGAATAGTTATTAAATAGTTATTAACTATTTAATAACTACCTAGCTAAAAGAAATACAAAATTACCTGTAAAATAAATCCTAACTTAAGTTACAATTAAACCTAATACTACACTATCATTAAATTAACTAAATAAACTACCTACAAATAACTACAATGAAATACAATTACATAAACTAACTAAAGTACAAAAAATAAAAAAAGCTAAGTTACAAAAAATAAAAAATTAAGTTACAAACATGTTAAAAATATTACAACAATTTTAAGCTACTTACACCTAATCTAAGCCCCCTAATAAAATAACAAACCCCCCCAAAATAAAAAAAATCCCTACCCTATTCTAAATTACATAAATTTCAAAGCTCTTTTACCTTACCAGCCCTTAAAAGGGCCATTTGTGGGGGCATGCCCCAAAAAGTTCAGCTCTTTTGCCTGTAAAATAAAAATACAACCCCCCCCCAACATTAAAACCCACCACCCACATACCCCTAATCTAACCCAAACCCCCCTTACAAAAACCTAACACTAATCCCCTGAAGATCATCCTACCTTGAGTCGTCTTCACTCAGCCGAGCCACCGATGGAACTGAAGAGGACATCCGGAGCGGAAGAAGTTAATCCTCCAAGCGGCGCTGAAGAAATCTTCCATCCGATGAAGTCATCATCCAGGCGGCGCTGAAGAAGTCTTCGATCCGGCCGATGTCATCTTCAAAGAGGCGCTGAAGAGGTCTTCTATCCGGGCGAAGTCATCTTCCAAGCCGGGTCTTGAATCTTCCTTCCGCCGACGCGGAACCACCTTCTTCACCGACGGACTACGACGAATGACGGCTCCTTTAAGGGACGTCATCCAAGATGGCATCCCCTCAATTCCGATTGGCTGATAGGATTCTATCAACCAATCGGAATTAAGGTAGGAAAATCTGATTGGCTGATGGAATCAGCCAATCAGATTCAAGTTCAATCCGATTGGCTGATCCAATCAGCCAATCAGATTGAGCTCGCATTCTATTGGCTGATCGGAACAGCCAATAGAATGCGAGCTCAATCTGATTGGCTGATTGGATCAGCCAATCGGATTGAACTTGAATCTGATTGGCTGATTCCATCAGCCAATCAGATTTTCCTACCTTAATTCCGATTGGCTGATAGAATCCTATCAGCCAATCGGAATTGAGGGGACGCCATCTTGGATGACGTCCCTTAAAGGAGCCGTCATTCGTCGTAGTCCGTCGGTGAAGAAGGTGGTTCCGCGTCGGCGGAAGGAAGATTCAAGACCCGGCTTGGAAGATGACTTCGCCCGGATAGAAGACCTCTTCAGCGCCTCTTTGAAGATGACATCGGCCGGATCGAAGACTTCTTCAGCGCCGCCTGGATGATGACTTCATCGGATGGAAGATTTCTTCAGCGCCGCTTGGAGGATTAACTTCTTCCGCTCCGGATGTCCTCTTCAGTTCCATCGGTGGCTCGGCTGAGTGAAGACGACTCAAGGTAGGATGATCTTCAGGGGATTAGTGTTAGGTTTTTGTAAGGGGGGTTTGGGTTAGATTAGGGGTATGTGGGTGGTGGGTTTTAATGTTGGGGGGGGTTGTATTTTTATTTTACAGGCAAAAGAGCTGAACTTTTTGGGGCATGCCCCCACAAATGGCCCTTTTAAGGGCTGGTAAGGTAAAAGAGCTTTGAAATTTATGTAATTTAGAATAGGGTAGGGATTTTTTTTATTTTGGGGGGGTTTGTTATTTTATTAGGGGGCTTAGATTAGGTGTAAGTAGCTTAAAATTGTTGTAATATTTTTAACATGTTTGTAACTTAATTTTTTATTTTTTGTAACTTAGCTTTTTTTATTTTTTGTACTTTAGTTAGTTTATGTAATTGTATTTCATTGTAGTTATTTGTAGGTAGTTTATTTAGTTAATTTAATGATAGTGTAGTATTAGGTTTAATTGTAACTTAAGTTAGGATTTATTTTACAGGTAATTTTGTATTTCTTTTAGCTAGGTAGTTATTAAATAGTTAATAACTATTTAATAACTATTCTAACTAGCTAAAATAAATACAAAGTTACCTGTAAAATAAATATAAATCCTAAGATAGCTAGAATATAATTATTAATTATATTGTAGCTATCTTAGGGTTTATTTTACAGGTAAGTATTTAGTTTAAATAGGAATAATTTATTAAAGTATAGTGTAGTGTTAGGTGTAATTGTAACTTAGGTTAGGATTTATTTCACAGGTACATTTCTCTTTATTTTAGCTAGGTAAGCTATTAAATAGTTAATAACTATTTAATAGTTATTGTACATGGTTAAAATAAATTGAAAGGTACCTGTAAAATAAAAATAAATCCTAAGATAGCTAGAATATAATTATTATTTATATTGTAGCTATATTAGGGTTTATTTTAAAGGTAAGTATTTAGTTTTAAATAGGATTCATTTAGTTAATAAGAGTTAATTTATTTAGATTTATTTAATTAATATTTAAGTTAGGGGGGCGTTATGGTTAGGGTTAGACTTAGGTTTAGGGGTTAATCATTTTATTACAGTGGCGGCGGCGTAGTGGGGGGCAGGATAGGGGTTAATAAATTTATTATAGGTTGCGGCGGGTTCATGGAGCGGCGGTTTAGGGGTTAAACTATTTATTTAGTTGCGGAGAGGTGCGGGATCAGCAGGATAGGGGTTAATAATTTTATAATAGAGGGCGACGGTATAGGGGGGGCAGGATAGGGGTTACTAGGTATAATGTAGGTGGCAGCGGTGTCCGGGAGCGGCGGTTTAGGGGTTAATAAATTTATCAGAGTTGCGGCAGGGTCTAGGAGCGGCGGTTTAGGGGTTAGTAACTTTATTGAGTTGCGGGGGCCTCCGGGGGCGCCGGTATAGGGGGTAGAACAGTGCAGTTTAGTGTGAGTGCTTAGTGACAGGCTAGCAATAAAGCTGGGAAAAAGCCGAAGGGCAGCGAGATCGGATGAGTGATAACTGTCACAGTCCGCTGCTCATCGCCCCGCGGCTTTTTGACAGCTTTATTTG
The DNA here is from genome assembly GCF_027579735.1 of Bombina bombina. Lineage (NCBI taxonomy): Eukaryota > Metazoa > Chordata > Amphibia > Anura > Bombinatoridae > Bombina > Bombina bombina. The sequence goes on from NC_069501.1 coordinate 83,235,001, forward strand.
ATAACTTAGGCGTATTTTTTCAGGTCCGCGGCGGCGAAGGTAGGCGAGCTTAGGCGGACGTATTGGGCCGGCGAAGCCAGAAAAGTAGACGGCTTGATAACTAGCCCCCTAGAGCTGAAAAAAAATAGTTGCATCCATCTAGGTTTTTTTCACATTCAACTTAGTCTTACCTTAGTGCTTTCCACTGGGCATCCATACTGACAATGTAAGTGAATCTCTGAATTGACACTCTGGTTGCAGCTAAATGCATCATGGTCTCACTCACACAGGACCCCCAGACATCCCTGAATCTCCAGCTGGCAGTGCTGCGTCTGTGCCAGGCTTTTAGAATTTAAAATATATAATATATTATGATGTGTACTGCGATGGGGGCGGGGCAGACACGGCAGCAGAGGTAGCAGAACAGCAGCATCAGCAGCTACCAGCTCAGCAAGTGCTCTGCACCCGCCGAGAGCCAGTCCTGCCCAGTGCCCACACTTGCACTCCTCATCCAGGTGGCAGCCTTGCAAGGTGGAACTGGGGATCATGATGTAGCCATGTAAATGTGCCTGCAGCAGAGCAGAATCCCATGAAGAAAAAAGAATGTTTTTTTGACCGGTCGCAGTTGCATAATACGGAGAAAAGCCAGAGAATTGCCTGGAACTGAAGCTCTGTGTCATAACTGCCCCCTTATTTTATGTGCAGATTGGCTGACAGAGCAGAGAGGTGCCAGCTCCCCAGACAAAACAGCTAGCATTACCAGCACAGGAGTGCTCTCCCAGGACCCCTTTAGCGGCAGGAGTGTTCTTAGAGCAGCCCCAACAAGTGGCTCACAGACCCACTGCCCTAGGGATAGGAGAGTTTATTCACCCCCCTGAAAAGACACAGATATAGGTTTTTCACGGTTAAGCTGTGAAGATACAGATCCCGTGGTGATTGTCTATGATAGGAGCAGTCTCCTAGAGGGGCCGCTACATTTACATCCAGGGGACAGGAGTTGCCTGCAGCACTGGCAGATTTTGATTTAAAGTCTGCTTTACACTGAAGCATCGCTGGTTATAAAATGCTGGACTTACAGTATAAAAGGATGACATCCAGAGCAAATGATCCATTGGAACTTCTCATTATCGTCCTTAGATGAGTACCTGATCTACTTATTTTTACTATCCTGTCTCTCAAAAAAGAAGGGGGAAAAATTAAAAAAGAAAAAGGGTCAGAGATAAAAGTCTTCTTTAAGAGTCTCCCTATGCGTCTCCCTTTAATTATTGGAACTGTAGTAAACAGGAGCAAATAACAGTTCAACACACACCATATTAAAGGTGTAGCTCCTGCATCCTTTTTGGGACAGTCAAATAAGGGACACCATTTGGTTTCTTTGTGCAATCCTCTAACCCACAGCAGTGAGGGTTAACTTTGTCATTCCTTAAAATTATGTGCAATTGCAATAGAAGCTGACACCCCACCTGCTTGGACTGATTCAGCTATATAAGAAGAGGTGTAGGTCACATATTCCAATATAAGACATTGAAAAACAGATTAGTGGACAAAAAAATAGCGACTTACTCATGGTCGTATGCTACACCGTTAAAATCTGTGCTGTTTAAGTGATAGAGTACATACCTATATTTTGGTATTTTTTGTCCTAGTCAATCATTATTTCATAATTTCATTGGCATAATTATCAGCACAAGGTTACAAGTTATGCACCATATTTAGGCTGTCTGTTACTCAAGGCAGTTACTCATAAATATGGATACGGTAACAGTCTGTTAAGGTAGACACCTGAATAATTTGTTGTTTCTAGTACAGAGTTACAACTAGAAAATAATGATATATAACATATCTAGGACTAGGATTTAACCTTAGTTAACCCCAATTTGAAAATATTTTTGTTCATGAAATTCACCACCATAACCCTACCACAATCACTCGGTATTCCAATAGAAGTAATCCCCTTAGCAGTAGAAAGCACACAGAATAGGCCCTATCAAGATGCAAGATAATAGAACCAACCAGAAAAGACCAATCATGATAAAATACCTAAACTTCCAGGATAAAACAAAAATCCTCACATATTATCACAGGCAAATACACTTTGAGATAAATCAAGAGCGTATCATGCTATTTCAGAATTTCTCAGCGGAAACCTCAAACAGGAGATGGGAGTTTGCCCCATATTGCACCCAGTTGATAAATCTTGGAATACAGGCAACACTCATATCCAGCTAAACTTTTGCATGACTCTAAGACCCTGATAATGGACAAGATAGAGGAAGCTAAAGACTTTGTGACTAAGGTTAAGGTGTAATATAATTAATTCACACCACTTTCCTAGTTCTAACCAAAAGGTTATTAGACGGAACTAATGGCTGGTTATGTATATATTCTTGTTTCCTTTTCCCTGAATCCTTTTTTTTTTGTATTATTTTATTTTAATCAGCTTGTCTCTTTTTATTTTTTGTAATGAAAGATAAATTAAACTTATTGTCGTGGAATGTGGGAGGAATTAATTCTCCAATTAAAAGGAAGCACAACATCCCATGGCCTCTATTTATCAAGGTCTGGCAGACCTGATCCAACAGTACGGATCAGGTCCGCCAGACCTCGCTGAATATGGAGAGCAATACGCTCTCCATATTCAGCATTGCACCAGCAGCTCACAAGAGCTGCTGGTGCAACGCCACCCCCTGCAGACTCATGGCCAATGGGCCGCCAACAGGGAGGTGTCAATCAACCCAATTGTACTCGATCGGGTTGATTTCCGGCAATGTCTGTCCGCCAGCTCAGAGCAGGTGGACAGGTTATGGAGCAGCGGTCTTTGTGACCGCTGCTTCATAACTGCTGTTTCTGGCGAGTCTGAAGACTCACCAGAAACACGGGGCATCAAGCTCCATTCGGAGCTTGATAGATAGGCCCCAATATCTCAATAATTTCAAGCCAGACAGCCTATTTACAAGAGACACATCTATTTATTTATTTATAAAATATTTTACCAGGAAGGATACATTGAGATTTCTCTTGTTTTCAAGTATGTCCTGGGTATTTGAACAACACTGAATCTAAAAAAACTAAGATTTAACTGGATTGGAGAGATAATATACTCACTGGCATTCAACAAGAAAAAAGGAGTGGCATTTCTACTCAATAAAAACTTAGAATACTCTATCATATCATGTGACAGTGACAAAGAAGGGAGAATTTTAATTTTGGAAATTGAGATAAAAGGCTCTCATTTTATTCTATGTAATCTTTATGCCCCCAAAGAGTTTCAACATAGCTTTTGGGAACATCTATACACAAAATTATTTTAAATACACAGATACTCATTTAATAGTAGGAAGCAATTTTAATATTGCTTTTAATCTTTGTCTTGATAGTTTAAACACCAAAAACCAAAATAGATTTAATAGAGATGGCAAACCACTACATCGATTTGCTAAGAACATAAAACTTAAACATATCTGGAGGATACAGAACCTGGACCGCCGGGATTTTATCTGCGAATCAAAGTCATACAAACATTGTCAAGAATTGATATATTTCTCATTAGAGAAACCTTGCTACGCTTAGACATATTAACTGACATTAAAAATATTATTATTTCAGACTACGCAGTTATATCGCTATCCATAATTTTTCTTCCCTTCATTTCTTTATCAGAACATTAAGTTTAGAAACTGGCTAATAAATAAGTGGGGCAAATTCAAAAATTTTAACAAAGAATATATACCCAAAACATATTCTGTGAAACAGCAAAAGCCTTTTTAAGGGGAGAAATCAAGGCTTATATGATAAAGAGGAATAAAGGCATAGGGAAAAGGGAAATACAGTTAACTAACTATATAAAGAACAAGTACTCAGAATACATTGAAAATCCTGATAAAGCTCACTGGTTAGAATATCAGAAGGCAAAAGAAGAAAGAGAAATGTTTTTAAGCCAGCAGTCAATTCAAACTGACCTCAAAAATAGGGCCACATTCGACAAAATTGGTTCTAAATCTTCTAAACAGCTAGCCAATTTGGCTAGAAGTAGGAGTAAGAAAAAATATATAGGGACCATTACATTGAGGGGAATAAGATATACCTCCCCACAAGATATACTGACACAATTTAATTTATTTTATCAAAAATTATATTCAGCAGAAGAGGTTACAAAAGAGAAAAAGGATTTCTGGGAAAAAGTACTACTACCAAAAAGTTCTAGGGAACAAATAGATTCTTTAAATAGAGACATTTCCTCTGAGGAATTATTGATTGCAATTCATAATTTATCCAATGGTAAAGCGCCGGTCCAGATCAGGTTCCCCCGGAATTCTATAAAATCTTAGAATTTCAGATTATCCAAACTCTTAAAGTGCTTTTCAACAGTTATTTCCTTTTAAATAATAAACCATCTAACATTTCTCAGCCTCAAATATCGTATTACTTTTGAAAAAAGATAGAGATCCTGATTCAATGGACTAATATCATCCTATCTCCCTACTCAATTCAGACTACATAGTTTTAATGAATATTATTTCAAATAGACTGAAGAAAATATTGAGGAGCATAATACATCCTGACCAGACTGGATTCATGAATGGCAGAACTTTATTGAAGAACATAAGAACTGCTATGATACTAATTGAACATTTCCAGATTGGTGATAGATCTAGATCCAAACAGCATGATTTCGCTCTACTTACTGTGGATGCTAAGAAGGCATTTGATTCCATATCATGGGATCATTTGTTTACCATGCTAGTCTTGGGTTCGCAGGTAACTTTTATAAATTTGTGAAACTTATTTATAATGAACTAATTTCTTACCTATGTATTAATGGTACACTATAATCCAATAAAACACTACAAAAGGGAACCAGACAAGGCTGCTCCTTATCCCCTTTACTGTTCAACATGGCGTTAGAACCTTTAACAGTTCTATGTAGAAAAGAACTGAATTGGGTAGCGTTTGATAAAAATAAATTTGTTCTTTCACTATACGCAGATGATATTCTCTTCTACATGGGTAATAAAAAAAAAATATCCCTTATCTTATAGATATAATATGCAAGTATAGCTCATTCTCAGGGTACAAAACCAACTTAAATAAATCAGAAATGCTGTGGATTATTAAAAGGAAAGGTAGTTTAATCAATAACCCCTTTGCTCTAGCAGAAAGGAAAATAAAATACCTAGAAATAATACTAACACAGGAGAGTGGTATCATCAGAACTTTTCACCAATCTGGGAGAAATTCTGAGTTTCCTTCAAGACCTGCTTACTCTGTCTGCCAAAGTGACCATGATAAAAATTATCATCTTCCCAAAAATACTTTTCCTATTACAAATTATTCCTATATTTTTACATTCCAAAAACATAAAAAAATATAACTCCTTTTGGTCTAGGGTATTGTGAGGAAGGAAGAAACCATGCATCGCAAATTCCAAACTTACACACAGCAAGGAAGATGGAGGTCTCGCACTTCCAAATCTAAAATGTTATAATTGGGCCTGCATGACCAAAGTAGCACTGGATTCGCTTACAGAGGCCAATTATATCACTAATTTTGATGAAGAAGAGGCTATGATTCATCCATATTCACTCAAGGCTTTTCTACATAAGACAAAAGTTATATTACCTAAAAATAAAATTCTGAAGCATCCGTTTCAAAACATAATTAAAGCCATGATGAAATAATGCAGTACTCTACGAATTGATAACTTGAACTACAAATATTTACCATATTTACCAATTAGAGGTAATACTGATTTTATTCCAGGACTTAATTTTTATGTATTCAAAATCTGGTCACAGTTAATAGACCCCCAAACCAAAACTATTAAAACATTTTATCACTTATCCTTGGAATATACTCTAAATAAAAATCTATTTTTTGTGTATTTACAAATCAGACACTATCTAAATTAAATGTGGGGGAAAACTCTACCTGGTCACTGGGTCCTTCGGAACCTATTATCAATTTTTTTAGAATGGGGATACACTCCATATCTATAATGTATAAAACTGTATTATCACAAGTTGCACTATCCAATCTGATCCGTCTGCATCAAAAGTGGTTAATGACTTTGAAGAGTTAGAGTTTGAGGAGTTTAGGAAAAGTATCTTGTTCGTCCTGAAATATTTGTCCACTGCATCAATTAGGGAATCCCACATGAGACTGATGAACAGATCTTATTTGACCCCAAGGGTGATGGCCAAATGTTGTGAGCGAGAGAAAAGCTTGTGCCCTAAATGTACTGCCCCCGCATCGGATCTCATACATGCATTTTGCTCATGTCCAAAGCTCCAAAGATTCTGGCACCAAGTTGCTTATTGGACTAATACATTTTTACCTCCCAAAATAACCTTAGACAGTTACCATTTTTTTTCTGGTCAAACAAAGCTCAATGCATAATAAATCTCTAATTAATACAGTCATTCTTACTGCCAGAGAAATTATTCTAAGAAAATGGAAGGATAGAAGGTATCCAGGTTTAGCTGCAATTATTCAAAAGATTTTACATCAAATCATTATAGATCAACATGACCCTCTGATATATTCGGAGGGCAAACTGAGGACCTTTCTCAATAAGGTGATTATGTCCTTTTTCTCTCCCTACCCAAAAGCACATTTTACACCCATTTCCTGCCTCTGCTCTCTTCTTGCAGTTGATACAATCAGAATCTTACCCCCACATTGGAGACAAATACTTTAAGGTTTTTTGTTTCTTTTTTGTTTTTTTGTTGTTTTATGATCCCCTTGTTAAAAAAGAGAAGGGAAAATTAAAAGTAATATGAAATGATTTAAAGTTACATGTTATGTAATTTACATATGTTGTGTTCTATTTCATGAATATGTTATTTATTGTTTATCATGGTCATTTGGAATTAATTCATGCTCATTTATGATTTTTTTGTTTATTATGATGCATCTGAGATTACCATGTTGAATAATGATAATGTACCTTCTCTTGAATGACCAATAAAAAGCAGTTACTGAACTGAACTGATTGCAAGAAAAATAAACAGACTTACATTTTATTACATCATTGGATTCCAAGCTCTTGACACTCTACAGCTAACTGATTAACAACATTGTCCAGTACTTGCCCTTGCTACATTTTAGGATAATAATTTTTTTTATTTACAGAACACACAGGTGACACATGTGACTTTCCTTTATATCTACGTATATCACCTTCTGTATCATTCCTTTTCCTTTAGATTGTAAGCTTGAGAGTGCCCCTACCTGTAGGTTTAAAAATGTAACTCCCAATGATTGTGCTCAATAGTAAGACATCCATATCCTTTTGTTTAAGTCTGTTTATTTAAATATTGTTGTGTATATATGTTCCTTCACCAATGTAATATACCTTTGTATAACGTCTTAGTGTAAGAATTGTAATGAACCACATGATGAATGGAATGTATCTTTGTATAGTACTGTGTAAAATGTTGGCACTTTATAAATAACAGATAATAATGATTATGTTAGATTAGATATTAAAGGGACACTGAACCCAATTTTTTTCTTTCGTGATTCAGATAGAATACGTAATTTTAAGCAACTTTCTAATTTACTCCTTTTATCAATGTTTATTTGTTCTCTTGCTATCTTTATTTGAAAAAGAAGGATCCAGACAATTTTTAGTTCAGACCCTGGACACCACGTGTTTATTGGTGGGTGAATTTATCCACCAATCAGCAAGAACACCAAAAATGGGACAACATCTAAACTTACATTATTGCTTTTCAAATAAAGATACCATGAGAATGAAGAACATTTGATAATAGGAGTAAATTAGAAAGTTGCTTAAAATTGCATGCTCTATCTGAATCACACAAAAAAAATTTTTGGTTCAGTGTCCCTTTAATGTAAGAGATGAGTACTGATTAGCACTGATGTAATGGAGAATAATTATTAATTTTATTTGTGATATTATTAGATCTTTGTTGAAGGACTAGAGGAAAGAAAAAAGAAAAACAGGTGACTCAAACTACAGCATTTTAGAGTTAACATTTTAGAGTTAATATGGGAATTTGTTGAGAATCTAGAGGAGGCTGCAGTAGCTAAAGCAGGAGAAGATTAGGGCCTACATTTGAATTTATTGTTCAAATAACACATGTTCCTAAGAGTTTAAAAGCTGATGAAATATTAAAGACATAAAAATCAGTTATGGCACCCAATTAGCCTAGATAGCAATAAAACACATGCAATTGTAAGAGTGTTGTAATTAACAGTAAATGTCTTTCTGTTGTAGCTGTTTGCAATTGTGCAGAGGTAAAAGCAGCGCAAAGACTTCCGTGTGGTCATTCAGGAATTCGTTTTGAGCAATGTCGTAAAATGGGTTGCTGCTACGATGCAAGCATGTCTGGTGCCCCCACGTGTTTTGTCAGACCTTATGAAGAAATCATAAAAATTGAAAAACAGCCAGAAACAGTGCAAGAAAATAATGGAGAACAACTAATTATAGTAAAGACCCATGAAATAGACTGCAGTAAATGCAAACCTAAACAAGGGCATGGTTTGATTGGAGGTTTTATTACTGGGATTCTTGGATCAGATGAAAAAGACAAATGTAAAAAATGTAAGCAACATAAAGGAAAAGACAAGGGTAAGTATTTGAAGTTAATATAATTTATGAATATAACAACATTGTGACAAATAATTATATATCTATCTATCTATCTATCTATCTATCTATCTATATATATATATATAAACAGATACAAACAAACCCTTTATCTTGGATATTGGATTTATATTGGATTTATAGTTTGGAGCTTGGAATATTTGCATCTGTAGAATGGATCTGGTTGGCAATATTTACATGTCATAATACAGGTTATACAGGCAACCTAAAGGTCTTAAAATGTCTTTTAAAAAGGGATGGGCGAATGTTTTGCAATATTCAAAAAATTAAACAAATTTTAAAACATTCGCTTGTTCAATTTTGAATATTTTGAATATTTGTGCATTTTAGTTTAGTGTAAAAATATTTCTAAATCTATCTTCAAAATGTAATATTCTATTCAAATGTTTCTAATAATTCGATTAAATTTAAAATTCAAATCATGCAATATTCGACAAAAAAAATGTAATCAATATATTTGTATCTATTATGTATCATTTTTACTAAATTCCCTACCGCTTGAACTATTGAACTTATGAATAGTATTTGTTATACTGAGTGTTAGATTCAAAATTTCAAATGTGGATATTCAATCTGATTATGAATATTTGAAAACAAAAGCAACATTTGAAAACTGGAAATATCATACCATTACCCAATTTTAATGGATTTTCCACCTTATCAACATTCGATTCTCCCATAAACATGATTTACATTCTACATAGCAATGTTAACCCTTGGCTGCCTGGAGATCTGAAATGCATTAAACCTATCCCTAACCCATCTACCTTCCCCTTAAAGGGACAGTCTAGTCAAAATTAAAGGACAACTAGAATTGCATAAACAATAAATACATAATAAGACAATGCAAACACATTTAGTTTGAATTTCAAAGGAGTAGTAGATTTCTTTCTCACAAATATCAAAGTTAGTTACATTTTCTTCCCAATGCATCATGTGACATCCATCATCCAATCAAAAAATGCATATACATAGCATGTGAATCTTGCACATGCACAGTAGGAGCTGGTGCCCCAGAAAATATATAAAAAGATTGTGCACATATAGATAATGGAATTGAACTGGAAAATTGTGTGCTCTATCTGAATGATGAAAGTTTCATTTTGACCTGACTGTCCCTTTAAACTTTTATGATTCAGATAGAGAAAGACATTTTAAACAACTTTACATTTATTTTTATCATCAAATTTGCTTTGTTCTTTTGGTATTCTTTTTTTATTTTTTTATTGAGGTTTTAGCAGGTAACAACAAGTGATACATGACCTTTCATTAAGTAAGCAGGTATTCATGTCATACAAAGGTAACGAAAATAAAATGCATAAGTGAATTAACATACATTGAATGTACCAACAATGAGAGAGTGTTGACCTGCTGGATAGATAAACATATTAACACATAGGCATTAACATTAAAGAACACATTTGTCAGGAATAATATTGAACCTAAATAGTTTGAACCTCATTGCTCTAAATGATAAACCTCCTTACACAAGAGGTCACTTTTGGACCTAGCTCAGCATAAACACAAATAGAAGAGGTAAGTTAGTAAATGTATCGGTCACCTTTGGACCTTAGTACAGGTATAGAGGAGGAATTGGCCACAGATACTACAACTGAGATATGTAACCAAGGGTTTAGCACCTCCTCTGATGAGCTAGAGCCACTCTTGGGCTCTCAATGCTTAATAAGATAATAATAGCTGGAGGATAAGTAAAAATATAGAGCCACTCTTGGACCCTCAAATATCATTTGCATATTACTCAGCTTAAACATTATAATAAATATATTAACCCCTAAACCGCCACTTCCGGACCCCGCCGCAACTATAATAAATATGTTAACCCCTAAACCGCCGCTCCCGGACCCCGCCGCCACCTACATTATACCTATTAACCCCTAATCTGCTCTCCCCTATACCGCTGCCACTTATATTAAAGTCATTAACCCCTATCCTGCGGATCCCAGACCCCGCCGCAACTAAATACATTGTTTAACCCCTAAACCGCCACTCCCGGACCCCACCGCAACTAAATTAAATGTTTAACCCCTAAATCGTCGCCCCCGGACCCCGCCGCCACCTATATTAAACTTATTAACCCCTAAACCTAAGTCTAACACTAACACCCCCTAACTTAAATAACTTAAATATTATTTAAATAAATCTAAATACATATTACTATTATTAACTAAATTATTCCTATTTAAAACTAAATACTTACCTGTAAAATAAACCCTAAGATAGCTACAATATAACTAATAGTTATATTGTAGCTATTTTAGGATTTATTTTTATTTTACAGGCAACTTTGTATTTATTTTAACTAGGTACAATAGCTATTAAATAGTTATTAACTATTTAATAGCTACCTAGTTAAAATAAATACAAAGTTGCCTGTAAAATAAAAATAAATCCTAAAATAGCTACAATATAATTATTAGTTATATTGTAGCTATCTTAAGGTTTATTTTACAGCTAAGTATTTAGTTTTAAATAGGAATAATTTAGTTAATAATTGTAATATGTATTTAGATTTATTAATTAATTAATATTTAAGTTAGGGGGGTGTTAGTGTTAGACTTAGGTTTAGGGGTTTATAAGTTTAATATAGGTGGTGGCGGGGTCCGGGAGCGGCAGTTTAGGGTTTAAACATTTAATTTAGTTGCGGCGGGGTCCGGTAGCAGTGGTTTAGGGGTTAAACATTTAATTTAGCTGCGGCGGGGTCCGGGAGCGGCGGTTTAGGGGTTAAACAATTTATTTAGTTGTGGCGAGGTCCGGGATCCGCAGGATAGGGGTTAATAAATTTATGTAGGTGGCGGCGGTATAGGGGGCAGCAGATTAGGGGTTAAAAGGTATAATGTAGGTGGCGGCGGGGTCCGGGAGCGGCGGTTTAGAGGTTAATAACTATTATATAGGTGGCGGCGGTGTAGGGGGGGCAGATTAGGGGTTAATAAGTATAATGTAGGTGGCGGCGGTGTAGGGGGGGGGATTAGGGGTGTTTAGACTCGTGGCACATGTTATTAGGGTGTTAGGTGCAGACATCTCCCATAGAAATCAATGGGATATCGGGCAGCAGCGAACATGAGCTTTCGCTGCTGTCAGACTCCCATTGATTCCTATGGGATCCGCCGCCTCCAGGGCGGCAGATTGAAAACCAGGTACGCTGGGCCGGAAAAGTGCAGCGCGTACCTGCTAGTTATTTGATAACTAGCAAAAGTAGTCAGATTGTGCCGAACTTCGTAAGAATCGATCTGTGTCGGACTGAGACCAGCGGATCTTAGCTTACTTCACTAGATTCTACTTTTGCCGGTCTCTAGCCTTTGATAACTATGGCAAATCAGCCTCGCCACAAATATACTGCGGAATTCCAGCGTATTTGCGGTTGATGGCTTGATAACTAGAGGCCATTATGTATGTAAAACTGTGGAGAATATTGCAAAACCATAATAGCCATTTTCAACCATCATCAGTTTGGCCTGATCAATCCTATTAAAAGGAGTTAGAAACTAGCTTTGTGGGCTTTGATAGTCTCCAAGGAGAACACCATGAGATCTATTTGGAGCATTAAAAAAACAAATAGAACAAATGAAGAGCATTATAAGTAATAAGGGAAAGTGAGTGGGCTATGTGAGAATAAGGAGATTTTATAGTAACTAGGTGGGGGTTAACTGTACTGTAGGTGTATATGAAATAATGTGTAAAAAGTGTTTCCTCCTAATATATCCATAATCTTCCGTGAGGAAACTGCTTAGCATAAAGCTGGGTATAGTGGGCCCCAATGTCTCGGCCGTTGACACAAGGGCCACAGGCTACTAAAGAGGAAGCATTGGGTAATAAGTATAGGAGGTGGTTACTTGGATATCGCCCCCTAGTGCAAACAGATGGACTCTAGGTTAAAGGACCAGTCAACACAGTAGATTTGCATAATCAACAAATGCAAGATAACAAGACAATGCAATAGCACTTAGTCTGAACTTCAAATGAGTAGTAGATTTTTTTTCTGACAATTTTAAAAGTTATGTCTTTTTCCACTCCCTCTGTACCATGTGACAGCCATCAGCCAATCACAAATGCATACAGGTACCATGTGACAGCCGTCAGCCATTCACAAATGCATACACACTTATTCTTGCACATGCTCAGTAGGAACTGGTGACTAAAAAAGTTTAAATATAAAAAGACTGTGCACATTTAGTTAATGGAAGTAAATTGGAAAGTTGTTTAAAATGGCATGCTCTATCTCAATAATGAAAGTTTAATTTTGATTGAGTGTCCCTTTAAATGGGTTATCATTAATGCTTACAAAGTTACATGCATATTTGGATGATTTATGGGTAAACAGTAGTGTATGTTGCAGGGCATCAGGCAAGGGAACCACATGTTTATATATATAAAAAATAATAATAATAAAATCAATTGCAGGAGAAAAAACATGTAGGAGCTGGTTAAGGCTCACTTATTTTAGGAGCAGTTAAATAAATCATAGTCACTGAGAAATGTGAATAATCAGTGAGTATGTTACAGTGGGTCTATTTATTAACATAAACACTGATTACCAAGAAGGGTCTAACCCATTCCTACCTTTAGCTCAAGACAGAGGTTGTGAATAAATTATGAAGCTAAGTACAAGAGTCTCACATATGTGTGGTAGGGTTGTTGTGTCAGAGAGTGTCCCATTGCAGATTCCCAGCTCGGGTGGACCATAGTTCATTGTCCCCTAGAACAGGCACTCTGAGGGAGCTTGGAGCCATTACCCAGAACCAGCCAAATAAAAGACACCTCAGGTACTAGTAGAGGGCTGCAAGTTTCTGCTCTGAAATTGTCATTACCTATAGAAAGCACACGGAGATGAGTAACCAGTTCACTGGGCAAAACATTAGTTTCAGGCTCTGCAATTTGCCTGAGTCAAACAGTGCTTCAAATTCCACGCCCAGAATGAGCGTAGCCTGACCGGGTACAATCTGTTCCTCAGAAATGCGATGTTGATAGCTGTTTGTTTTCATAAAAGAGTAGAGAAGGCGCCACATAGTATAATTCTGTATGCAATATCAAAAAAATCGATCAACATCTGATACACTCACATCTGGTGAAGCACTAATATGTAGTGCGGGCTGGGCAGACCGGATCCTCAGAGTTGTCCGGTAAAACTCTCCTCTTGGCTTGCAAGGTACAGATGACTGTGGTCATGACAATGGGTAGATGATTCGCTACCCTTGGGAATCCACCTCTCTGTTCCAAACCTCCAGGTGTTTAGAGATTAATTGCCAAAGGAATCAAAGTAGCATGTTGCTTAAAATCAAGTGTTTATTTAACACATATAATATACAGCTGTATAATTAGAAACAGGTACATTAGGCACAATACAAGACTTGGTAAATCAGCCCCAAGATATGCACAGAACTGACACAAAGAAAGGCAATAAAAGATTTACGATCATAAAGAAACAATGATACAAGAACATACAATTGTTCCCTCTTTTTTCTCATCTTTCCTCCTTTGTTTTAAACGATGAAATTGAAATGCAATTTGGATGATTCTGAAATATTTTTTTCTCTCAAATCTCTCTTTTGTTTTAAAGCAGGAATATGGCCCACTGTTAGACCATGGGACAAATGGGGTCAGCAGCAGTAGTTTTTGTGGTCCCGCAGAAAAGGGAAACTTAGAATCCGTGCTTTTCGGGCTTTAGATGACTAGTAGTTAACTATATACTGTGCACCTGGACATTTTAGAAAATATGTTATTGTTTGTGGGGGGGGGGGGGGTTATTATTAATTTGTATTTGGCTCTTAATGTTTCTAAAATATTGATCTGCAGCCCCAGGAGTTAAAAAGTTGCTTATCAGTGGTTGAGAATGGATTGTTTTGACTGTGCAGCGGGCGGAATTTAAATGCCGAATTTAGCGATGTCAGGCGGACATTTGATAAATCTGTCCCAAGATCTTCATATTTTTGTTCACATTCAGTTTTTGAAAGATAATTTCTCAAGGGACATTTTTGAATGAAGAACAAATGGATTTCTACAATGTTATTACTTTTGTCTACTTGTGATGGTATATTTCTCATTTCCTATGTTTAACCTTTAGATTACCAGTATCTAAATGCCTGTTTCACAATAACCACAATATACATTACAAGTATTAGAACATTGTGAAAACAAAACAAAACTGTGTTTTTTTTTAAACTAGATGTGCCACATCACAAGAAGTGACATACAAAACAATTACACTAAAATTAGCTCACAAGCTCTGAACTGCACATGATTAATTTCCAAGAATGTTTCAGCTGTAAACCACAGTTCATTCATCACCATATATTATCTAACTAACCTCCCGTACACGAAAACAATGAGCGTCTAATTTGTGTTGACATAAGAGTTTAATGTTGCTTATGTTATAAAGGGGTTTTCAACGGTAAATAAATATTGTTTTAGTTATTCAGAGGTGCTAATTCTTATTTTACATATGTACATTAGTATTTGTTTATGTCAATACAAGGTGCTGTTCTATAAAACAAAGTAACTAAATGTCTCTGTAAATTAATGAAATACTTTGAACAATGCCTCATCAGAATTGGAACATGAAGCCAAGACCATATTTATACATCCATTTGTGATACAATATTTATATATTTTGCATATTAATAACTGACCAATGGTAAATAGTTTGCAATTAGAAAACATTTTAAGTGTTCCTGATTCTTTATTTGGAGGGTAGGATTCTATGGGTGCTACTTTGTAATTGTAGCTGAAATGTAACAGTAATACTGATTTCCTGTATATTTAGTCTAATATTTGTATAGTAGTGTTAGTGTTAGTAATGTGTGATTCTGTGTATTGTGAGCAGCTGCCTACAGTAACAATCTTGCAAATTTCACTGCTAAATAAATGGTAAAGTTTAGCGATATAACTGTTATTCTACAAACATTAATTTCTAGTACTGATACCGCTGAGAATTAAATAACGTTTGTTTTTTCGTCTTAACAAAAGCAGAAATAATAGCAAAAAGGTTCAAGATCTACAGTTGGAAGATAAGAGATTCCGGAATAATTAGCATAAGTCTGTCTGTCTCTTTAAAGAAAAGCATGGTTTTTTGCAATATACTTCAATTAGCAAAAATGAGCAAAAATGCTTCTAGTAAATGTTATGATGGTTTGTAAGCGGCATACACACATATCCTGTGTGGTTTTGTGCACTAGTATTTAACCACTATGCATGCAGAGGGAGCTGGCTGCGGTGTGTATTTGTGTGTCATTTGTGTTTAAACACTGGTGCACGGATCACGGACACGGCATTGTGTTTAAACACAGGTGCACGGACCACGGACACGGCATTGTGTTTAAACACTGGTGCACGGACCACGGACACGACATTGTGTTTAAACACTGGTTCACGGACCACGGACACGGCATTGTGTTTAAACACTGGTGCACGGACCACGGACACGGCATTGTGTTTAAACACTGGTGCACGGACCCTCATAGGATATGTGTGTATGCTCCATTAAAACAGTAATACATTTTCTTAGAAGCATTTTTGCTAATGGAAGTATATTGCAAATCTGTTTCTATTTCAAATTAAAATGCACCTATGCATGTTTCATTTTTTAACTTTCTATCCCTTTAAAGAAAGGGTGCTTGATTAATGGTTATGTTGCGAATAGTTCGACCGGGGAATAGTTCCCGGCGAACATAGCATGTTCTCGTTCGCGATGTTCGATCCGCCCCTATTCGTCATCATTGAGTAAACTTTGACACAGTCTGCAGACACATTCCAGCCAATCAGCAGCAGACACTCCCTCCCAGACCCTCCCAGCTCCTAGGCAGCAGCCATTTTAGATTCATTCGGAAGCTGCATTGTTAGTGAGAGGAGGGACAGTGTAGCTGCTGGTGATTGAATAGGGAAATTAATATCTAGGCTAGTGTATTCAGTGCCCACTACAGTCCTGAAGGACTCATCTGATCTCTGCTGTAAGGACAGCACCCCAAAAAGCCCTTTTTAGGGCTAGAACATCATTTTTTGTTATTATTTTTTTTCCTGTGTAATCTAATTGCAGTTGCCTGCCTGCCAAGCCACGTGCCCAGTGCCAACACTCATATCTGGTGTAACAGTAGTGTAAATTTAAAAAAAAAACATTTTTGACTGTGAAACATCAGTCTGCTAGTGTAATCTAATTGCAGTTGCCTGCCTGCCTGCCTGCCAGCGTCTGTGCCATGCCCACTTGCCCAGTGCCACTACTCATATCTGGTGTAACAGTAGTGTAAATTTAAATAAAAAAACTTTTTTGACTGTGAAACATCAGTCTGCTAGTGTAATCTAATTGCAGTTGCCTGCCTGCCAGCGTGTGTGCCAGGCCCACTTGCCCAGTGCCACCACTCATATCTGGTGTAACAGTAGCGTAAATTTAAAAAAAAAAACTTTTTTGACTGTGAAACATCAGTCTGCTAGTGTAATCTAATTGCAGTTGCCTGCCTGCCAGCGTGTGTGCCAGGCTCACTTGCTTAGTGTCACCACTCATATCTGGTGTAACAGTAGTGTAAATTTAAAGAAAAAAAAAATTTGACTGTGAAACATCAGTTTGCTAGTGTAATCTAATTGCAGTTGCCTGCCTGCCTGCCAGCGTGTGTTCCAGGCTCACAGTGTATACTGTGCCCACTTGCCCAGTGGCCCCACTCATATCTGGTGTAACAGTAGAGTAATTTTTTAAAAAAAAAACTTTTTTGACTGTGAAACATCAGTCTGCTTGCGAAATCTCATTGCAGTTGCCTGCCTGCCAGCGTGTGTGCCAGGCTCACAGCGTATACTGTGCCCACTTGCCCAGTGCCACCACTCATATCTGGTGTAACAGTAGTGTAAATTTAAAAACAAAAAACTTTTTGGACTTTAAAACATCAGTCTGCTTTATTGTGTCAGGCTCACAGCGTATACTGTGCCCACTTGCCCAGTGCCACCACTCATATCTTATTTAATAGTAGTGTAAGTGTACATTTAAAAACAAAAAAAACTTTTTGGACTGTGAAACATCAGTCTGCTTTTTTGTGTCAGGCTCACAGCTTATACTGGGCCCACTTGCCCAGTGCCACCACTCATATCTTGTTTAATAGTAGTGTAAGTGTACATTTAAAAACAAAAAAAACTTTTTGGACTGTGAAACATCAGTCTGCATTTTTGTGTCAAGCTCACAGCGTATACTGTGCCCACTTGCCCAGTGCCACCACTCATATCTTGTTTAATAGTAGTGTAAGTGTACATTTAAAAAATAAAAACTTTTTGGACTGTGAAACATCAGTCTGCTTTTTTGTCTCAGGCTCACAGCGTATACTGTGCCCACTTGCCCAGTGCCACCACTCATATCTTGTCAAACCTGATGTTTTAAAGCACGTTATTCCAAACAATTTAGGAATGTTAGGTGATTTATGCCCTTTATGGATTAAAACCAGACTCTGCATCAACTATGTAATTTTCCGTGGGAGTTTTGCGATGGATCCCCCTCCGGCATGCCACAGTCCAGGTGTTAGTCCCCTTGAAACAACTTTCCCATCACTATTTGTGGCCAGAAAGAGTCCCTGTGGGTTTTAAAATTCGCCTGCCCATTGAAGTCTATGGGGGTTCGCCCGGTTCGCTGGTTCGCAAACTTTTGCGGGAGTTCGCGTTCGCAGTTCGCGAACCCAAATTTTTAGGTTTGCGACATCACTATTGATTAATTGAGACAAATACTGTAAGGGACTTAAAGGATATCTGGACTATACATAAGGGTGTTCAGACAATTACACTTCATAGGGAAACATGGATTACCATCTACCATCAAAATCTGTTTTTTCTTTATTTTTTTTAAAGAAACAAAATTTTTTACACTGAATTTCAACTGAAAACTATTAAAGATAGAAATTATAATCTAAACCATTAAAGGTAAAAAATACAATATAAACCGTTTAGTAATTTAAATTAGAAAGTGATTGCTTTTGTGTTACATTCGATTTTGCTAATTTATTGGATTTATTATTATTTTTATTACTTGTGTTTCTGTGTATCTTCTAATTCTTAAAGGGACAGTCAAGTCCAAAAAAAACTTTCATGTTTCAAATAGGGCATGTAAAATTAAACAACTTTCCAATTTACTTTTATCACCAATTTTGCTTTGTTCTTTTGGTATTCTTAGTTGAAAGCTAGACCTAGGAAGGCTCATATGATAATTGCTAAGCCCTTGAAGGCCGCCTCTAATCACATGCTTTTGTATTTGCTTTTCACAGCAGGGGAGAGCTAGTTCAGGTAAACCATATAGATAACATTGTGAGCACGCCCGTGAATTGTGGCAGACACTGCACTAATTGGCTAAAATAAAAGTCAATAGATAATAAATAAAATGTCATGTGATCAAGGGGCTGTCAGAAGATGTTTAGATATAATGTAATCACAGAGGTAAAAAGTGTATTAATATAACTGTGTTGGTTATGCAAAACTGGGGAATGGGTAATAA